>NC_071578.1:318056-631112 GCF_024509145.1 Vidua macroura | reverse complement strand
CGTGACCCGTGTCCTCTAATCCTACTCCAGAATCATATCCAAAATACAGAGCGTTGGGTTCAGTGCTGTGACAGCAACCTCCAGCCCCAAAACAGGGACTGGAGCGATCGACTAGAGAATTTTACAGATATTTTTGTATTGTGATTCCTACGATATATATCGAGAGACTTTCTATTCCTTTGTAAAATACATAAATTATTGTCAACTTTTAATTAAAAAGATCTGTTTTAAACCTTCAAATTAGATGAACTGGTTTGGGGTTGAGGGGATGGGGAAGCTGGGCTGTGACACCGGCCACCCTGGGGGAGCGGGAGATGCCCGGCAGGGCTCGAGAGGGGGGCGTTCACCCGATCCCCGCGGCAGCCAACCCCGCGCTGTCTCTGCCATCACACACGCTGGGAGATGTCACCTCCCGGTCGTACGTGGGGACGGGCACGGGTGGATGAGCACCGGGAGGGGCGGGGGGTCCTTGGGCAGCTCTTAACGCGGCGCTGGGCTCTCCTCCCCAGGGCGAGCGGCTGCGGGAGCGCAGGGGTGCGGGCCCATGTCGGGGCGGCAGGAGGACGCTCTGCCCGCCTGCTTTGCGGGCCTGGGTGCGGGCAGCCCGCGGCCGCGGCAGAAGCGCGGCGGGATGTTCTGCAGCGTGGAGGATGCCTTCGACAACAAGACGCTGAACTTCGCCTCGCTCGCTGCCTCCGGAACAGCAACACCCGTCGGGGGGCACCGCCGCGACACCCAGCCGGGACCGAGCCCCGACCCCGGCCCCGATCCCGACCCCGGCCCCGCCGCGGCCGCGCTGCCCCCGAGAGCTCCGGCTGCGCTGCCCGACGGCTGCGCGCAGGTAACGGGACCGGGCCGGGACCGGGCCGGGGGCGCCTCGGCGAGCCGGCCTGGCCGAGCCCGCGCCGGGAGGGCGAGCGGGGACCCGTCCGGCTGTCCGCCTGCCGTCCTGTCCCGTCCCGCCCCGTCCCGTCCCGTCCCGTCCCGTCCCGTTCCATCCCGTCCCGCCCCGTCCCGTCCTGTCCCGTTCCATCCCGTCGCGTTCCATCCCGTCCCGTTCCATCCCGTCCCGTCGCGTTCCATCCCGTCCCGTTCCATCCCGTTCCATCCCGTCCCGTCCCGTTCCATCCCGTTCCATCCCGTCCCGTCCCGTCGCGTTCCATCCCGTCCCGTTCCATCCCGTTTCATCCCGTCCCGTCGCGTTCCATCCCGTCCCGTTCCATCCCGTTCCATCCCGTCCCGTCCCGTTCCATCCCGTTCCATCCCGTCCCGTCCCGTTCCATCCCGTTCCATCCCGTCCCGTCCCGTCGCGTTCCATCCCGTCCCGTTCCATCCCGTTTCATCCCGTCCCGTCGCGTTCCATCCCGTCCCGTTCCATCCCGTCCCGTCCCGTCCCGCGGAGCCCGTGCCGGAGCGGGCGCTGGGCCGGTCCCTGCGGCGCGGCTTTGGGCAGGGCCCGGTGCGGGGCCGCCTTTCCTCGGGGGACGGAGCTGCGAGCGCCCCGCCGGCCCCGCCCGGCCCCGCCCGGCCCCGCCCGGCCCCGCTCGGCCCCGCCGGACCGGCTCTGTCCGCGGCCGGGCGCGCGGCGGGGCGGGCGGGGGCGCGCACGCAGGCGGGGGCGCGCGGCGGCGGGCGCGGGCACGCGCGGGGGCCCCGCACACACGCGGCGGAGGCGGCGGCGGCGGCGGCGATGTCGCAGCCGGGCAGGAAGAGCGTGAGCCGCGGCACGGTGAGCGCTCCCCGCGGGGCGAGGGCTGCGGGACCGCGGGGCTGCGAGCCGGGGCCGGGCCGGGGGTCGCTCCGGCCGCCGGAGATGGAGCGGGGCGGGCGGTCTCGCACAGCCGGGGAGCGCCGCGGGCTCCTGCTCGCCCCGGGGCGAGCGCCCGGCGGTGCCGTTGCCGGCGGTGCCGTTGCCGGCGGTGCCGGTGCCGGCGGTGCCGGTGCCCGCGGGGCCGAGCCGCTGCCCTGTCCTTCCCCCGCAGCCTGCCCCGCTCCGCTCCTTTGTTGCGCGTCCCGGCCGGAGCCCGGCGGTCCCGGAGCTTTGTCCCGGGGCCGCCCCGGGGGGACAAAGGCGGGCGGGCTCCGCAGCGCGGCCGCGGGGCTGCCCCGCCGTGCCCCCGGTCCCCTGTGCCGCCGGGGCCGGAGATGAGCTCCGGGCACGCTTTTATCGCGGGATGGGCTTGGCAGTGTGAGAGCATCTCGCAGCCCTGTTCTGCTCCCCGCCTCAGCCCGGGATCCCCGGTCCCCCCGCGGCTCTCCCGGCCCCGGCCGCGCTGCGTGGGAGGGGATTCCCTCCTCCTGGCGCCGGCGCTTCCCGGCAGGAGCCGGGACAAATCCCTCGAATGCGATGCCTTGTGTTTTGTTTTTTCTCCTCTTGCCGGCTCGTGGCAGAGCTCCCTTGGGAAAAGCCCGGTGGGCGCGGGAGCCACGGACCAGCCGCGTTACGGGGCTGCAGGAGCGGATCCCGGGTGTGGGGCGCTGCCGCCGGGGTGGGCATGGGCTGAGGATGGGGGTGAGGATGGCCATGGGGTGAGGATGGGGATGGGGTGAAGATGGGCCCCACAAGGGGAGGGGTCGTCAGGCTCTCCCATGGGGCAGCAACGCTGAGGCTTCTTTTGATTGATGTTATGGGACAAGGGGAAACAATAAAGACAATAAATCCCTGACAGTTAAAAACAAAAAAAAAAAAAAAAGGACTGCAATTCTTTAGTTTTCCTTTTCTATGCCAGCGATGCTCTTTTAAACAAGCTCCAAAATGTTTCTAGGCAGTTTTGCCTCCGGACCCGGCTCTTTGTGGTGCAGCATCTCCAGGCTGTGCTGCCACGTGCTCAGGAGTCCCTCAGCTGGTTTTGTGCCCAGGCCGTGCTCTTTGTGTTGCCCATTTCAGCACTGCAAATAATTTTTCAAGCAACACCAGAGATCAGGAAAGGAATCCTCTGAAATTAGGCTGCAGCTCCACATAGACATCAGGGCTGCTGCTTCCTAAATTTTCTAGTTAAAGATTCTGGGTGAAGATTCTGCAAATCTGAAAACTGTGCCAGTGTCTGGCTTTGAAGTGAGGCAAGTCCTCGAGGCTTTATCTGCCTCTGCCGCGACTGTGAAAACGAATGAATGGCAATAAATTACCAGGTTAATGAGATGCACTGAGAAGCCTCGCAGCCGGAGCTGAGGCAGGAACACGGCTCAGCCCTTGGAGCTGGGAGTGCCCAGGGCTGCCAGGCTCAGTGATGCACCCCTGGCTCTTGCCTCCAAATGACAATTTCATATTGCAAATGTAGTTGTAGAATAGTCTGGATAGACACTGAACTTGAGTGATTGGAGGGAAAATACTAAACCTAGATTTACTTAAAGCTTGGAATGAGTAAAGTGGAATCCAAACAAAAAAAAAAAAATCTTTAAAAAACTGTGAATTTTTTTCCCATTAGAGTGACCACATTCTAATCAAAGGAGGAAAAATTGTCAACGATGATCAGTCATTTTATGCAGACGTTTATGTGGAGGATGGCTTAATAAAGTAAGTTAAAAATTTATATTTGCTTACGTAATTTCTTAGAATGATACAGTGCCTTGGGATTTGAACAAGTTTCCTTCCCATCATTTTTTCTTGAGAATCTTTTAGAAAAATAAAGGCAGCGTTTTAGAGTAGTGTCAGGAAAGAGGTACGCTGCAGTTCTGCAGCTGGAAAGACTTGCAAAGCACTGGCAGCCTGGGGAGGAGCAACAGAGGTTGTTCTGGCATCCTCACTTCAGAGCTGTTGCCAGCTAAGAGGAGATCTTGATTTCCTTTCCAGACAAATCGGAGAGCACCTGGTCGTTCCCGGCGGCACCAGGACCATCGATGCCCACGGGCAGCTGGTGATGCCAGGGGGCATCGACGTCCACACGCGGCTGCAGGCGCCCGCCATGGGCATGAGCTCGGCCGACGGCTTCTTCCAGGGCACCAAGGCAGCGCTGGCAGGAGGCACCACCATGATCAGTAAGGGGCAGCACATCCCGGCAGGCTGCTGCTTTCTAGCACAATACACCAGGCCTGCAGTCACTGCAGGGATGTTTGTTTACCTTCCCAGCACAGAAATGTCAGTTTCTGCTGGACAAATCCAAGCACCACAAAGCTAACTAAAGGTGTTGTGCACTGTGCAGAACCTCCTTCCCTTGCTGCACACGGAAATTAAAAATACACACGTATATTAAAAACATCTGTCTGCTCCTGGCTCGCCTCACCAGAGAGCAAGACAGAAGAACACTTTAAACACCTTTTAATATGTTTTTAACAGCTCTGCAAGTGTGGGGCATTTTCGAGTTTCTCAGCTTTAAGCACAGGCTCCATTTTTGTGTTAATGTAAAATAATTTTGCTCTCTGTTCTGTTCCTACTCCACTCCCAAGAACCACTGCAGCGTGTGACTGCAGGACCAGTCTCAGCAGTCCTGGCGTAGCTCCCCAGCGAGCCCACAGCCAGTGCTGCAGGGAAGCGATGGGCACTGGGGGCTGCCCACGGGAACTGCCCCAGGGCAGAACCACGGCAGCGCTCAGGGCGCTGCGCTGGCTGAGGAGCAGCTGACAAAGCCATAAGTGGGGTTTGCTTACTGCCCTTGTGTCTCTCAGCCTGGGACACCCATTACCCTCGTCCTCAGCAGCGCTGGAAGCGAGCTGGCACTGCCGTGTCCGCGCCCACGGCAGCGGCTCCGTGCGCGGGGCGCGGTGCCCGGCGCGTGCCCGTCCCTGACACGCGTGCCCGTCCCTGACACGCGTGCCCGTCCCTGACACGCGTGTCCCCGCAGTTGAGCACGTGTGCCCGGACGCGGGGAGCAGCCTCCTGGCCGCCTACGAGCAGTGGCGCGGCCGCGCCGACGGCCAGGCCTGCTGCGACTACGGCCTGAGCGTGGACGTCCCGCGCTGGCACGAGAGCCTGAGGGAGGAGCTGGAGGCCCTGGTCAAGGACAAGGGTAAGGGCAGAGGGACCCACGGGGTCGGGGTCACTGCAGGGTCCCGGGGCGGCGGTGGCAGCCCCGCTGTCCCCCGGCACCCGGCTCTGCAGGGACAGCGGGGCGGCCGCGCTCCTGCCCGTGGAGCTGGGACCTCCCCAGCTGTCCTCGGCCGTCCAGGAGAGAGCTGTGCATGGGGACACGGGCACCAAGTTCCTGCCATAACGTCTGGGTCTGTGCCCTCACCTTTGGGCAGCCTGGCCATGGAGAGGGATTTTGGAAGCTAAAGGAGTAGGGCTGGCCACCCTGACATGGGCTGCCAGATGTACAGAAAAAAAACATTTAAATTTAGAAAAACCTCCGAGACAGGGCTCAGAGAAGGAAACTCAGCTTTAAGTTCTGTAGTGGTGCCGTTGTGCCTGTAACTCCTGTGCATCCCGAGGTATCCCTGGGACATGGCTGGCTGGAAAGCAGGAAAGTAGACCAGGACAGGGATTCATGCATTCATTAATACCTATTGCCATGTTTGGAACTACACTTTCCTTCAGATATGCTAATGCAGAGCTAAATGTCTTCAGTGTAATTTGTAGTCTTGCAAGCAAGGGTTTAATTGGCCAATTACCATAGAAATCCAGAGTGAATTTCCTATTAAAATGCAGAGTGGCTGAAGTAATGGAGCTGTTCCTTGGAACACAGATGAAATACAGCTGTAATTTGATCACTGTTTGGTATTGCTTATTGCCTCTATCTATTCAAAATACAGCAGCAATTCATAGAATCATGGAATGGTTTGGATTGGAACAGACCTGATCCCATTCCCTGCCATGGCAGGGACACCTCCCACTGTCCCAGGTGCTCCAGCCCCAGTGTCCAGCCTGGCCTTGGGCACTGCCAGGGATCCAGGGGCAGCCACAGCTGCTCTGGGCACCTGTGCCAGGGCTGCCCACCCTGCCAGGGAACAATTCCCAATCTCCCATCCATCCCTGCCCTCTGGCAGTGGGAGCCATTCCCTGGCTCCTGTCCCTCCATCCCTTGTCCCATATTTGAGAATAAGCCACAGACTGAAGCCAGCACTGGAGGAAAAGCAGCCTGGGAGTGAGGCACACTCTGAACGAGTGTGCATTTGGAGGCAGTCACAGAGGGTACCTAGCCCCAAACACGGACCACAGAGGTTTCATTTTTTGGTTCAGGTACACCATAAAGTCGGGGTTTATTGTCTTTACAACTCCCAAGCTTTGGGGTCAGCGGGGACATTTCCCACACCAGCCCTTGGCTTTACTTTGCCTCCAGTGTAACCCTCGCCAGCACAAGCCCCCGGCCCAACCCACACCAGGGCAGTGACAAAGGGACAAAGCCACACATGTCCTTTTCTTTTTTCAAGGTGTGAACTCCTTCCTGGTGTTCATGGCTTACAAGGACAAGCTGCAGTGCACTGATGGCCAGGTAGGGCACCCGAATGCAGGGAAAGGCACAGCCTCACTCTGAGCCACGGGGGCAGTGGCGGGGCTGAGCCGGGCCCCCGCTGTGTCCTGGCAGATGTACGAGATCTTCTGCACCATTCGGGACCTGGGGGCCATCGCCCAAGTGCACGCGGAGAACGGAGACATCATCGAGGAGGTACCGTGTTTGTGTCCACTGGGACCCGGGGGAGACCAGGGCACTGGGGAGGAGAACCCCTGCCCTGTCCCTGTCCCTGTGCCTGCCCTGTCCCTGTCCCTGTCCTGTCCCTGTCCCAGTCCCTGTCCCTGCCCTGTCCCTGTCCCTGCCCTGCCCTCACCTGACCCTGTCCCTGTCCCTGCCCCTGCCCTGTCCCTGTCCCTGCCCCTGCTCCTGTCCCTGCCCTGCTCCTGCCCCTGTCCCTGCCCCTGTCCCTGCCCCTGCTCCTGCTCTTGCCCCTGCCCCTGTCCCTGTCCCTGCCCCTGCCCCTGCCCCTGCTCCTGCTCCTGCCCCTGCCCCTGTCCCTGTCCCTGCCCTGTCCCTGTCCCTGTCCCTGCCCTGTCCCTGTCCCTGCCCTGTCCCTGTCCCTGTCCCTGTCCCTGCCCTGCCCCTGTCCCTGTCCCTGCCCCTGCCCCTGCCCCTGTCCCTGCCCCTGCCCCTGTCCCTGTCCCTGCCCCTGCCCCTGCCCCTGCTCCTGCTCCTGCCCCTGCCCCTGTCCCTGTCCCTGCCCTGTCCCTGTCCCTGTCCCTGCCCTGTCCCTGTCCCTGCCCTGTCCCTGTCCCTGTCCCTGTCCCTGCCCTGTCCCTGTCCCTGTCCCTGCCCTGCCCTGCCCTCACCTGTCCCTGTCCCTGTCCCTGTCCCTGCCCCTGCCCTGCCCTCACCTGTCCCTGTCCCTGTCCCTGTCCCTGTCCCTGCCCCTGCTCCTGTCCCTGCCCTGCTCCTGCCCCTGCCCCTGCCCCTGTCCCTGCCCCTGCCCCTGCTCCTGCTCCTGCTCCTGCCCCTGCCCCTGTCCCTGCCCCTGCTCCTGCTCCTGCCCCTGCCCCTGCCCCTGTCCCTGTCCCTGTCCCTGCCCTGTCCCTGTCCCTGCTCCTGTCCCTGTCCCTGTCCCTGCTCCTGCTCCTGCCCCTGCCCCTGCCCCTGCCCCTGCCCTGCCCCTGCCCCTGTCCCTGCCCTGCCCCTGCTCCTGTCCCTGCCCTGCTCCTGCTCCTGTCCCTGCCCCTGTCCCTGCCCCTGTCCCTGCCCTGCCCCTGCTCCTGTCCCTGCCCCTGTCCCTGTCCCAGCCCTGCCCCTGTCCCTGTCCCTGCTCCTGCCCCTGTCCCTGCCCCTGTCCCTGCCCCTGTCCCTGCCCTGCCCCTGCTCCTGCTCCTGCTCCTGCCCCTGTCCCTGCCCTGCCCCTGCTCCTGCTCCTGCCCCTGTCCCTGCCCTGCCCCTGCTCCTGCTCCTGCCCCTGCCCCTGCCCGGGGAGCTGCAGCCCCAAAGCCCTGGAGGGAACGGGACCCTTTGTAGCAGCGTGTGCAGGCAGAGGAATGTGCAGGAGGATCAGAGTGTCCTGTGGAATCATCAGTGTCCTCATGGATCTCCACATGTGCTTGGGTTCCCAAAAAGCACTTTGGGGGTTCCTAAGGGATGACTGACTACCTTAAGTGATGCTTTAGCCTGTTATGTGTCGTTTTTAGGAGTATGGATTACTTGAAAAAATCAGGAGGTTTGAAGCTTTTACAGTAATGTCCGTGACATTGGCAGCATTTAACTCCACCATCAGCACTTGGGAATTCCTTGGTGTCACAGCCTCTGCTCATGGGCCTTATTTTTCCTTTTTACCTATAGAAAAGACAGGCTTGGCTCCAGCTCAGTCAGATACACAAGGTGGAGTTAGGCTGGCAGTTCCTTAGGCTCACGGTCACGCCAGCGTTCAGTCTGGTGTGGGAGGAAGGCTGAACTGAAAGCCAGATCCAATCCTTCAAACGGGTTTATTTGAACAAACAGGATGAAGGCTAATTCCCACCTCCTGGGATTTTATCTGGAAACGTGCTCCTCAGCTGGCTGTGGAGCCAGGCAGCTCAAAGCTGCAGCAGTGTTTCTGTAAGCTGCCAGCATGGTGCCACTTGAGCCCTGGGGACAAACTTGGAGGAGATCTGTGACAAGAGTACAGACAAATAGGCACGCTCAAAGAGCAGGGTCCTTTAAAGGATCCGGTGGGATCTGCTCCGTGGGGTTGGATTGCATCCTTGCCTTAGTGCCAGCTGGCTGGGAGGTTACATGAGACAGAGCAGCAGCGGGACAGGGTGAGGTGTGTGCTGGACATCTGCCACATGAGTGACCTGGGACATCCCAGAGCCCATCTCAGCCTCTGTCACCCTTTCCTCTGTGCCACACAGTGAAGTGCAAAGGGACAGGAATGTTTGGGAGAGGTGGCACCTGCTGCATCCCAATGACAGTCTCACATCCCTGTGCCCATCCCTGCCTCCCCCAGGCTCAGGTGGTGAGATCCCTCTCCCTTTGCTGCAGCCGTGACCGGGGCTGTGGCAGCCTGGGTGTGAGCCCCCTCCTCCAGAACCCTGGGTTTGAGGGGTGGGAAGGTGCAGAGGTGCTGCTGGGGCACAGCAGCTCCCAGGCAGGAGCATTTCTGCAGCACAGGACAGGTCTCTGGGAGGTGGCCCCGTGGTGAGTGGGATGTCCCAGGGGTGTGTCCCATGTCCCACCTGCTCAGGTGCGTTCATCGCTTGCCCCCCGCCCTCGGGTGGCTCTGGACAAGGTGTGCAGCGTCCCATGGTGCTCCAGCGGGCTGTGCCCATCACTGACTGCTCTCTCCTTCCTCCTTGTCCCCCAGGAGCAGAAGAGGCTGCTGGAGCTGGGGATTACAGGCCCGGAGGGGCACGTCCTCAGCCGCCCCGAGGAGGTAACGCCGTCAGCCCTGGCGCCAAGCTGTGGCCGTGCAGAGGGGCTGGGACAGCTCTGCTGTGGGACACCTGTGCTGTGGGACACCTGTGTCCTGGGACAGCTGGGTCCTGGGACAGCTGTGTCCTGGGACACCTGTGCTGTGGGACACCTGTGTCCTTAGACAGCTGTGCTGTGGTACACCTGTGTCCTGGGACAGCTGTGTCCTGGGACACCTGTGCTGTGGGACACCTGTGCTGTGGGACACCTGTGTCATGGGACACCTGTGCTGTGGGACAGCTGTGTCCTGGGACAGCTGTGTCCTGGGACAGCTGTGTCATGTTCTTGTGCCCGCAGGTGGAGGCGGAGGCCGTGTTCCGCGCCATCACCATCGCCAGGCAGGCCAACTGCCCCCTCTACGTCACCAAGGTGATGAGCAGGGGTGCTGCAGATGTCCTGGCTCAGGCCAAGAGGAAAGGTAACAGTGGCCTGCACAGGCAGTTGCTGAGCCTCTAAATCCAGCCAGGAATCCCATTCTGACTGTGAGGTCTGGGCAGTCCTTATCTCCTGAGCTCCCCCACACTCTCAGGGCGCTGAGGCTCGTGCTGGTTTCCATGGTAGGGTGTGCCAGAGCGAATTGCTTGGAGCTGGGAAGATTGGATGTGTTGGAAACTGTGACACTTCCATCTAGGCAGACACAGCTGAGAACGGGGAATAATCCACTTGTGATCGTTTGGTGTGAACTGAATGAAAAACAGATGTGGAGCAAGCTCCAAATTGTGGCTGGGGGTGGAGTGGGAAGGGCTGGGATCAATCCTGTAGGGAGCAGGGTGGAAGGGGGAGCACAGTCACTGCTTCCCCTGGCCCGGTGGCTGCCAGACAGACACAGGTTTGGTTAAAGGAAGGTGTGACAGCTTGTCAGAAAGTGTGCCTGGTGAAAGGAGAGGACAGACAGATCCAGAACTTGCTTTGACAGTGTCTCCCAGTCACCTGAGATAATCTAAAGGATTAGCGAGACTGAGGGGCTGCCAGTGCTGAAGAGTGGAAGTGCTGAGTGTGGTCAGGGCAGCGCCGTGCCCGTGCCCGTGCCCCCCTGACCCCGTTGCTCTGCAGGCACCGTGGTGTACGGGGAGCCCATCACGGCCAGCCTGGGCACCGACGGCTCCCACTACTGGAGCAAAAACTGGGCCAAAGCCGCCGCCTTGGTCACGTCCCCCCCCGTCAGCCCCGACCCCAGCACGCCGGATCACCTCAGCACTCTGCTGGCCAGGTGGGTCCCGTGTCACCCCTGGGCACACCTGCCCGGTCTGCATCCCGCCCACGCCCGCCCGATGCCGTTCTATCGCCTGTGGGGCCCGAAGCCCACGAGCCACCGGTGCCCCCGCGGTCTGCCCAGCAAGGGGGGCTTTGCCGGCCTGGGGGTGCCACCGGTGCCCCCCTCCCTGACCCCTGCCCTGTCCTTTCCCCAGCGGGGACCTGCAGGTCACCGGCAGTGCCCACTGCACCTTCACCACCGCGCAGAAGGCCGTGGGCAAGGACAACTTCACCCTCATCCCCGAGGGCACCAACGGCATCGAGGAGAGGATGGCCATAGTCTGGGAGAAGTGCGTGGTAGGTGCTGCGGTGCAGCTGGACGGGAGCACACGTGAGCTGTGCCTGGGCTCGGGGCTGTCACAGCCTGGTTAATTCAGACAAGCCAGAGTGGTGACACTGTCTAGACACTGCTGCAGCTTCAGAGAGGTGCCACTGAGAGACTGACACACAGGTGCCTTCACGGTGTCTTCAAAGGCTGCTGTGTGGGGACCACCCTCCGCTCTGGCTCACTCACCAGGGAGTCTCTGCAGCACTTTCTCCCACGGGTGATGAGGTGTTCCTGTCCCCTCGTGCTCACCAGAGCCCTGGGGAGGTGGCTGGGGAGAGGGGGTCTCCCGTGGGACATGGCCGTGGCCACGCTTCCAACTGCCAGGTCAGCCCAGGCCCCAGCAGTGGGGACAAGTCTCCGTGTCACCTCTGTGTGCCTGGCAGCAGGGCTGTGATCCGAGGGTGGGGTCAGTCCGTGTCCCTGCACCCCAGTGCACGCTTCCCTGCCAGCAGCACCCCTGGGGGGCTCCAGCCTGCATCCCACGGAGCAGATGTCCCTGTGCAGGCTGCAGGAGCTTGGCAGCCAAGCCACCCTGAAACCTCTCTTTGTGGGCTTTGTTCAAACAGAAATAGAACTTTTCTTAAGATGATGAGTGAAGATGGTAAATAAATAGCCTGGTTAGGTTCACTTCCAGTCTTTCTTCACTGGGCTGTCCTTAACCCTCTTCAGTGATCCTGAGATGCCTGTGCAGGAGCTGCAGCCGACCAGTGAAGGCCTTGTTTTCCACAGACTTCAACCTTTGGAGTCCAAGGAAAATAAAACCTGTGTCTCATATCCTTTATCCCACAGGGACAAGGCTTGTCCTCACATCCCCCTTCCCCTGTAACCGCAGCCCTGTGGCAGAGCAGACCCTCACCCCACATGGGCACAGGGGTGAGGGCAGCAGCTCCTCCCAGTGGGACAGCCCAGGTCTGGCCGTGGGGAGGGACCGTGCCCACCGTGGGCATGGGGCCGTGCCCACCTGGGCTGTTTCCTCCTCCCCAGGTCCCCGGGAAGATGGATGAGAACGATTTCGTAGCGGTGACCAGCACCAACGCTGCCAAGATCTTCAACTGCTACCCCAGGAAGGGGCGCGTGGCTGTGGGCTCCGACGCAGACCTGGTGCTGTGGAACCCCAAGGCTACGAAAATCATCTCAGCAAAAACCCACAATTCGGTAAAATGTATTTTAAATCATTTTCTGGGGCTGGTTTTAGAGTCAGAAGAGATCTGGAAAGCAATGCATGCTGGATCAGATCATTCAGCAGGGGAGGAGTTGTCTGTCTGGGTAAATTGATGAAGGACCTTGCATTTGCTTTTAAAAATAGTAGGAAAATATCCTTTTCTTGCTGTAAAGGGTGGGATTGGTACTGAGTGACCACTCCAAGACAGCTGGCATTTGGTAAAGAAATCTTAAGGTCAGTGTATTTGCTGTGGACAAGAAAAATGTAGGTGCTGAACTGAAGTACTGAGCTGTTGCTAAACTGCAATGTGTATTAGTTACAGTTTAATGTGTATTAAACTATTGCTATAGTTTAATATATACTGGTATTAATATAATACAAAATTTCAATAAATTTCCCGTAAAGAATATATAAATAATATAATAATAGACATATAATTTAATAAAGGTATTAAAGTGTTGCTGTAGTTTAATATGATTGGTTTTAAGGTTTATTCTCTCCATTCTAGTTTGCTTCCCACTGGAATCTTGTTGTTTGAAATATTAGGGGTTAGTCAGTTCTGACTGATGGTGCACGAGGAGCAGTGTACAAAAATGGGGGGCATTGTTGGCCTCCTCTTAAATCCTGCAGGCACTGAATATCAGGGTTTGCTTTTTCTAGAATGTGGAGTACAACATATTTGAAGGCACTGAGTGCCACGGGGTCCCAACCATGGTCATAAGTCAGGGAAGAGTTGTCCTTGAAGATGGAAATCTGTGTGTCACCCAGGGCTCAGGTCGCTTCATCCCTAGGAAGACATTCCCTGACTTCGTTTACAAAAGGATAAAGGCAAGAAACAGGGTAAGGAGAATTTTATTTGCCATAATCCCGTGTTTTGATCACAATCTCTCTGCTGTAGTGTATTGGGGTTGCTGTGATGGCAAACCTGCAACAGCAGCAGGAATATTATCAATGCTATTTCTTTCTGTGTGTTGTCGTGCAACTGCCTGGCTCCTCAGTCAAGAATTCTTAGTATTAGAGCTAATAATGACAGTTTTAGTAGCCTATTATAATGTTACAAAACAAAAATATGACTTGTAGCAAAAGGTTTTTTTTGGTTTGTATTGATGTAGAGGGAGGAATTCCTCTCCTAGCTGTGCTAGAGAAGTTTCTGTTGCTGTATTCCCAGTGTCTGCTCTGCAGCCTTGGAGGGTAAGGGATGTACATCCCCTAGGTACTGGAAATACAGTAAGATAAATCCTCCTGTGTGCTGGCACAGCTTTTGAAAGAGACACAAAGACATGCAAATAATGTAAAGAGCTTCTTAACAGCTCTGTCCTCCTTCCCTTTTCCATGTGCTATTGCACATTCTGCATCCTACACAAAGGCACAGCAGGAATCAGTAACCCAAATTAACTGCAGAGGCAGGAGCCCCGACTCTGGTGTGCCTCAGGGTGTCTGGGGTGCCTGGAGGGCAGGATGGGGACGTGCCAGCTCCCTGCAGGGTGGGAATGGCACCCAGAGAAGCTGTAGATGCCCCATCCCTGGAGGTGTCCGAGGCCAGGTTGAAAGTCCTTTAAGTCCATCAATTCCAATCATTCTCCCAGCCCTGCCCGGGCCACCACTGCCCCATGTCCCCACGTGCCACATCCACAGGGCTGTGAAGTCCCTCTGGGGATGGGGACTCCAGCCCTGCCCCGGGCAGCCGTGCCAGGGCTGGGCAGCCCTTCCCATGGAGAAATGTTCCCGTGCCCAGCCTGAATCTCCCCTGGCACAGCTGGAGGCCGTCGCCCCCGGCCTGTCGCCCGTCCCCGGCCGCGGCTGACCCTGTGCTCCCCTGTGCAGCTGGCCGAGGTGCACGGCGTGCCCCGGGGGATGTACGACGGGCCGGTGCACGAGGTGCCGGCCAGCGTCAAGGCCGTGGCGCCCGGCGCCGGCAAAGCCGCGGCCCCGCCCGTGCGCAACCTGCACCAGTCCGGCTTCAGCCTGTCCGGTACGTGGGGCCCACGCGGGGGCCTGGGTGGGGGGAGTGCCAGTGTCGCTGTCCAGCAGGACGGGAACAGAGAGCTCCAGATCAGAAGGCAAAGAAAATGAGCTCTGATTTATTTCAAATGTACTGCTCTATAGATAGAGAACATCGAGAAGACTAATTTCATTGGTCTTAGGGTAAAAACATGTCACACCATTGGTGTGCAGTGAATGGCACACAGTGGCAGAGCATATCTATAAACAATGTGAATAACAAGAGAGATTAGAGAATTATTTACATTCTTTCCCAACTGTTTCCCAGGCTCTTGCCTGGTTAGAAAACCTTTCTCTTTCTCTCTGACTGAGCTGAGAATATCCACATGCCAGGGCAAGAGAAACTTCAGATCTGCTCAGTAGCAAGGCGGTTTGTCCTGTGGCCGCAGCCAAGGGACCAAGTGCAGCACTGAAAGCTCTAGAATGTTCTGCAGTATTTATGCACAAAGCCTGGTGGGGGCTCTGCTCCCAGGAGCCAGAGCATCATTCGTTCTGCAGAAACCTGCCCAGCAGCTGTCGGGAGCTTGGAAAGCCGATGCTCTGCCCTAAAATGACTTCCATAATGGTTTTTTAGCTGGTTGGGTCACATGGGTCCCATATTGTTTGATAAATGTTACCAGTCCCCACATTTTATTATATACAAAATTTATTTATAGGAAAGCCACTTAGAATACTTCCAGAAAGAAACAATGAAAAATTAAGAAGTTCAGGCAAATACAGCCATTCCAAACTGTGCCATGGCTGTAGAGTGTCCAGAGTGGCATATAACAAAATTATCAGTATTTCCTGAGGAAATGTTTTATGGCTGTGGCATGTAAAGCAGTGGGACTGCCCCGCTCTCTGCTCTCCCGCAGGGTCACAGGCAGATGACCACGTTGCCCGGCGCACGGCGCAGAAGATCATGGCCCCGCCGGGCGGGAGGTCCAACATCACCTCGCTGTCCTGACGCTGTCCCCGCGCCGGCCCCCGCCGCCTCCTGCCGGGACGGGGCCGGTGGGCCGCCCCCGAGCTCGCCAGCTGTGCCAGCCCTTCCCTCGTAGGTAGAAAGTAGAGTGATCCCCGAGGCAGCGCTCCCAGCTGGGTTCTCTGCCAGCGCTCCTTCGCTAGCTGCTAGGAAAGCCCTTCCCTGTGCATGCGGCACCGCCACGTCCCCAGGGCTGCGGGGCTGGCTGGCCCTGCGCGCCGGCGTGGCCATGAGGGCACATCCAGGCTGGGTCGCGCTCTTTTCCAGCAGCGCCCGCTGCCCGCTCGCATCAAAGGACTTCGCACCGATGAGCGCTTGCGTGGTTCCCAGCCAGAGCCCTCCGCCCTGGCCGTGCTCCCAGGGCCACCCCCAGACCGTGTGTCCCTCGGCGGTCACAGCTCAGGGGCGAGTGCAGCCCCGTGTCCTGGGGCAGAGTGGTGCTGGCCCTCCAGGACCCGGCCATGCCATGGGCTGGTGTCCTTCTGGCAGCCTTGTTTTTTAAAGATCATTTATTACTCGGTTTTTCAGAACTGAGTGTGAGTCCAATACCCAATACCAGGGCTCGTTTGGAGGCCAGGGGCATGCAACACACCTTTTTATAAAGATTATTCTAGCCCAGTTATTATATTGAAAGGTGTGTACACAGAGTGAACCTCTGGCCATAGAGCCATGCATGTACCTCCAGGAATGGCTTTCCGTTCCTGTCTGCTCCTTGCTTGGAATAAACTTGGCTGGAAACTGCGAAATGGTGGAAGTGGTTGATCCACCCGAGTCCATTTTGTTGTTTTCTTCCTTTGAGCTTTTCTGGGTGAAGCTTGCACCATCCCATCCTGACCTGCAGGTTACTGTGCTCCCCTTGGAGCGGGGAGAGGCTCGTGATGGCAGCGTGGGGCCCTTGGTTTGCAGATGAGCCCACAACTCCAGGAGTCGGGCTGGCTTCCCCTCGGCCCACGCTGGTTCCAGTGCTGGTGAGACGTCATGGCACGTCCACGAGACACTGATTTCCCTGCGCTTGGGTCTCCAGCTCTGTCTGAGCCGGGCACGAGAAAGGGAGCAGGGGCTGTGGCGGCACAAGCAGGGATCTGATTTGCGAGTGGGGGCTGGAGCCACACGTATGGCAGCTCCAGATACATGAATCCATGAATTAGGAACGAACACACAAATGTAAACCAGGGAGGGATTTAATTTTTTGCCGAGGATTTTTTGGTCTTTTTTGATTATCTGATATGACCTACATTTCACAGCTTAATGCTGCAGTAATTTCTGAGTTAAGCACATGGGAATGTATTTGTTTGGATGTTTTATATTTAATTTTAAATTTAATTTAATTAATTTCATTTGTTGATTTTCTGATTTTCCCTGAAATTGCACCAAGGCCATTAACATCTAGTGGAAGGTGTGCCTGCTGTGGTAGGGGGTGGAATGAGATGAGCTTTAAGGTCCCTTCCAACCCAAACTATTTATGATTCTATGATCTCTTTTCGTCCTGAATAGAGCTTCAATGACAGCAGTGTGAAATCCATAGGGAATGGGAAAGATAAAACTCACAGTGTGATGGCAGTGACCTCCCCATCACCCCAACATCCATGGGGTGACAGGGATATCCCAGCACCCCCAGCTTGCAAACACTTAGCAAAGGAAGTTCCGAGGTCCCTGTGCTGCAAATGTCCCTTTCCCACAGCTGGCCTGGTTCGTGCCAAGCCCCTGGGCCAGTGAGGACCCAGCAGAGTCACTGTTCCCTCTCCCACATCACCCAGTTTGGGTCCCTCCACGGTCAGTGCTCAAACCCTGCCAGCCGTTCCCTTAGGGAGGGAGGGTTTGCATTTATTCCCTCTGTCAGGGAGCTGTCGGAGGCAGCACAGCTGCCCCAGCCTCCTCCCAGAGCAGATCAGAGCCAGCAGCATCTCTGCAGCTCTCCCGGTGCCAGGAGAGGCTGAGCCGAGCCCCACAGCTGCCTGCCAGTGGAGCCAGAGCCTGCAGGAAACACCCCCCCGTGGCACCCACACGGTGTCTGCCCCTAATTCCTTTGGACAGCTTTCCTGCAGGCTCTGGGTCAGGGACACCCGGAGACGCTCCGTGCCCTTGACTGACGCGCAGCCCCGGCTCCGCAGCACCGCGGCCGCCAGGGAGGAGCCCCAAGGCCCCAGCTTGTGCCTGGAGTGGGGATGGACCCCCAAATCCCTCATTAGAGCAGAGCTCCTCAGGGATGGACCCCCAATTCCCACATTAGAGCAGAGCTCCTCAGGGATGGACCCCCAGATCCCTCAGGTCAGCAGAGCTCCTCAGGGATGGACCCCCAATTCCCTCATTACAGCAGAGCTCCTCAGGGATGGACCCCCAGTTCCCTCATTAGAGCAGAGCTCCTCAGGGATGGACTCCCAGTTCCCTCATTACAGCAGAGCTCCTCAGGGATGGACCCCCAATTCCCTCAGGGCAGCAGAGCTCCTCAGGGATGGACCCCCAATTCCCTCAGGACAGCAGAGCTCCTCAGGGATGGACCCCCAATTCCCTCATTAGAGCAGAGCTCCTCAGGGATGGACCCCCAATTCCCTCATTAGAGCAGAGCTCCTCAGGGATGGACCCCCAATTCCCTCAGGGCAGCAGAGCTCCTCAGGGATGGACCCCCAATTCCCTCAGGGCAGCAGAGCTCCTCAGGGATGGACCCCCAATTCCCTCAGGGCAGCAGAGCTCCTCAGGGATGGACCCCCAGATCCCTCATTAGAGCAGAGCTCCTCAGGGATGGACCCCCAGATCCCTCATTAGAGCAGAGCTCCTCAGGGATGGACCCCCAGATCCCTCAGGTCAGCAGAGCTCCTCAGGGATGGACCCCCAATTCCCTCATTACAGCAGAGCTCCTCAGGGATGGACCCCCAGTTCCCTCAGGACAGCAGAGCTCCTCAGGGATGGACCCCCAATTCCCTCATTACAGCAGAGCTCCTCAGGGATGGACCCCCAATTCCCTCAGGACAGCAGAGCTCCTCAGGGATGGACCCCCAGATCCCTCATTAGAGCAGAGCTCCTCAGGGATGGACCCCCAATTCCCTCATTAGAGCAGAGCTCCTCAGGGATGGACCCCCAATTCCCTCATTAGAGCAGAGCTCCTCAGGGATGGACCCCCAATTCCCTCAGGACAGCAGAGCTCCTCAGGGATGGACCCCCAATTCCCTCATTAGAGCAGAGCTCCTCAGGGATGGACCCCCAATTCCCTCAGGGCAGCAGAGCTCCTCAGGGATGGACCCCCAATTCCCTCAGGACAGCAGAGCTCCTCAGGGATGGACCCCCAATTCCCTCAGGACAGCAGAGCTCCTCAGGGATGGACCCCCAAATCCCTCATTAGAGCAGAGCTCCTCAGGGATGGACCCCCAATTCCCTCATTACAGCAGAGCTCCTCAGGGATGGACCCCCAGATCCCTCATTAGAGCAGAGCTCCTCAGGGATGGACCCCCAGATCCCTCAGGTCAGCAGAGCTCCTCAGGGATGGACCCCCAGATCCCTCAGGGCAGCAGAGCTTCTCAGGGATGGACCCCCAATTCCCTCATTAGAGCAGAGCTCCTCAGGGATGGACCCCCAATTCCCTCAGGACAGCAGAGCTTCTCAGGGATGGACCCCCAATTCCCTCAGGGCAGCAGAGCTCCTCAGGGATGGACCCCCAATTCCCTCAGGACAGCAGAGCTCCTCAGGGATGGACCCCCAGATCCCTCAGGACAGCAGAGCTCCTCAGGGATGGACCCCCAGATCCCTCAGGGCAGCAGAGCTCCTCAGGGAACAAACGAGCTGGCAGGCAGGCACTGAACTATCCCTGTGCTTATGCCTGGCTTTCCATGCTCACTGTGTCTTTTTTCTTTATTTTGATTTTGCATGGCTTCCCACTGCCACAGGGCAGGGTCAGGCCCTGGCCCAGGTGCCCAGAGCAGCTGTGGCTTTCCTGGATCCCTGGCAGTGCCCAAAGCCAGGCTGGACACTTGCTCCAGCCTGGCCTTGGAGCACCCTGGGACACTGGAGGGTGTCCATGCCCATGGCAGGGTGGAAGAAGCTTTAATGTCCCTTCTCACACAGACCATTCTGGAATTCTGTGGTTCTGTGATTTCCCTCACGTCCAGCACCTTGGTCAGCAGCAGGATCAGTCCCAGCAGGATCAGTCGCAGCAGGTAAGAAAGACAGAGCTGGTTGATGAGGGTCGTTTGTCCCTGGCAAATTCCAGGTGCCACGGTGTAGGCACAGTGGTGGCCTGTGGGCACAGTGGTGACGGCTCAGGGCTGGCAGGCACTGAGCTCTCCTGGCTGCTGTGCCCGTTTCAGTCCCTGAGCTTCCCCTGCCCTGGATTTCAGGGCTGTGTGTGGGAAACTGCCCTCACTCTGTGACCTCCACCTTTCCCCCTGCAGTGAGGAGCCCAGCTCGGCGGGTGCCCTTGGTCCCTCAGGGACACCCAGACGGGGGCAGAAGGGACGAATCCAGGCTCAGACATGGATTCTCTCAGCCTGCACTGCTCCTTTGAAGTGAGCAGCAGCTTTGGGAGCTGCGTCTGCGCTGCAACCAGCGAGCAGCATGTTTACAAGAGAAATCATTCCTGCACTCTGGGGGATCAAAGAGGAAAAGCAGAGATCTCCTGACACTTCCAGGGGTGCTTTCATTGAGGTTGAGACACAAAATCCAGGGTTGTAGGGGGAAATACCAAACCCCTGTGAGCCGTGGCTGTCGCGCCCTCCATGCCGCAGCGAGGTCAGGGTCCTGCCCCATGCCCTGCCCCTGTGCCCCACGCTGGTGCCCCAGCAGCGATGGCAGCAGGGTCGGTGTGGGCACAGCTGTCCCAGGCCAGTGGCTGTGCCTGGGGCTCCTGTCCTCACCGAGACCCCCACCCAGCATGGAGAGTGCCTGCAGCCCCTTGGAGAACAGGTACAGCCTGAACATGGAACACAGAGCAGGTACAGCCTGAACGTGAACACAGAGCAGGTACAGCCTGAATGAGGAACACAGAGCAGGTACAGCCTGAATGAGGAACACAGAGCAGGTACAGCCTGAATGAGGAACAGAGAGCAGGTACAGCCTGAATGTGGAACACAGAGCAGGTACAGCCTGAACATGAACACAGAGCAGGAACAGCCTGAACGTGAACACAGAGCAGGAACAGCCTGAACGTGAACACAGAGCAGGAACAGCCTGAATGAGGAACAGAGCAGGTACAGCCTGAATGAGGAACACAGAGCAGGAACAGCATGAATGAGGAACACAGAGCAGGTACAGCCTGAATGAGGAACAGAGAGCAGGTACAGCCTGAATGTGGAACACAGAGCAGGTACAGCCTGAACATGGAACACAGAGCAGGTACAGCCTGAATGAGGAACACAGAGCAGGAACAGCCTGAATGAGGAACACAGAGCAGGTACAGCCTGAACATGAACACAGAGCAGGAACAGCCTGAACGTGAACACAGAGCAGGAACAGCCTGAATGTGAACACAGAGCAGGTACAGCCTGAACATGAACACAGAGCAGGAACAGCCTGAACGTGAACACAGAGCAGGAACAGCCTGAATGTGAACACAGAGCAGGTACAGCCTGAATGAGGAACACAGAGCAGGAACAGCCTGAACATGAACACAGAGCAGGTACAGCCTGAACACGAACACAGAGCAGGTACAGCCTGAATGAGGAACACAGAGCAGGTACAGCCTGAACATGAACACAGAGCAGGAACAGCCTGAATGTGAACACAGAGCAGGTACAGCCTGAACATGGAACACAGAGCAGGAACAGCCTGAATGTGAACACAGAGCAGGTACAGCCTGAACATGGAACACAGAGCAGGAACAGCCTGAACACGAACACAGAGCAGGAACAGCCTGAATGAGGAACAGAGCAGGTACAGCCTGAATGAAGAACACAGAGCAGGAACAGCCTGCCCTGGAACACAACCCCTGGCTGGCACCGAGAGGGGCACACGCCTGGGGCCGGCTGTTCCCCTTCCAGCGCCGGTTTCTGAGGCTGTCACGGCAGTGGTCCCACAGCTCCTGTCCCACCTGGCTCTGTGCTAGCTGACAGTGTCCCACCAGCCCAGATTCCAGCTGGGTTCCAGAATTCCAGCGTTTGGATGCTTCCGTGCATCAATACCCTGGAAATGACACCAAATCCTTGGCAATGTTAAAAGCACACATTTATTACTCCACATGTGCAATGGCTTCCGACGGTATCTGCAAAAACACAACCTTGTCATAACTTAAATATTCTGTGATGTGGTAAAACTGTCATGCAAGAAAATTACAGGAATGTATTAACATAAAATACAAAGATATATTTACATATATCTGCACTGAAATAATTTTTAAAAATACCTTCCCAAGGCAGCAGGATTTCAGCACTGTCCAGGGTCAAGTCCATATTACTGGTATTTTTGCTATTATTTTATTACTCTTAGACTCTTTTTAGCAAGCTCTGGAGTAATAGAGAATTGGCAACAGAAGAAACATCAGGACCTGACCTGCCATTTGTCTTCTGCACAGAATTCCCAGTGAAGGCTGTGGAATTCAATGCAAACACTTAAAAATATGCAACTTTGCAAAATTTTGTAACACAACAGAGATAAGAAAACAATCTCATGGCAAGTGATTAAAAGAGAATAATTTATAGGTGCTGTAGACTTTTCACAGCTGATAATGGCACACACTGTATAAATCTGTCATACAAAAAATACAGGTATTTAAATATTTATGTACAGAAAATTCCTGTGTTCTGGCTGTAGTGGAGGTGTAGCCCAGAGCTGCTAGTGACACCTTCCAAAGTGGGACGAGGGACCAGGGCTCTGTCACGACTTCACTGCGAGGTTTGCTCAGCAGCAGCAGCCAGGGCTCAGGCAGGACAAGGGCACCAACAGGGGCACCAACAGGGGCACCACACCCATCCTTTGTCCCCATGCCCAGCCCAGCCTGTGCCAGCGGCCCGGGACAGGGAACACCCACGGGAGTGGCACAGGGAGGAGAGAGGATAAGCCCCCAGGACTGCACTGTGGGTGGGGTGAGCCAGACATGGGACACCCCGGCAGGAGCCACGAAGATGTATCAGGACCAACAGCACTCAGCTGGGCTCAGCTGGCACTGGCTCCTTACAGGGACACAGCAGTGGGGACACAAGAGGGGCTCAGAGTGGGGCACGGTGGGGCAGGAGGCCCCAGAGCACTGAGTCCCTCCACAGGGGTTCTGACAATAACACTGAGCTGTTTCCTACCACTTGTCCCTTTTCCAACTGCTCTTTTCATGCCATTTCTCCTCCAGGGACTGAGTGCAAACAGGTGTCAATGAAACCCTGTCCCCCAGGGGCTCTGCTGAGGTTATGCCCAAATATTATTTGCGACCAAAACCGAGCACTTCAGCGATGTGTCCACGGTGTCTCTCCCACTCAGCACAGTGACCCCACAGCTCTGTGTCCTGGTGCTGTTCTCAGGGATTCAGGTTCAACAGTGTTCCCAGCACATCTCTGGAGATGCACTGCTGGATTCCAGGGGTGCTGCCCAGGCAGCCAGGATCCACCCAGAGTGTTTCCCCTGGGAAGGAGCCATTCCCTGGTGTCCCCCCAGAAGCTCTCCTGGTTTCTGCCAGGTGCTGCTGAGCTGTTTTGCACAATGACTGGAGAAGAGGGGTGCTGCAAGGGGAACAGGTGACTGACAGAGAGGGGGCTTGGGCTGAGAAAGGCTCAGTTCCAGAAGCAAGCCAGCTCCTCCACAACCCCCACCGCAGGGCCCACTTGTCTCTTGTCCTGAGGAAAGCGATGAAAGCATCAATTACACACGTCCTGTAACTGCCAACACCTCTCCTGGCCTGAGAGCTTCTGGCTGAACACGATGTATCTTCATCACTCATCTGTGGGATGGTTTGGTCAAAAAATCAGTGACGCTCCTCGTCATTCCGATAGTCCAAAATTTTGTCGTTATTTACAGGAGGTTTCTAAATAGTGCAATAGAATTCACTGTAAGACCCACACTGTTGGAGTAAATCACCTGTAATTCATAAGTCCTGAATAAATACATGGTTTGAGCTTCATCTGCTGTGCCAGGGTAGAGCTGGTGTTCCAGCTGAGACACAAGGTGAGCGCAGAGCCCTGGGGAGAGGACCAGGCTGCCCGTGTGGAGAGCAGGGGCTGCTTAGCACAGCAAAGGGGCCAGAGCACGAGGCCCACCTGCACACAGAGGTGAGCTCTGACAGGTGAGAGAAGGTAATGAGGCCTCCCTGGTACCCAGTAACGACACTGGAAGTTACTGGGGGCAGAGAGGGCAGGTTCCCCCAGCACAGCCTGGGATCAGAGCCAGGGTAGGTGCCCTCCTGTAGCTGGGAGAAGGAAGCAGGAGGACACACCGATTTCAGCCCTCGCTCACTGACTGGCCACAGCCCCTGAGCTGTCATTAACACAGCTCCTAACGAGGCACGGGGTGTGCAGGACCCCTGGCTGACACCAGGGACCCTGGGCCTGACAGCATCTCCTGGCTCTGCCCTGAAAATAACCATGCAACTGGACCCAGAGCTTCAGCTCCCCTCCTCCTGCACACCCCTCAAGACTTCCATGAAAACACGTCTCTGCACAAGTGCAGCCACACACTAATTCCCACATAAAACTGTGGGAGACACACACGCTGTGTCCTTGCCTGTGCAATTTCGTACCATTCCGCCTTTCTGGTTTGTTCATGGAAACAAAAACTGCAACAAAACTGGTCCTGACAGAATCCAATCTGTTAAAATTATCTCCCAGGCATTTCTGCATTAGGAATACCCAGCAAGGATGCACACACTGCAGCCTCCCAGCGTCTGGCAGCAAACAGCTGCTGATGGTTTGATGGTGACTGTGGTCCCACCACGCCCCTGGGCCACCAGAGCAGTCGTGTGGCACCAGAGGGCTTGGGCTCAGCCACAGCAACCAAAACCCACTCTGCAGCAGGCTCAACAACAAATACAGCAAAGGCCCCTGCAACAAGAAAGGCAATGCCCACAGCTGGAGCAAGGGAAGATTTCCCATCTTATCAAGAAGTTAAGACAGGTATTGGCAAATTATATACAGTACTTGTACTTTACACTGAAAATAAAGCAAATCAAAGGGTGAAATACGATATTCCTGTCTTCTATAACCAAGCAGCCTTGCAAGGCCACCCACTCTGCCTCCAACAAAACCTCAGCCTGCGATAAACTGTGTCCTCTGAACCTGGGCACATGGAGCCAGACCCTCCAACCCATCCCACAGCTCCTCACTGCCCGCAGCAGCCACGTCAAGGAAGAAAACATTTTAAATGCATTCTGCATCTCAAATACGCCTTGAACCATTACCCAGCCCCTGAAGAATCCATGGAGTGCACAAAAAAAAACATTTATTTGCCTTGAATGGGGAAAGGAACTGACAGGTGACACGGGGACAAGGAGGTGCCTGGGACATCCCTGTGCTGCAGGACCCAAGCAGCTGGAGGCTCCCAGGAGCTGGTGCCAGAGAGGCCCCGGGGCTGCTCTGCTCTGCACAGGGATTGCCCATCCCCAGAGCAGCATTTGTGAGCAGTGAGTGCCACAGTCAAACTCACGCCACCTCTTGGGCCTTCCTCCCTGCTCCGTGTCCCCCTGCTCCTTGTCTCCCCCCGTGGGACCCAAGGACATGGCTTTATTCCCTGTCCTCTCACTGTGCAGATCAGCAACCTGATATTAAAACAGAAGGACTTAAATAAGTTGATCTCCTCCCCTGACAAGTTGCATAGGCCGTATCTTCCCCCGACAGGCAGCCACGGCTCCGGGCTGGCGATCCATGGCCCGGGGCAGTCCTGTGGGAACTCTGGCTGGCTCCAGCCCCAAAGGGGAGCTGGGCTGGCGATCCATGGCCCAGGGCAGTCCTGTGGGAACTCTGGCTGGCTCCAGCCCCAAAGGGGAGCTGGGCTGGCGATCCATGGCCCGGGGCAGTCCTGTGGGAACTCTGGCTGGCTCCAGCCCCAAAGGGGAGCTGGGCTGGCGATCCATGGCCCGGGGCAGTCCTGTGGGAACTCTGGCTGGCTCCAGCCCCAGAGGGGAGCTGGGCTGGCGATCCATGGCCCAGGGCAGTCCTGTGGGAACTCTGGCTGGCTCCAGCCCCAGAGGGGAGCTGGGCTGGCGATCCATGGCCCGGGGCAGTCCTGTGGGAACTCTGGCTGGCTCCAGCCCCAAAGGGGAGCTGCCGGCGGCGGGGCGGGCTCGGGTGCTCAGCGCACCTGAGGGCAGGTGAGGGCGGGCGGCCTGGCCCCGGCCTAGCTGCTGCCCGAGGAGCACACGGAGCTGCACATGTGCAGGGGCTCGGCCTCGGCCTCGTCGGTGGTCTCAGAGGCAGACACGGACTCGCTGGGCTGCTCTTGGCTCTTCTTTAGCCTGTGGGGGCAGAGGAAGCAGGAGTTACGGAGCTGTCCCCCAGGCTGTCCCCCAGGAGCGGGCAGGGGGCTCTGGGCCCCGGTGCGCACTCCCTGCTCGAGAGGTGCCCACGGCAGGGCCACGGAGAACAAGGAGTCCTCCCCGAGCTCACAAACAGGTCGTGACAGAGCTCAGCGTATCAGCAAACCGCACTGAACTGCTCTGAAATGCCCCAAAACCTGCGAGGCTTCAGCCCACCCAGACCTCAGCCACGAGTACCCAGAGCACAGGCCAGCCCCTCCCCACTGAGCCTGCCCCACGCTCTGCTTACGGAGCAAACAGCCCAACCCTGGGCAAGCACTGCCTTTAATCCAGCACTTTCACTGCCTGCTTATTCCCACCAGGGACTTTTCCAGCCTGAATGATCCTAGGAATCCATTCTATGTGTTAAAGATCTCCACAACCATTGGTTGGTGAGTCCAAGTTTCCTTGCCTTTGTTTCCCAAAACACCATCTGCTAAAAGCAGGCTGGGTGAGGAGGTGCCACGGGGGAAAGGAGGCAGTGTCAACACACATGTTAAATCCCAGAAGTCTCTCTACAGCATATTTTATTTAATGGCAGTTAATAATCCTTGATCTTGCCTCCCTTTGTGGCTAGAGCCATTTTTCATACACAGGCAGCACCTGAGCTCCTCTGCTGACACCAGTCACCTGGGGCTAAGCCAGCAGCAAGGTGCTCCTGGCTGTCAGGCACTGTGGCACTGATTCCTGAGGGAAGTCAGAAAAAGGAGTATTTTTCCCTAAAAAAAGCACCCCACGCACTCACTTCTCTCTGTTGAAGATTACAAAGTCCTGCTGGATAGCTTCAAGGCATTCCTGGAGATAGTCATTTTCCTATTGAAGAAAAACAAAACATGCATGAGCAGCCCCATCTGCATCTCATTGCTGCCTGCAGCCCCCAGCACTCCCAGCTGTGTGCAGGAGCCTCCAGCTGTGTGCAGGAGCCCCCACCCCCCTGCACCTCAGCCCAACAGCTGGAGGCAGCAGGGCCGGCTGCCGTGTGGCTTTCACCAGGGGCTGGTGCCATCCACGGCAGCAGTTTTCTATAAAACACTGATCACACCGTTCCTGACATAGACATAACTTGTTTCTCCATGTATCCTGTATTTTGGGAGTGCTGTCAGCCCAAAGGGAGCTCAGGCAGCGTGGGGAGAGCGCAGCACACAGCCCACGTGTGGGAGTCGCTGCCAAGGCACACAGGGAGCTGCTGCCTTGTGCCCAGCCTGGGGCTGTGCAGGGACAGGGGCTGAATACACCGGGCTGCCCGGACCTCTGCTGCTCATCTCACTTCCCAAAGCACCCACTACCGTGAAAGGTTGGTCAAACTTCCAGAAGAGGAACACGTGGTTGTTGAAACGACTCCATGGGCAAATGTTTTCATCAAAATGGACCCGTGGTGTGCGTATCCACACCGTGGCTCCCGTGGTGTGCGTATCCACACCGTGGCTCCCGTGGTGTGGGTATCCACACCGTGGCTCCCGTGGTGTGGGTATCCACACTGTGGCTCCCGTGGTGTGGCTATCCACACTGTGGCTCCCGTGGTGTGGCTATCCACACTGTGGCTCCCGTGGTGTGGGTATCCACACTGTGGCTCCCGTGGTGTGGATATCCACACTGTGGCTCCCGCAGTGTGGCCGTAACGGCTGCAACACCCGCCCAGATCCAGCCTTTTCCCAGCTGCATGTTACCCCGGGGAGCACATACAGACTGGGAGCTGTCTTTGCTGTTATCCCTTGACTTGTTCTTTGCGAGCCTCTTCTTCTTCTTGTGCAGGGGCCTCGACTCCAGAATCATCTCCTCCAGCTCGAAGGTGGGGTCGCAGTGCAGGCGGCCCTTCTGCCAGGACACAGGACACCGCTCAGGTCAAGCACAGCAGAGACCCAGGAACCTCCTCCCCTCAGAACAGCTCTGCTCTCACAGCGGTTCTGCAGCGTGAGGAGCAGCCCTGCTCGGGACAGGGACACGGTCTCTCCTACTCACGTTGGGGACGAAGGCCGGCTCCACGCGCTTCTCGCACACGTCGCTCCAGACCACGCCCGAGAGCTGAGCCGAGGCCTGGATGTGCGCCAGGCAGGAGAAGCGATGCTCAGGATTCACTGTCAGCAGCTGGGGAGAGAAAAGCATTGCTGAGACAGCACTGGAGAGAAGAGAGTTCCTGCCAGAGGAGGAAGGCAAGGCAGCCAGCAGCAGCCTGCCTGGGCTCAGCCACGCCAAGGAGCCTTTCTGCTGGGGGGAACAGATAACTTCATTCCTAAGGAAATGTTCTGCAGGTACCCCAGCGCTCTGGGGGGACATGGGGGTCCCCTCCCGGCTGAGGGGGCTGCTGGCACAGGCCTGTGAGAGGATGGATTCCCTGGAAGCCCGGCTGCCCAGCAGATGGCAATGCAAACCCGCCGAATGCGCCTTCGCAGCCTCTGCCAGCAACTCCTCATTAATCTGAATCTAATTATGCAAATTGCCCACCCAACATTAACTCATATCAGAGGCACTTATTTGTTGCCAGCACCGGCTTTATCTTTCCCACAGCAAACTCACCAGCTACTTTTCAGAGTTCTCAAGCAAGCCAGAGCTAAACCAGCAGCCCCAACACATCCCAGCTTTCTCCAGCAGCAGCATGAGGAAAGCAGCAGAGCATTCCACAGAGCTGGCACCCCCAGCAGCTCTCACAACCCCGTCGGACCCTTCAGCCCCAAAGAACAAGCGAGAGGGAGCAGCCAGTGCTGCAGTGCAGCTCCACCTGAGCTGCCATCCCAGCCAGAGGTGCTGCCTTTAGGGGTGACAGTGACCATGGAGAGGATGGGATGCTGGAAGGCACAATTCTAGCCCAGCTGGGAATCTGACTGTCACACCAAAACCAGCCTCTTTGCTTCCTTGCTATCAAACATGCATCTTATTACAGGGATAATAAACACACAACACACATCATTAATCATTAATCCCAGACTGGACTGGGACCAGTGCCACCCCGCTCAACCAGTGCCACCCCTGCCATGGCAGGGACACCTCCCACTGTCCCAGGTGCTCCAGCCCCAGTGTCCAGCCTGGCCTTGGGCACTGCCAGGGATCCAGGGGCAGCCACAGCTGCTTGGGAACTCCATCCCAGCCCCTGCCCACCCTGCCAGGGAACAATTCCTAATTCCCAATATCCCATCCATCCCTGCCCCCTGGCAGTGGGAGCCATTCCCTGTCCCTCCATCCCTTGTTCCAGGCCAAGGGATGGCCTGTCCCTCCATCCCTTGTTACCAGTCCCTCTCCAGCTCTCCTGGAGCCCCTTTAGGCACTGGAAGGGGCTTTAAGGTCTCCCTGGAGCGTCTCTTCTCAAGGCTTAACATCCCTAACTCTCCTGGCCTGTCTTTTGTATATTATTATTATTGCTACTCTTATTATTCATTGTTTATGAATATGCTGATAATTTTCCAGCTAGTCCTGCCTGCACAGTAGCTGCCATCCAACCCAAACCCACCCCAGAAGGACAATTCATCCAAAACCCATCCAGCTCCAGCCCACAAGGGCCATTCACCTTGCGCAGCAGCGCGACCATTTCCTTGGACCAGGCTGACGAGTACTGGACGCTGACGGTGCTGAAGAGCTGCACCAGAGACTCCACGGGGTTGTTGGAGTGGATGTCGTACGGCCTCTGGGGACAAGAGCACAAAGGTGAGGAGTCCCCTCTCCCTCTGGGGCAGCCAGGGCACACGATCGAGGGCCGGGACGGCCGGAGCCCTACCCAGCCCCGCAGCAGCTCGTAGGCCATGATTCCCAGAGACCACCAGTCCACCTCGAAGGAATAGCCCGTCCCGCCGCTCAGGAAGGAATGGAAGATCTCCGGGGCTGAGCAGAAAGGCATAACACACAACAGGTTATTTGCTGTTCTCTGCTCCAGTCCTTCCTGTCAGTCAGAGCACTACGCTTACGGTGGTTTTTCTGCACGGCTGCCCGAGGGGAGGCTGCGTGAGGCAGGGGAGCAGCAGCCGTGTGCCTGCCCTCACTGGGAACTGGGATGTCAGCCACCTGCAGGGACAGCCCTCCCAACACAGGACAGCACAACCATGGGGCCCTGGGAGACACCAAGTGCAAGGCTGGAGCCAGAGAGGGATGGGGAGCACAGGAGGAGATGGGATGAGGAGGGCAGGGTGGGATGGGGGGGACTGGACAGGATGTAATGCAGAGGGCAGGACAGGATGGCATGGGCTGACATGCCAGTCCTGATGCCATCACACTGGGAGTTCCCTTTCTCAAATAATCGGGCTGTGCTGAATGACTTGGACACAAGCACCAATGTCCTAAATTAACTGGAGGGCCCTGGCTGGGGCAGCGTGTGCTGAGCACTCGGAATGTGACACAGGCACGAGAGCAGTGATTGTCTCTTACCCATGTATGGCTTTGTCCCAGCCAATGCTGTCGCTCTTTCACCGTCCCTAATGATGGTTGCAATATTAAAATCTGTTAAATGGGCATGACCTTAAATAAAGACACATTTTAAGAAGGAATTAATGGCAGTGCAGTGGCAATGCAGAGTCAGAACACATTTGTTTCATAAGCTTCTGCCCTCAGACTGGGTAGCACAGACACGGCCAGGTCAGGGTCAGATCCCATGGCATGGCCATGGGAGATCCCAAAGGTTTCCCAAGATTTGGGCTGTCCAGGAGAGTAAAGGGTAGGGAGCTTTGGGTTTTGATTTTGAATCACACTTGGAGCTAGCCAGTAACCCCCAGCAGCTTCAGCACTGGCCAAATTGCTCTGGCCAGAAGTTACAGGATTGAAAAAGACACCAGGGAAACACTAGCAGAACCACAGAATGTTTGGGTTGGAAGGGACTTAAAGATCATCTCATTCCAAGCTCCTGCCATGGAGCTGCCCTAGACATGGGTGTTCCAAAGCCACTGAACTGCAGTGACTCCAGATTCCCAGGGCTGAAGTTGGGCTGCCACTCTGTGCTGACCACAGCACACTGGACAGGCCAGTCGGGTGAGCATCCCCACATTAAAAAGCACAGGGATGTTCATCCAAACATGATCCAATAAAAACAGAGCAGATTTTCCCACATTTTCCCCAGGTAAAATGATACCCAGTACCCTGGGTACTATTTTTAAAGAATCTGTCCCTGGAATGAATGAGGGAGCAAACAAAGAGGAGCAGAGTGATCCTACCTTGTTCATCGAGGAGGATGTTGTCTGGTTTTACATCTCTGGGAAAAGAAGGAAGATTACAGCAGATGGAACCTCAGTCAGACCAGGGATGAGACTCAATGACAAAAAACCTGCAATTGTTTATCTATCAAAAATTAGGAACAAATAAAACAAAAATATTCTAACATGAGGCAAGCCCCTTTATGATGGACCAGAAATTGCTTTTCCTGGGCAACTTGGTGAAAAACTGGAAGGATTAGCCTCATTCCCAAGAAAAGGAATAACAATACTGGGGATATTTGTCTGAAGTCCTGGATGGCTTTAACACCTGCCCTGAAATGTACAGCCCCCAGTGAAGCATCAGACTCCCTCTGAGTGGTGGGGGGACCAGCAGCCAGGGGGTGGCCAGCAGCAGCACGGGCACCACGAGCCACCCCGAGGCCAGCAGGGCAGGTGCCAGCAGGCCCAGCAGAGCCCTGGAGGTACCTGTGGATGATGTGCTGACTCCGCAGGTAGTCGAGGGCCAGCGCCATCTCACAGATGTAGAGTTTGACCGTCTCCTCGGTGAACTGAACGTTCTGCTGCAGGTGGTAGCGCAGGTCACCTCCCAGGAGCAGGTCCACCACCATGAACATGTCCTCCTCGTCCTGGAAGGAATACCTGCGGGACCGGGGAGTGGCTGAGCCTCACGGGACTCACAAACCCAGCCTGGCTTTTCCCCTCTCCTAATCACGCAGCTCCAGGGAGAACTGCACATGGCCCCACCATGGGCACAGAACCCCAGAACTGTTTGTGCTGGAAAAGCTCTCCCAGACCTTCGAGTCCAACCATTCCCAGCACGGCCAAGGCCACCAATGACCATGTCCCCAGTTGCCACAACCACATGGCTTTTAAATCCCTCCAGGGACAGAGATTCCACCACTGCCCTGAGCAGCTGTGCCAGGGCTGGGCAGCCCTTTTGGATAGGAAATTTTCCCTAATTCCACCCTGAGCCTGCCCTGGCCCAGCCTGAGGCTGTTCCCTCTCCTCCTGTCCCTGTTCCCTGGAGCAGAGCCCGACCCCCCCGGCTGTCCCCTCCTGGCAGGAGCTGTGCAGAGCCACAAGGTCCCCCCTGAGCCTCCTTTGCTCCAGACTCAGCCCCTTCCCAGCTCCCTCAGCCTCTCCTGGGGCTCCAGCCCCTTCCCAGCTCCATTCCCTTCCCTGGACACGTTCCAGCCCCTCAAGGTCCTTGCAGTGTTGGGCCCAAAACTGAAGATGCAGCTTTGCTGCTTGCACCTTCACAATCAAGCACATCCAGCTCAAGATGCTCACTTTTTTTAAAATCAATTCCTACACTAAGCAATGCTTCCCTGAAAGAGATGAGTATCCCAGGTAATGCCTCCCTGCTCACCCTGTCACTGTCCCTGAGCAGCTGTGCCTTGTCAGCCCTCCAGCACAGAGCTCAGGCTCTGCCAGCCAGACACTTCAAAGAAACTTCACATTTTCGACTGCAAACAATCTCACAAAACCTACTTAAAATATCTCAGCCTATCTTGAAGATGAATTGGAAAACACAACTGCTAATTTAACCAGATAAACCAGAAAAAGAGATTTATATTTACTGTGGAGTAAACCGCCTCTCTAAATCTGCCGTGGGTCCCACGGGAGACTGACAGCAGTGGGGATACACCAAAACAAGTCTCATTGTTATATTTGGTGACTGCAGTTCCGAGGAAAGAGTATGTGGGATTGTATAATACTTATGAATCACTCACTTCTGCTCCCATCTTAAATGTAGGTTTATTCTAAAACTACGACTAAAAGGGTTTGCTACGAGAGCAAGTTCTCTACAGAATTTTATTGCTTGTCGGGAAAAACATTTGCAATTGCTAAGAAACTGAAAAATATAAATATTAACTCAATTGGCTATTCTGGAGCAATGGATCATTGAAACAGATGTGACACATCACCCACTTCCATCACTTTGGGTATAAAACTTCCTCAGTTTTTAGAAGTGTTCCCCTCCCCACCAGCCTGGCACACATCCAGCACTGCTGGAGTGGGAGGGGACCCTTCACTGGGCAGGAAGGCTGAGAAAGGACAGATCACTGTAGCAGGGGGTCCCAAGGCCTCTGCCTAGGGCTCACCCCAAACTAAGCAACGATTCTAGGATATAATGCTCTACTTTCTAAGACTGTAAATTAGGTTTTCCTGCAAAATTCGATAATGATGTGTCTGATCTCCAAAGGAATGTGTTTTCTTTGGCCAGTGAGCATGGTGCAAAGCACACAGAGGGATGCTGGTGGGCTGAGGGGTCGATGGTTGTAGGGCAGATGAGACAGAGTGCAGCCTTTGGTACTGGCACTGCCTAGACAGGATACGTTTCCCAGGCACTGCCAACTCAAGCTATTTGTTAGATTTCAACCTGATTTTAAGAGTGTTTTTTAAAATTAGATGTTGCTCAGTAATGAGGATATTTCTGCCAGTGCGCACACAGTGAAGTCATTATCGAGCACCTTGAACTGTCACTGTTTGTAGTGACCTTGGCAAGCGTTAGGAGAGCCCCTGGGATTATCGGGTGCGTGGCTCTGTGAGCGCTGGAGGCTCAGGGGAGGGACCTGCTCACCAGAGATTCACCAGGAACACGTGCTCGATCTCCTGCAGGATCTCCAGCTCTCGGAACACGTTGCGCACCTCGTCCCTCTCGATGCACTGCTGCTTGTTCATGTACTTCATGGCGTACATCTTCTCCGTGTCCCTCTTCTGCACGATGCACACCTGGGCAGGGAGGAGAAAACAGAGTCGGGAGCACGCTCCACATCCTCATCTGCTGCTCTGGGAGCTGAGACCCACTCTGCTCAGCACCTCACCCCCCTCAAACATCCCTGATCCCTAGGCTGAGACTTGGGCCTATGGACAGCAGCATCCCTGCTCTCAGCGCCGTGCCCGACTGGGGAATGCACGGGCTCTGCTCCAGCCCACTGCCCATCGGCAACTGCAGCTGCCTCCAGGGACAGCTTTTCTGTGTCTGGGAGCTGTGCGAGAGACCTTTGGGCTCGCTGTGCCTGGATGGAAAGCGGTGTCAGGCAGCCACAGGGCTCCTGGCCAGCCTCGCCTCCCCGCTGCTCACCCCGCCGCTGCCCAGCTCCGCAGGGTGGCTCTGCCCGGCCCGCACATCGCTGGGCTCTGGAAGGGGAAAATAATCCCTTTGGGGCAGCAGAAAGAGACCAAGATGCAAATTTGTTACGACAACGAAGAGCTGGTGCGGAGGGACAGCCCGGGCCTGTCCCCGGAGCCGCGCTCGCCGCGGGCACGGAGCCCGCCAGGCTGGCCCTGCGCGCCTCCCTCAGCTCCGCCAACCACGCCGTCATTACCAAGGTGATGCTTTCGAAAGAGCTAATTAGCTATCACGGTAACTCTCTGTAAATTACTAATGGCATGTCTACACCTGCTGTAATTACGTCTGCCCTCTGCTAATTATCAGACGTGGCGGTAATTAGGATGAGCTGGACACGTTCCCCGGGCAGCTCGGCGGGCTGCAGGCAGAGAGCGGGTCCCGCTTACACCGAGCGGAACAAGGAAAGGGAATTTCTGGGGGCGGCAGGGAACCGAGACAGGTGGGAGCCGCGAACACCCCGCGCCTCTAAACGCTGCCACTAATAACCATCTGCAAGCGCTAATGGTGCTCGGTATAATATCATCAAGGACACGCTGCCACCAGGAGGTGACAAAATAATGGGTGGTTATCGTTAGCCCGATATACCCCCTAATTAGTGATGCACAGGAATTACCGCGATTATTTTCCGCCGTCGTTACGACTGCGGTGAGAGCTGAAAATCAGCTGTTGCCATAACTCTCTGCTCACCTCAGAGCTCACGATAAGGGCACTTCGTGGGCAGAGTGACCTGAGCTGTTTCCCTGCGAGCAGAGCCCTTCAACTCCAGCTGCCAGGGACCGTTCCAGGTACAAAACATAAGGGAAAACCTTCTTCAAGCAAACTTAATAATAATAATCAACGACCTACCACAATGCACACCACCAGCAGGATCCAGCCCCTGCCTAGAGCAGGCTGAATTGGTTGTATGTTCAATAAACCAGGCAAAAATAACTTCATATTTTATAAATTCTTTTTAAGCCTTAACAATTTTCCTTTAAAACATGGTCATTGCTGTAGAACTGCTCTGAAAACAATCCAATCCTCTGAGTAACAGCCATCAAGGCACTGAGCAACATTCTCGCCTGATGTCAGCTTATTCCACATTATTACTGGAAGCTCATTAATTTCTAGGTCCTTTATTTTTTAGGTTGTGACTTGCTGTACCCTAATGAGTATTACATGTTATTCTGATGTCATTTGTCTCTTGTTTCTCCACAGTGAAAATGGGAGCCCAGCATAATAAACGAGAAAATGATGAAAACTTCATGTACTCTGTAATTATGATAAACAGTTTTCTGCATTGGAACAGCATCACCTCCACACAGAGCAGCACCAGTTCCGGGCACTCTGGAAATGTTTGTTCTCTGATTTCTGCAGGAAAAGCGGATGTTAGTGGAGAGGCCTTGCCTGCAGCTGAGCCCATGGCATGGGCGGGGGATGTCCTGTGCCAGTGGGGCTGCCCGAGGGCACAGTGAGCCCCACAGCTGATGGACAGGGCACAGTGAGCTCCATGGCTGATGGACAGGGCACAGTGAGCCCCACAGCTGATGGACAGGGCACAGCGAGCCCCCGGGCCGATGGACAGTGGGGCAGGGCACAGCGAGCCCCACAGCTGATGGACAGGGCACAGTGAGCCCCTGGGCCAATGGACAGTGGGGCAGGGCACAGCGAGCCCCACAGCTGATGGACAGGGCACAGTGAGCCTCACGGCTGATGGACAGGGCACAGTGAGCCCCACGGCTGATGGACAGGGCACAGTGAGCCTCACGGCTGATGGACAGGGCACAGTGAGCCCCACGGCTGATGGACAGTTGAGCTGGGCACAGTGAGCCCCACGGCTGATGGACAGTGGGGCAGGGCACAGCGAGCCCCATGGCTGATGGACAGCTGGAGAGGGCACAGCAAGCCCCATGGCTGATGGACAGAGCACAGCGAGCCCCACGGCTGATGGACAGCTGGGCAGGGGCGCTGTGTCTGCAGCACAGCCACCACCAGGTACTGATCACATCACACCGCTCTTGGTCGGGGTCTAACTCGGGTCAAACCAACACCAGGACCGGTGCTGGTGCTGCCTGGCTGGGCTCAGCCACTCGATGCCCCTGTCACAGGCAGCGACCATTCTTAAGGTGCCCCTGCTTACAGAAGTGCATGGATGTGCCTGTGTCCCCCCAGAATGGCAGTGACACAAGACGTATGTTTTTGTGCTTCTCAGTTCATGCATCTGTTCCTGGGGAAGGAATAAACATCTATTTGGTCACAAGTCAAGAGTGTTTTTTAAAAATTAATCAATTTTCAGGCAAGCCTACAATGCAGAGCAAGGCAAGAAGCAGAAATGGCTCTATCCTCGTTCTGCACATTGCAGCCACACAAAGGGAGCGTTTGGTGGTTAAATACAGCCATGAGGAAAACGAGTGGAACGGAGCCAGCCCTGCGAGGCAGAAGGCGGGCAGCAGCTGCGAGTGGATTGCTCAAGGCACGGCACAAAAAGCTGTCACAGAGCCCCAGATACCCGCGCACTCCGTGCTGCCACAGGGCTGTGCGCAGCCGCCCATCCCGCAGGGACAGCTGGAGCCACAGCCACCACTCCAGCCAGGACAGGGGCAGGTGACACCTCCCGGGCCGAGAGAGTGACACCTGTGCTGTCACAGTGACAACAGCTGTGCTGTCACAGTGAGAGCACCTGTACTGTCACAGTGACAACAGCTGAACTGTCACAGTGACAACAGCTGTGCTGTCACAGTGAGAGCACCTGTACTGTCACAGTGAGAGCATCTGTACTGTCACAGTGACAACAGCTGTGCTGTCACAGTGACAACAGCTGTGCTGTCACAGTGACAACAGCTGAACTGTCACAGTGAGAGCATCTGTACTGTCACAGTGACAACAGCTGAACTGTCACAGTGACAACAGCTGAACTGTCACAGTGACAACAGCTGTGCTGTCACAGTGAGAGCATCTGTACTTGTCACAGTGACAACAGCTGAACTGTCACAGTGACAACAGCTGAACTGTCACAGTGAGAGCATCTGTACTGTCACAGTGACAACACCTGTGCTATCCTAGTGACAACACCCATGCTATCACAGTGACAACACCTGTGCTATCCCAGTGACAACAGCTGAACTGTCAAAGTGACCACACCTGTGCTATCATAGTGACAACACCTGTGCTATCATAGTGACAACAGCTGAACTGTCACAGTGAGAGCATCTGTACTGTCACAGTGACAACACCTGAACTGTCATAGTGACAACACCTGTGCTATCACAGTGACAACACCTGTGCTGTCACAGTGACAACACCTGAGCTCTCACCCCAGCTGGCAGCTCGGCTCAATCCCTGCACTTCCCAGCCTGGCACGCTGCCTCCAGTGGGCTCTGCCTTTTCTCCTTTAGAAATCAAATAACTTTTTGCCCTGCTGATTCTGGAGAAATTCATCAGGCTGAAAGCCCCACTCAGATGAGAGGTCACCTGACCATCTGACAGCATGTCCTGACTTAGCCTTGTTATCCCAGGACAGCAGAGTTTTCCTGGGCTCCAACAAAGCCCGTGGCTGCATTCTGGGCAGGATCCATGCAGCTGGTAAACAGTGGGCATCGCTCTACCTCGGCTCCACACAGACATCGTTTCCTCCTGCATATGCAGAGGTCACCCAAAGCAAAGGTACTCGTGGCCCCTGAGGGACGTCACCGTCACGGCTGGTGACAAACCCACAGCTGACTCAGGGATCTGTCCCTGGGTCTGAACTGGGAGCACTGGGTTTCCTTCTTGAATTTCTGCTCCTTTGGCTTCTGCCTCTGTAAGACGAGACCGATGCCCTGGAATCCTCCCACACACACAGACACTGTTGACTGCGGCTCAGAGCCACGGGGACATTTCAGCGTACAACCTGGATCACCCTCTTTTTGTTTTCAGAGCAGAGTCAAGGCTTAGAGTCAGCCAGCACTACACACCTACCTCAAACCCCTTAATCCCACCCAGTTCTGAACCGTGGCCACTGCTCTAGTTTATAAAAATTCTTATTTGCAGTGGTTGCACCTTGCCCACATATATTGATTTCTCCTCCAGCTTCTGCTGGGTATTTATCCCTCCTTGTTTTCCCCAGTATCTACAGAACTGCCATTTTCCAGAGAGGCTGAAGTTTGAAATGAGGAGCATTAACATTAAATTGCCTGTGGCACCCAGAAGCATCAGCAGGCTTTGGGACTGCGTGGGCAAAGAAGCCTCTGCTGTGGGGGAAGCACAGCAGCAGCCTCAGGTGTTGGGGACACGGGAGAGGTGCAGCCTCTGGAGCAGGGAGAACTAAGTCCTTCATCCCAAAGGACCAGAAGCACTGAGAAGGCACTTAGCCTGATGTAGAAACAGCTCAAGCTTTTTTGACAACTGATTTCATTTTGAACACTAAATTTTCCTTTGGAGACAGACTGCAAGGGCGAGGACAGGCTGGACAATTGTGTTCACTGGTTTCCTGAGCTTGTTGAGCAAAGAGTAAAGCAGGTGAGAAGGACTTTGTCTCACCTGTGCACTGCTGAAAGGATAACCTCAATATTGACTTCTAACGAGTTCATCTCCTTTAGCCAAGCTCTCCTTGAATGGCTCAGCTCTTACACCAAGACATCGTTCACTTTTCCCAGGGTTTTCATCCTTTAGAAAGTGGCTGGAGGGAGATCCCTGTCACCCAGCATCCCCAGGACCCCTCTGCTTTGCCCTTGTACCAAGAACTGCAGGCAGAATCTTGCCAATTATCTATTAAAAAAAAAAAAGTCATTTAAACTCTCAGCTGCTATCAGGAGAGCTGCAAACAGGGATCACTGTTCTGGACATGGCCACAGCTGCACAGAACACAGAACTACTTCCCCTGGCATTCAAATGCATCTTTGTATCCATCTTGTATTATGATGGTGCTGTTGGCAATTAAAATGCAACCCTTCCCTGATAATTAGCATCTGTGTAACACTGGTAATCAAAAAGTTCATAATAATTTGTTCTACAACCCTCACAAATATTAAGGACAAAAATCAGCTAATCAATTTTTTTTTTTAGGCATAGCCAAGAGAACAAAGCCTAAAGCTGCCTCGCAGGTGTATCTGCAGTGCCAGAATTCAGTCTCAGGGATCCACTAAGCACATGAGCCACGGGAACAGCTGGATGAAGCTCTGCTGGAAGCATCTCCCACAGGCACCCCAGGAGCAGCTCCCCTACACCAGCAGGCGCTGAAGGGGCAGGCAGCCCCTCAAGGATGCTGCTGGCCCCTCAGAGGGGCTCCCCCTCCACAATGCTGACCCAGAGCTTGGTGCCATGAGCGTGAGATAGAAGCACTGAAGGCTGCCAGCACCTGCAGCCCCTCTCCATCCCCTCAGGGCTGGTCCTGGAGGGAGCTCTGGGCACAGATCCTTTCACACCTGCCCTTGGTGGGCGAGGGGTCAGGTAACACCCAGAGGGACTTGTGGCACCAAGTCCTGGCCCAGGGCTGCAGGTGCACACAACCTGCCCGTGACAGTGCCACTCGCCCCACGCTCAGCAAGGGCACGGAACCCTAACTGTCTGACCCTGAATAAAAAGTTACTCTGGATCAATCCAAACGGAACCATAACTGTCTGACCCTGAATAAAAAGTTACTCTGGATCAATCCAAACGGAACCGTCTGACCCTGAATAAAAAGTTACTCTGAATCAATCCAAACAGAACCCTAACTGTCTGACCCTGAATAAAAAGTTACTCTGAATCAATCCAAACGGAACCATAACTGTCTGACCCTGAATAAAAAGTTACTCTGGATCAATCCAAACGGAACATAACTGTCTGACCCTGAATAAAAAGTTACTCTGAATCAATCCAAACAGAACCATAACTGTCTGACCCTGAATAAAAAGTTACTCTGAATCAATCCAAACGGAACCATAACTGTCTGACCCTGAATAAAAAGTTACTCTGAATCAATCCAAACCCTTCCCTGCTTGAATGCAGAGCTTGTTTGAGCAGCACTTTGTCCTGGCACAGCGCTGACAGCAGTGTCTCTGGCAGCGTTTCTCTCAGCCATTGTCTCCAGCACACAAAGGCCCGTTTGCAGGGCCAGGACATCTGCCCACGGCCACCTCTCCATGTGCAGTGACCCAGCCCAGGGGACACCAACAGGAGAGGGCTGCTGGCTGTGACAACAGCACCCCTCAGTCTTCCCATCCAGCTCACAGAAGCACGGGCTCACAGAAGGGTTTGGGAGAGAAGGGAGCTGAAATCCCACCCAGTGCCACCCTGCCAGGGCAGGGACACCTCCCACTGTCCCAGGTGCTCCAGCCCCAGTGTCCAGCCTGGCCTTGGGCACTGCCAGGGATCCAGGGGCAGCCACAGCTGCTCTGGGAATTCACCCTGTGCCAGGGCTGCCCACCCTGCCAGGGAACAATTCCTGCCCAATATCCCATCTAAACCTCTGAAGTTGCAGTCCCCCAAACAAGGGGGACCCTCAGGAGCCATGCTCTAAGTACAAGGTTATCAGCTCGACAAATCTGCCTTCACATCTTTAAGTGCTGATTTTGTCTCCATTTCCAGACACCTTGCCATGTTTCACTCCTTAAGATATTTTTCATGGAGCCTTACAACTTTAGTTTTTCCCTGCTGAAAAGCCGTGCTTTTCCACAAGATTGATGGACTCGTTTGTCAGAACACCATAAATCATTAAAATCTCTTTTATGCAGCACTGCTGTTTGCTGCAGCCAAGTTGTAACAGCAGCTGATGAAACTTTTATTCACAGCAAGTCTGTTGGTGTTTCCAGGTCGTGTCAACACTTCCATAAAAAATCTCTTTCTCAGTTGCTTATGCTAGAGCCAAAAAGTCTTCTGACCCAAAATAACACCTGCTGTTCCCAACAGCACTTCAGTGTGCTGTGTATCAGAGGGTCACAGAATCCCAGACTGGTCTGAGTTGGAAGGGACCTCAAAGATCATCCAGTTCCAGCCCCCTGCCACGGCAGGGACAGCTCCCACTGTCCCAGGTGCTCCAGCCCCAGTGTCCAGCCTGGCCTGGGACACTGCCAGGGGCCGAGGGGCAGCCCCAGCTGCTCTGGGCAATCTCAGTGGCTTCAATCTGGAGCCCTAAGAATGTGTTCCTGTGCTTCTGTGCAGGTCCACAGCCCTCTGAGGCTCAGCAGACCCCTGAATCCCCTCTGGGTGTGCCCAGCACTCCGTGTGCAGGCAGAGGAAACCACGTGTGCAGGTGCAGCTGGAGCAGCTCAAAACACGGGCAAAGCTAAGCTTCTTCATGGTTTTTGATTTTTTTTTTTTTTTCCCAGAATGAGCCTTATTCTGTCTCACTCACACAAATGGGACAGCCAGCACACGGAAACTATGTCAGGAAAAGCTCTCCTCATTGGTACCCTGCAAACAGGGCTGAGGCCTTCCAGTTGTATCTATCAGGGAACATTTCCTCATTTCCCTGCAAGAAATCATGGAAGGGGGCTGCAGAATGAATCCTGTGACTTAATTTAAGGTGCTTCAGAGTAAGCATTTCCCTTTAATGTCACGCTGAGAAAATAAGGTCCCATCAGACATGAAGCAGATGTTTCTGTAATTCAGTTTGGATATGGGGGATTATTTTACTTGAAGCTCCAAAACACATGTAGATTTCTTTTCCTCAGGAGAGACACTAATCCAAATAAACAAGGAGAAACAGAAGAAGCGACAAGAGAGAACCCTAAAGAACAATAAGGAAATAGAAGTGGTTTTCTTTGCTTTTACCTGTCCTGGTTCTCCACCTCCCCCCCCTGCATGCCAGCTGAGCGGCCCCATCACCAGCAGACACCCCAAAGCTGGTGTCTTCACTCAGTGCTCAGACACAAATGTAGACATTTGGGATCCCCCTTTGGCCACAGCCCTGAGCACATCTCTGCTGGGGTGATTTGCTGACCTCCAGGGCATGGAGCAGCCCCTGGGGAGGCCCTGAAGGGGACGGGGGCTGTGCTGGCACCGTGCGGAGCACAGGGAGGAGCCAGCCCAGGAGATGTGTTCTGGAGCTGCCACACTGCCTACAGAAAGGCTGTTAGGCACCTACATCTCTGTCTGGCTTTAATCACATGCTCAGAGATCTCTGCTGGGCTTTTCTGCTTCAATAATTAAAGTAGAATGATGAAGATTCAGACCAACCTGCAGAGATCCCTGAAGACACTGTGACCCATCTTTCTGCCTTTTGGGTGGATCCAAACCTGGATGCACCATTTCCTCCAGCTCAGCAGCACTCCATAGATTTACAGGGGGACCTGGGCCCCTGTGCACAACCGCAGCTAAGGAGCATTGTCTGAATAAATTGTGCACTGTTTTGCTGTGGGCGACACGCATTTTGAGTTATGTCTAGTATTTGGAGCCATCTCTCCTTATGGCCATGACTACATTCTGTGATAGGCTGGTGCAAGAGGCACAATTATTATTTTAGCTACATATTTGACAGATATTGGGAACAGAAAGAAATCTAATTACTTCCAACGAAGATTGGAGGGCCTTATTTAATCTCTGAACGTAAATTGATGTTGAAGTTCCCTGACCCCAAGGCAAGAAGATTGGCTGTGCTATTTTGAAAAGCCTCATCACTCATTGTGATCCGGCCCTGATGGGCACTGGCATCGAGACCCAAGTGGCCCCAATGTCCTCGGCTGTGCTGCTGCCACAACACGCCCCCAGGCACCAAAGCTTCCCTTCTGTGCTGAAGGAAATAAACACAGGCTTTCTTTTCAGCCAAGAAAGAAGGGGATACTCGTGCTTCACAGTGCAAAACCCTCGGGAGGAATCAATGCCTCTTGCAGCCAAATGCTTGATTTTCCCTTGGCAGAAGCTTGCTCCGTGGAGCTGGTGCTCAGCACCAGGCTGCACAAAGGGATCAGCCCTGGAGGGCAGCTGTGGAGGCTGGGCAGTGGAGATCCCTGCCACAGTGAGGGCACAGGGGCTGTGCTGGGCCTGGACACAGCCCCTGCTCCTCCTGGCTGCTCTCCTTCCCCCGGCACTGCAGCCACCCACCGGCCAAGCCCCAGCAGCCTCTGTCTCACCAGGGCTGCCTGGCCCCAAGGAGCCTTCTCAAGCCTCACGAGCCTTTCTGCCAAACCTGCCAAAGAGCACTCCATCACCTCAATGACCAGGATAAAGAAACGTGCTTTGTACTTGTCCATATTTCCAGGGATGGGACTCCTCTGCCCAGGAACACCCTGCAAATCTCAGAATCACAGAACCACAGGATGCCTTGGGTTGGGAGGGACCCCAAATCCCACCCAGTGCCACCCCTGCCATGGCAGGGACACCTCCCACTGTTCCAGGTGCTCCAGCCCCAGTGTCCAGCCTGGCCTTGGGCACTGCCAGGGATCCAGGGGCAGCCCCAGCTGCTCTGGGCAACAATTTTAACCTGACAAGCCCAAAGACGGTAGCAGGGGCTAAAATCGAGTTCCAGAGCAGAGCAGAGCTGATCTGAGAGCCTGAGCATGCAGCAGCCACCCGGAGCTCTGCCAGGGGCACGCAGGGGGCACAGTCCCACCGTGGGGTGAGGCTGGCTGCAGCTCCTGCATCCTGGCAAAGAGCACTGGTCCCGCTGGGCTGGTGTTGGGCAGCCTTCAGTGTGCCTTGGTTTAACTGCACCACTTGCTGTACACGAACAGATTAAGGATTTCATACTGCATGGCCCTTTGTTGAGAGGAATTTTTAGCACTGACTTTTAAAAACAATTTTTAGATCAAAAGTAATAATATGGCACAACAATCTTACTGCAACTCCTTGAGAAAACGACAGGAGCAGAAGGAATCTCGATGAATTTTGGACATAAATAGTAAGTAAACAGGAGGTGAGGGTGGAAAGCAGAGACACAAAAGGCTTCTGTTCAATAAACATGGTTTCTTTCCATGTTCTTCTTTCCTTAAAAATTCTCATGGACATACACTCCAGAGTGTTTTCTGAAGGGAGGTAGAATCCCTGATCATACAGATAAAACGTAGTCTATCCCAAATGTGATGGATCAGTAAGAATAAAAAAGTATTAAGAAAAAATAAGAAAAGCCAGTTTGCAATTGTCAAAGTGATCCTGTACTTACAGTTTCATTTCAGAGAACAAAATGGCCAGTTGGTACAAAAATGGAAAGCACTAAATTTAGAATTTGTCAACATTTTCACTCCTGATATTTTAGTTTGATGGAACTATTGAAACAGACGTGATTTTGCTCTGCACATTACATAAACAACGATGCCCAGGCCTTTCCAGCAGGTGACCCTCGCTGGGCTGCACCTGAGGGCCCCTCACCCCAGCCTTGGCAACAGCACCACGGATGGAAAGAGCCGGGGGAAGGAACCCAGACCCACCAAAAACCCCAGCCTGATAGGCACGCTGCTGACACACCCGTCCTGGATTTGCTGGCTGTTCCCTCAGGAGCCCCGTGCAGGGACAGCCTGACAGCCTGACCCTTCCCTGGCCCATCCTCTGCTCCCCCTGCTCAGGGCGGCGTTGAGCACAGACAACACAGACAGAAAGAGCAGGTGCCACGGGAGCTTCCCCTCCCTGTCTCTCCCTCCCAGTCGCTCCATCCGAGTGGGCAGAGGAGCAGTGCCAGGGCTCAGCGCCCTGGGGAGGGCTCTGGTGCTGCAGAGCAGGGCTCTCCAGCCCGTGGGGCAGCGCCTGCCCCGCTCCCAGCCACGGCCCCTGCACCACTGAGCCCACGCCTGGGGCCTGGGGGCTCCTCCTGGCACCCAGCCCTCCACCCCCCCTTTCTGATCCACCTCTAAGGGTCTATCCCACAACAGTTGTCCCCACGTGCTCCTCTCGCCCCTCTGCACAGCCCACCAGCACCGTTCATCTGGGAAACAAGGCGCATGGCCACCTCAGGAGACAGGAACAGAGACAATTCCAAAGGAGAAGGGCTGTCAGGGAAACCGGGAGGGATAAAAGCACCTGGTGTGCTCCTCCCTGGGAAGGACACTGCCTGGAAGCCTGGCCCACACGAAGGCTGTGTCCCGGGGCAGTGTGGCACTGCCGCTGCTCCCAGCACACGCCGTGGGTCCCCCAAAACAACCTCAGCAAAATCACGTCAAATCCCTTGTCACAACAGTTTCTATTGTGAGTTGTGCAGTTTCTGCACAACCAGTTGCATCAGTTTCTGCTTCTATTTTTCATGCTCTGTCTTTAATTCATTGCTGAGACACAGGAAATCCCAATGGCCTTGTAGTGGCTTGTGGGCAGCTCTGCCTTCACCACAGGAAAACCAGAGCAGAACTGTTTGCAGCCTTTTGGAGCTGTGTCCATGCAACTCCCACGAGATTCAGATCAGTTTCTAAGCAGCACACAGACGCTTCAATAAGAATTCATGAACTTTAGAGCCACAAGAAGAAATACATCCTGTGAAGAAGAGGACAAAGTCTCCTTCCACAGACACCACTGCCCAGAGTAACAAGAGGGTACACCCGTAACGCTCTGGACAAAGCCAGGCAGCATTTTCCTTAATAAACCCTATTTGCTGTATCATGCTGATGTACCCATAATTTCATAGGAACCGAGGACACTGCTCCCTATCATTTTTGACATTAAGTGGTTTGTAATTGGATTGTCCAACCATGAGCATTAACACAACATCCCAAACTCACAAGCTGCAGCTTCCAAGGACCTGTAGATGACCTCGATGTCCAACACAGCTTCAATTTTATTGTTGCCAAAAGCCACATCTGATGCTGGAACCTTCCATCTCTCAGTTCCAATTACAAGCTGGTGGGGGTGTGGGCTATGATGGCTTGTCAGAACAAAAACAAGATCCAAATGCTGGCCACATTTCAGCCTCCGAGAAAATTGCAATTATCATTAGTGACAGAGGATGGATTTTTTACTTTAGAAGTAAGAGGTTTTCATGTTGGCCATGTGAGAGCTGCAGTCTGGGGTGGCCGTGTGGGCCCTGCTGAGGGCAGGAGGAGCCTGTGCCAGCAGCACACAGCGGAACAGGAGGTTCTCCTGAGGGCAGCACTAACAGAACTGCCATTACATTTCCAATCATTAATCTGATCAATGCCAAAACATTCTGCTCTTGTCCTTTCAGGTGGGTGAATGTTCACAGAATTCTGTGATGCACTTAGGCTGTAGAAGTCTCATGGAATTACAGAATCCTTTCAGCTGAGTTGAAAAAGGACCTCCAAGATCAAGGTCCAGTCTCTGACCAAACAGCGCCCTGCCAACCAGAGCAGAGCACTGAATGCCACGTCCTGTCATTCCTTGAACACCACCAGGCAGGGCTGGGCACTCCACCACCTCCCTGGGTAGCCTGTTCCAATGTTTCTCCAAAGCCAGGTCACCCTGACCCAGCTCCATCCTCCCCTGCTTCCTCTGCAGCTCCTCCTCCTCCTCCTCGTGTAAGGTTTGCAGCTCTCTGTCCCTTACCCCACTGCAAGGCTGGCCCTTCTGACAAAGGGCCAGGGCTGGATTCAGGCACATCTGCCACTCAACGGGCAGCACATGTCGATCCATGAAACGGTTTCCTTCATCACAGACCTCAAAACGAGATCTCCTTGGGTTCAGGAGGGGAGGGGAGCGGGGAGGGTGTGGGTGGATTTCGTTGCAGAACCTAATGCTGACAAAGCTCTCACCTGTGGGCAGGAAGAGCCGGGCAGCCAGCTGCTGTCGGGGCTCAGCGCACACAGCAGCTCACGGAACACGCTCGGCTGCCACAAGGCACAGCCAGCTCTCTCCTGCTCTCTCCTCGTGCTCCAGCTGCGGACACGCTCCTGCTCCCAGCCCCAGCTCTGAGGCTGCAGCCCGTGCAGCCAGCCAGCCCCACAGGGCACCGACCACCTGTGCCACGGGCCAGCCCCTGGGGACATCAGCCACCCTGCAGGGGTGGCCCAGGGCCATCAGTGCGAGCTCGGTGGGGACGCGGCTTCTGCCCTCTGCTCTCTTACTCCTCTTTCCTGTCCACAGGTGCCTGGCTGCTGGAGAGAGGGTCCATCCCACCTCCCAACCCACCCACACTCCCACACCAGCGTGACTCACCCACAGGGAATGACGGGGCTCAGAAAAACCCCAGGCAGTTTCGAATGCAAATGTTAATAAGGCACCGGGTGTATAATAATAACAAAAGTGGGCAGTTTGTTTGGTAAATCATGGTCTTTTGAAGTCTGATCTCTCAGAAACCCCAAACAGGTCCCCAGTGGGGAGTGCAGGATAATCCCCAGCCCCTTCCAGCTGAGCTCACTGCTCACCCAGTCACTCCAGACCCTTCAGGGGCGCTTCCCACTCTGTAATTTTCCTGCTGCTGCCCCCACAGCCTGAGATGCAGACAGAGAGGAGGTGCTGGACCCCACCACCACTGCACCTTCCATGCTCTGCCACTGCCCCCCTGGCTTTTACTGATGACACACTCACAGCTTAGCAACATCCAGGAGAGAAGAAAATCACGTAGTACTACCAGAGAGATGGCATCAGAGGGAGGACACCCCTGTGTGTGCCCTGTGCTTTCTCACCCCCTGTTCCTGGTCACTGTCCCCAGCCCAGGCAGCTGCTCCTGAGCTGGATGCAATGGTGGAGCACACTGTGGAATCAGAGAATCCCAGAACCCTGGAATATCCTGAGCTGGAAAAGACCCACAAGGAGTCCAGCTCCTGTTCCTTCCAGACCCCCCAAAATCCCACCCTGGGCATCCCTGGCAGCGCTGTCCAAAGGCTCCTGGAGCTCTGGCAGCCTCGGGGCCCATTCCCTGGGGGGCCTGGCAGTGCCAGCAGCCTCTGGGGATGAGCCTGTCCCTAGTGTTAGTGTCCTTCACATCACTCCTGCTGCAGGTCCCCATCTCCTGCATCCTGCAGGACTCCCTGGGCAGCCTCGGGGCCGGGCAGGATGGGGCCTGCCCAGCACTGGATGGCCCCACACCAGCAGCTCTTCAGCAGCCCAGGACCCACAGACCCCCCTCAGGCTGTGCCCCCTCCACAACCAGGCTGCCCTTTGACAAAGGCAGGCAGCCCTGGCTCCAGAGCCTGCCAAGGCGTGTGGTCCAGTGACAGGAGCGGTGTCCAGCAGGGACAGCCTCTGCCCAGCCCTGCCAGTGGCTCCAGCAAACCCTCAGCCTCATGTGAGACCAAGGACAATAAAGGAAAAATCAAGGGCAAAAATTATGTGTGGCAGCTAAATACCAAGGGATTACGTTTCCAGCCCTTCTTTAGGGGGAAAAATCCAACATTTATAAAGCTGGAAAAAAAGAAAATGGATCAAGCTAGTGTTGATGTCAAAGAGGGATTCAGTTGAGAATAGACTTGAAGGGAATTTTATTTATGGTGCAGCTACTGGGTGGGCATCTGTGACCTTTAGAAAATGGATTAAAGCCTTTCTATACCCAGCTCCAGGCCGTGTGAATTATTAAAGCAACAAAATCATGAAGCTGAAGTACTTGTACAAAGCAACTTGGACACAGCCAGCCCTCCCTGGGAGGGTCAGTGGAGCTGGGCTGGGACCAGGACCCCCAGCCCCTCTGGAGCAAACGGAAAGCCAGGCCCCCACGGGCCTCCAGCACCCAGCCCAGGTATACTGGCTCCCTCTGGAAGATTCCATTTCCTGCTGCTGCTCATTCCAGCCCCAGCCCTGCTTTAATCCCCTATTTCCAATGGCACACAAAGGCACAAATCCACGCTGAAAAACTTCGGGCGTGCTCTTATTCCTTCCCAGCAGTGAAGAGTAAATAATGCATTGCCACAGCCCCATCCAGCTCCTTATCCCTGGAAAAGGCAGCTGGGGCTGCAGAACCACGAGGGCAGCCCAGGGGGGAGGAGGAGGGCAGGAGCACACAGCCCCAGCTGCCTCATGGCACTGAAGCCACAAGAGGCCAGCTTCAACAGGCAGAGGTGCCAGTCCTCAATGGCACCGCTGCCTGCGGGGATCTCTGGGGCTCATGCTGTCTCTCGTGAAGCACAATGAAGCTCACAGCATATTTCCCACCAAAACAGGGCCACAAACTGCACCCCACTCTAGAAACCCCCTCCTGGCTGCTGCTCCTCGGGAAATGGCATCAGAGCAGCCAAAACCTGGGCAACTGCTGCTGCTGCTTGGAAAGGAGCCTGTGCTGCAGGAGGAACACTATGCTGGTATTAAATCACTGAAAACCAAATAATATCACCTCTACTATGTGTGGAAAATATTCCACACTTGCTAATTGGCGTAAACATGGAATTGAACCTGACCTTCATTTGATTAATTGTATCTTAAAGCTGATTAAACCCATCTCTAGAAAACAGAAACTGGCCATTTATTGCAGATTATGCCAGAGCCACAGCTCTGGGGCTCTCAGGCTCTTCAAAAGGGATTTCTGAGTTCCTTTTTCCTTCCCTTCTACAGTTCCCATGCCGAGGATGTCGCTGTCTGTCCCGAGAGGTGCACAAAGTGACCGTGGAAGGAAATGCTGTGCCCAAGGCCCTGCCCTGGCCCCGGGCCCTGTCACCATGAGATCACACGGTGCCACAGCTCCCACAGGTCACTCACACGCCCAGGGTCTGCTCGGACACTGGCTCCTCAATATCTCCCTCAGCGTGGGCAGAGAGTGGCTTAATCAAGCAAACCAGCTAAGTCACTCCTAAATTTTTAGTAACACTTGCCAGGTAGGCAGTTTTATGTTTTCTGTAATTAAATGTGAGTTGTAAATGACTTGGTAAACGCAAAAAGCTTTTCTCAGTGTCAGAGGAAATTCAGCATATTGACAAAGTCATCCAGAAAGATGACAGATGAATCATTTCAGCATTTTGTTGAAAGTGTGTGTACACTTCTGATGCCTGCTAGACTGCTACGTGCTAGACTTAACCTTTCTGCAAGGCAGAGCGAGCAGCGCAGGGAGCAGCTCTCTTCAGAGCCAACACACTCCTGCCCTGGGACAAGAATTGGTTTTTCTCTGTTCCATGTTCTGAGCAGAACTAATTTTCCAGGTGCTGCTCCTTAAAAGAGTAAAACCCCCTTGTCTGGAAAGTTTATATGTGAAGTATGAATCTTCTCCTATCAGCTCGAAACAAAAATGTGGCTGCTCTTTTTCACTGGGGTTTTGAGTTACTGTTTGGGCTTTGATTGTGAGCTGAAGACACAAGACCTTGAGTGTTCCTGTTCTCACCAGGAGTGTCTGGGGAGACTTTCTTCAGCTGTTTGCCTTATCCTCACAGCCAAGGACTGAGCTGGCATTTAATCATTCAGCAGAAGCCCAGAAATCTGACAGAGCTCTGCTGCACGCTTTCGCCTCTCCTTGCTCAAGGGATGTGGCTGCAAAGAGGGGTGAGTGTTTCAAACCACCCCCTCAAACCGTCACAGTGACTTGCACACTGCTGGCAATCCATTTCCCTTACCCTGGAAGCCCCAGGCAGACTTCCATGGAAGCCCAGCAGGAATTCACGTGGGTGGCTTGTGCCAGAGCAGGCTAATCCATCTCCTGGTGTTTGTCAGGGAACTGAGGCTGCACAGGAACATCTTCTCTAGAAAGAAGCACTGATGGCAGCACTGGGACCGAGTGTCCCCTGTCCTGCCTCTCAGAACAGCTGGACCCTCCCCATGCAGACCACGGCTGATTTTGTGCTGCCACCGTTACACAGCACCAAAACTGCTTAATGCACATAAAGTATTCAAAAAGAGATTTTGGTAATTGGCAAAAGTTTGAGTTCAGGAGTCAGATCTCCTGGGAAATGTCTGCTTTTGCAAAGTTTCCATCTTCCAGCCATCCACGTATAGCAGGTCAGGCTGCTCCCCAGGCCGTGGGGGAACAAGGCCTCGTCAGGCTGGACCACAGAGGGAGAAGGCAAAGGACAGTGTGGGCCATCTCCAGAGCCAGACCTGGATGTTCTCACCCTCGTGGCATCAGCTTTTGATCAGTGTGGTGGGAGAAACCAGCCAAGATGACCTGACCGGGGGGAAATGCGAGCAGGTGCAGCTTGCCCAACCCCTCAGCTGTCCTGTTCATGTCCCCAGGGCACGGGGACACTTGTGCCACCCACCGAGCCGGGCTGGCTCCTTCCACAGCTTTGACACTGCACATTTCACACTATTTCCACGGCCATGCCTCCGCCCGAAGCCCCAGTGCTGGCACACGGCCCCACCCACACAGGAGTCGGCGGGCAGGTGACACACCTGAGCCAGCAGTGCCCGGGATCATGGCTGGCACTGTCGCTCCCAGCTCGCAGCCCCACGCAGGGGGCTCGCAGCAGGACACGGTGACAGAGGGACTGCAGAGCTCCCCGAGCAGCCCCGTGCTCGTGTGACACCCCAGGGACGCCGTGCTGGCACTGCCAGACCGGGGCAAACGCCAGAGCCACCTGCACAGGGGCAGCCAGAGGAACGGGGAGTGGAAAAGGACTGGCACTAGGAAACCAACAGTAACCAGCTCCCAGAGACACACAGCTTTCTGATCATCACCTCCCACATCCTCCCACATGCTTGGCAAGAAAAGCCAGTTAAAAATAAACAACAAAACCTCCTCAGCATAACTGATTTCTGGTTGGGAAAACAGCCCAGGACTTCACAGAACCCTCCTGGCCTGTGTGCCAGCTCAGTCAAGCACCAAGGACAACTTCCAGCACCTTCCTGCCTCACTGCCCCCCTCCACAACCCAGACATCCCCACAGGAAACTGAAAACATAAAGAATGTTTGCTCTAAAATGGTCACAATTGTGCTGGTAACTTACAACACATCTGCTGCACCGAGATGCCAAGAAATACAGCAAAGCCAAATGGCAACAAGGTGTTTTCCTGAACATTTTTCCTCTATTGACTGAGCAGCCATCGTAAAAAAATACAAAAATAACCAGTTTTGCCCCGTTACTGTTCCAATAAACCACAAGTACATAACAGCAGACACCTGATAAACCATGCAAGACTGAGAGCTCAAGCCTACCTTGCCAAAGCTTCCCTTCCCAATGGCCCGGAGAATCTGGAAGTGGTCAAAGTTCACTACAAGGTAAAGAGAAAAGAATTTACATTTATAAATGCTTTACTACAAATAAGCTTGCATTTAAAAGAAGGCAGGGAGACAACTACAACAGAGCGTTGGCCAGGCTTTTATTAAAAGTTTTCCCCTTGGGAAGCTGCAGGACAGCTTTCCTTTCAAGTCTCTTTCCACGTGCTTGAGGGAGCTGGCAGAGGGTTGGATGAGGTTACTAAATCAGTGGTTTAGCACCAAGTAAAATACAGCTTCGACCTGTGTGGATCCGGGGGGAGCTTCACAGAGCTCAGGGGCAAACAGCAAGTGTGGCAGAGCAGAGAGCGTGGTGAGACCCTGCCCCACACTCTGCCCCTGGCCCCTGCCCACTGCCCCCTGCCCCACAAACACTGCCCACTGCCCTGGCCCCACAGACACTGCCCCCTGCCCCACAAACACTGCCCACTGCCCACTGCCCACTGCCCACTGCCCTGGCCCCACAAACACTGCCCACTGCCCACTGCCCACTGCCCTGGCCCCACAAACACTGCCCACTGCCCACTGCCCACTGCCCTGGCCCCACAGACACTGCCCCCTGCCCCACAAACACTGCCCTGGCCCCACAAACACTGCCCACTGCCCCACAAACACTGCCCACTGCCCCCTGCCCCACAAACACTGCCCACTGCCCCCTGCCCCACAAACACTGCCCACTGCCCTGGCCCCACAGACACTGCCCCCTGCCCCACAAACACTGTCCACTGCCCACTGCCCACTGCCCTGGCCCCACAAACACTGCCCACTGCCCCCTGCCCCACAAACACTGCCCACTGCCCTGGCCCCACAGACACTGCCCCCTGCCCCACAAACACTGCCCCTGCCCCACAGACACTGCCCACTGCCCCCTGCCCCACAAACACTGCCCACTGCCCTGGCCCCACAGACACTGCCCACTGCCCACTGCCCACTGCCCACTGCCCACTGCCCACTGCCCTGGCCCCACAGACACTGCCCCCTGCCCCACAAACACTGCCCCTGCCCCCTGCCCTCAGCCATGCTGGGTGCTGCTGGTGGTGCTGCCAAAGGACAGCGTTAGAGGACAGGGACAGCCCTCCACTCCCTTCACGTGCAAACCCATCTGGAAGAGATCCACAGCTTTTTCCAGAGCCAGCGTGAGGAGCAATGACAAGAGATGAGCGTGCAGCTGTAACACTCAGCCACTGCCTCCATCAGCTGCTGCTGCAAACAAAATTATTTTTATACCAAAGTACTGCTGTGGTTTAATTGAATATCAGTTTGAAATAAAGAAGACAAGGTGAGGAGGAGCTTGCTGATGGACTGAGCCCACCTGACAGCCCCTGACAGCTGTACTATGAGACCCTCACCGTGCAGGGCACCCTCAGCATTCCTTGCCAGATCCCTGGATGAAAAGAAATGCTTGCCATGGGCTTGGGCGTTTGCAGCATAAGATGGTCAACAATGAGCACTGAGCCCATTGGCTGGCCACAGAGACCAAAATCACTCAGGAGGAGTGGGAACAAAGAATTCACTATAAATATTACGAGTCCCACTCCCAGATCTTAAATAAATGCACATCTGTCATCTCTGAGGATGAATCAAGAGCCCACGCATGCCCATGGAGTTCCTATTACCCTTTTGTGCTAGGCTTATATCCAAAATATTGTTATTGTCACTTCTGTGGGACATTTTCTGCAGGAGAGCTCAGAAAACTTTGCCAAATGAAACTGAGAGCAGAATCTGGGCCAGCTCATACTCCGTGTGTCCCTGCACTCCAGTTCCCTCCCTCAGGGATGCTGAAGGGCAGGAGCACCACGACTGCTCCACGTTTACTTGGTTTGGCTGACTTTGTGGTGATCGGTCAAAGGCTGCACTCCTTGACCTTGGATAAGGATCTTATTCCAACTTTAACAACTCTGTGGTCTCTGGAGATCTCTCCAGGAGCTCCCACAACAGACCCCATGGGGACACCAGTGTCCCCACAACCTTCTGACAGCCTCCCACATTCCCCGGGGGAAGGGCTCAGCTCCACGGGTGTTGTGTCACCTCCTCATCGCCTCCCTCCTCTGTGGGCTTTTGTTTCAGCAGTGATTTTATCAAGGATTTTCCTACCACCCCTACTAGAGGAGCTGCAGTGAGCAATGCAAAGCTGCAGCTTCATCTGCAGAAATATTCCGGCCGAAATCTTCTGGCCGAAGCATTTGGAGCAACGGATCAAACGTTTTCCACGTGCAATCAAGTCCACTGGCTGACCTCCCATCACCCAGAGGATGCCCAGCTCCAGGGAGCCCCTGGGAAGGGCAGCATTGTCTTGACAATTAAACCACGTGCAAGTGCTCATGATCTGCCATCACTGCAGGAGGAGAGCTTTTGGTAATTCTTTGTTATAATGTTTGGAATGTTGTGTAAAAAGGCATTGCCACTGAGAAAACAAACCCCAAAGTGTCATTTCCATGTATCCATGACTACAGCTGATCTGGGAAGCCTGCTGGAGTCAGCAGGCAGGAAACAGACCTAGATATGAATATTCACCAGGCCCTTGAACCTATCAGAAGGATGTCACCTTTAATAAATCAATACAGAGCTCTGCTGATGGGAAGTTCGGATGATGCCGTGACTGGTTTCCCAGTTCCAGTATTTTCTGTGGGATTCAGCAGGCAATCTGTTCATTCTGAGCAAGTAAACAATTCTGTGATTACACGATTGCAATAAAGCAAAAGCAATCTCAGCATGTGAAGAAGAAAATCATAGTAGCAGTGTGTTGCTTTTTGTGCACAACACAGTGGATTACTAAGAATGTTAACTTACCACTACGGAATACGTGATTATCCCTAAAATAGAAGCCCTGAACCTGCCTGGAACAACTGCGGGTGCTCAGAGGCTCGGCTCTGCGCTGACAGGAGAAAGCTGGCGTTCACCCCCAGCCACAAGAGCTGGCTCTGGGCTGCCTGCTGCCAGCCTGAGTCACGGGCACCGGCGGAGGCCTCGCTGGCAGGAGCAGGAGGTGGCAGCTGCTGCCTCTCCCAGCACAGGCCCTGCTCACCCGCTGCCCTGGCTCCTGCACGGCCCCGGCACCGCGCTCCGGAGGGGCAGGAACGGCCCTGGGGCACAGGGACCTGCAAACCTGGGTGCTTTAGGGAGCTTTTCTGTACCGAGAGGCTGCTCAAGCCTGCAACAGGCCTCCCGCAGACATGGTCGTGATCCAAGCCCGTCAGGGCTCACGAGGCACTTGGACAATGCCCTTAATGGCACGCTTTGGCTTTGGGCAGCCCCCAAGCACCAAACTGAGGGACTAGACCAGCCTAGGTGAGTGGGACTAGTGGGTGCCTTACAACTGAAAATATTCTGTTCTTGCATCCCATCCCATCCCATCCCATCCCATCCCATCCCATCCCATCCCATCCATCCCATCCCAAACCCACCTGACACATGCAAACGGGAGGAGCTGACTTGCCCATCACACCCAGGCCATGCCCTCTGCTGTGTGCAGTGCCCCACGGCTGTTTCCTCAGCTCCTCACGAGAACAGGACACTCACTGCTCCCCCAGCTCCTCATCAGCGAGGCAGGGGAGGAACCACGGCACAGGAGACGTTGGCATTTGCCATGCCCTGCTTCCCAGCTCTCCCTGGCACCAAGTGACAAACCATGAATCACACATAAATACCAGAGCCTGCTTTGCTGTGCCCTTGTGCCCCAGTTCCAGGAATGTGACAGGTGGGATGGCAGGGATGGCAGGGATGGCAGGGATGGCAGGATGGCAGGGATGACAGGATGGCAGGGATGGCAGGATGGCAGGATGGCAGGGATGCAGGGATGCAGGGATGCAGGGATGGCAGGGATGGCAGGGATGGCAGGATGGCAGGGATGGCAGGGATGCAGGGATGGCAGGGATGGCAGGGATGGCAGGGATGCAGGGATGGCAGGGATGCAGGGATGGCAGGGATGGCAGGGATGCCAGGATGGCAGGGATGGCAGGGATGGCAGGGATGCAGGGATGGCAGGGATGGCAGGGATGGCAGGGATGCAGGGATGGCAGGGATGGCAGGGATGGCAGGGATGGCAGGGATGCAGGGATGCCAGGGATGCCAGGATGGCAGGGATGGCAGGGATGCAGGATGGCAGGGATGGCAGGGATGGCAGGGATGGCAGGATGGCAGGGATGGCAGGGATGCAGGGATGGCAGGGATGCCAGGATGGCAGGGATGGCAGGGATGCAGGGATGGCAGGGATGCCAGGATGGCAGGGATGGCAGGGATGCAGGATGGCAGGGATGGCAGGGATGGCAGGATGGCAGGGATGCAGGGATGGCAGGGATGGCAGGGATGGCAGGGATGGCAGGGATGCAGGATGGCAGGGATGGCAGGGATGCAGGGATGGCAGGGATGGCAGGGATGCAGGGATGGCAGGGATGGCAGGGATGGCAGGATGGCAGGGATGGCAGGGATGCAGGGATGCAGGGATGGCAGGGATGCAGGGATGACAGGGATGGCAGGGATGGCAGGGATGCAGGGATGGCAGGGATGGCAGGGATGGCAGGGATGCAGGGATGGCAGGGATGCAGGGATGGCAAGGATGGCAGGGATGGCAGGATGACAGGATGACAGGGATGGCAGGATGGCAGGGATGGCAGGGATGGCAGAGATGCAGGGATGGCAGGGATGGCACAGATGGCAGGATGGCAGGGATGGCAGGGATGCAGGGATGGCAGGATGGCAGGGATGGCAGGATGACAGGATGACAGGGATGGCAGGATGGCAGGGATGGCAGGGATGGCAGGGATGCAGGGATGGCAGGGATGGCAGGGATGGCAGGGATGCAGGGATGGCAGGGATGGCAGGATGGCAGGGATGGCAGGATGGCAGGGATGGCACAGATGGCAGGATGGCAGGGATGGCAGGGATGGCAGGGATGCAGGGATGGCAGGGATGCAGGGATGGCAGGGATGGCAGGGATGCCAGGATGGAAGGGATGCAGGGATGGCAGGGATGAAAGGATGGCAGAGCTCCATGTGCCCACAGGACCTCCCCAAACCTCACGCAGCCCTGCCCTGCCCACTGCTCAAGAGAGTGCCAGGTGCTGCTGTGCCATCCCTGTAATTAAGACCTCATTGTAATCACAAGATGTCCTGTGGGATAAAGCAGGCTGGATACACAGCTTCCACTTGCCAGTGAAACAGAGAGAATGAAGAGTACATTTCCCTGCAAAAACTCATTATAAACAAGGATAAGGGATGGAAAAAAAAAAAAAAAAAAAAAAAAAAAAAAGAGGGCTTTGGCTTCACTGTTTTAAAATTATTAATGTTTTCATTATTTTTTGCTGTTGATTCTGCATTTATTTGCAAAATACCTAAAAGTAGCTCTTCAGAGACACAGTGGACTCCCAGTGAGTGTTCAACATCAGACCTGGTATTAATCTCCAGCAGCAGGAGAACAATATAGTAGGATGCAGTTAGTAAACTTGCTCTACAGCACCCTCAAATCTGGGGAAGCCAGCAAAATAAATCACATGTTAAGGTTCAAGTCAACCTTTTACTCTTCAGCTGCATGCTTTCCAGCATCATTAATATCAACAGGGACATTTAACTCCAGGAATGATTCTCTTCAGCACTGAAGGCCTAAGAAATTATTTTTTAAATCTTGTAACAGCAAATGTGTCAGGGTAGTATGACATGATCCTCTTTCTATCAATGTATTTGTAGACATTGGCATAATTAAGAGCACTTCTCTGCCCACTGTCTTTCTGCAATGTAGCTTGCAAGAAGCACCCCAGTAACTGATGTGGAAACGTTAAATTGTGGCCACAGAAACCAGAAGTTTGCTGCCACAAAATGCTGTGAGTCTCATCTGGCAGGAAGGAGAGTTCCAGCTCCAAAGCCATCACACACAGGGTGACACGGGAGGAGAGGCCACCCCGGGCAGGGACAGGGGGGGCATCAGGACACGGGCACGGGGCATGGCAGGCAGGGCAGGAACCCGGCAGGATGAGGAGATGGGGGATCTGGGGCAGCTCTGGAGCACAGCTCTGGGGGGCCTGGGCAGGGGACGGGGCACAGAGGGAAGGAGGCAGAGCCCACAGGGAAGGGCAGCACCAGGGCAGACAGAGAGCATCCCCAGGGATGGGATGAGCGGCCAGGAACAGCAGGGAGAGGGGCAGGAGGCACACAGAGAGCATCCCCAGGGATGGGATGAGCGGCCAGGAACAGGGAGAGGGGGCAGGACAGGGGAGGGATGGGAGGACTCGGCTTGAAAAGCTTTCACACCTTCAAGCTTTCACAGCGGAGGAGCAGCCTGGGTGAACTGGGGAGGTGGAGAAGATCAAAGGTGAGATTTGTGTTCAAATGCAGAGGTATTGATGGAGAGAGGGAGCAAAGGGCCTTGGGGGAGATGCCAGCAGTCCCTCCCGAGCCTGAAACCCTTGGAACACAAGGCATCCCATTTGCTCCAGCCAGAGGGCCCGTGCAGTGCAGGAAACCACGGCTTTCCCTGCTGTCCCTGGAGAAAGCACAAGCAGCATGTTTGGTCTCCAGCATCTCAGGCCAGTCTGGTTTGCCCACTCATATCCACAGAGAAGATTACACGGGTGAGGGAAATGGAAATACAGTGTAATATGGCTGTCAGGAACCTCAAGTGAGCATTCACTACCCAGGAATTCAGGGAATTCTAGTAGATAATGGAAGAAATTAAAGGTACAATGCCAGCCCAAGGCTGTAAATGAGCCCCTTTAGGAAGCACAGACTCAAACCCACTATTAGAAAGCAACTCTAAAGCTGTGTAAAAACAGAGACTTATTGTATAATTAAAAATGAGTCCCTGCAACTCCGTAAAAAATCAAATGTACTGTACAAAGCAACTGCTAAGTCAGTTTAGGAAGACTGGGTAATGGATATGCAATCCAAAAAACATTTGCATTGGCCAGAAACCATTCCTAAACAGCAAAAAAATACCCCTTGTATTGGCCAGGAGCCCTCCCAAGGAGTGTGAGCACGTTGCATTCATCTGGTCTCCATCAGCGAGCTCAGGAGGCACTGGAGATGGAGAAGGAAACCCAGCACCTCACCCTGTGCTCCGTGTGCTTGACCAGCGCTATTTCTGTTAGAAAAACACGTGTCACCGTGCAACAGCAACCCAGGGAGGCCAGCAGGGCACTCATTAACCAGCTGAGCCCTGGCCGGTGCAGATTAACGAGCACTAAGTGAGCTCCCAGCGGTGCCAGAAGCACGGGAGATGCGGTCAGCAAGGGTGAGCAGGGCTGCGCTGCCAGCAGCCAGGGCTCAGGGTCAGCGTGCCCTGGAAGTGCCTGCAGGGCAGCTCCAGAGCCCTCGGCCGCCCGAAGAGAGTGCCCAGGGCCCCAAGGCCAGCCCCGAGGACAGGTCTGTGTGCCCGTGCTGCCACGTGTCTGGCTGGTGTTTCACAAGGGCACTGCCCTCGGCAAAACTGCCTGGCCAATGATCCAATTGACAGCGGTACCTCTGCTTAGGCAGCTCCCCGGGAAACCACAGAGCCGAGCTGTCAAAGCAAAGGTCACTCCGGCATCCACCCGCCCATAAACACCCCAGGCAACCTGCAGGGCCAGGGCTCACGTTCCCTGCCACAGCCGAGGGCAGGAGGGGCTGCCAGGGGACAGGGACAGCCACCACCCAACGCTGCTGCCCAGGAGTGCTGCAGGAGCCGTGCCCAGAGCAGCAGCAGCCACTGCACACCTGGACACAGTTCCCTCACCTGTTCCCAGAGCAGCCACTGCACACCTGGACACAGTTCCTTTCCCTCACCTGCTCCCAGAGCAGCCACTGCACACCTGGACACAGTTCCCTCACCTGTTCCCAGAGCAGCCACTGCACACCTGGACAGTTCCATTGCCTGCTCCCAGGAGCAGCCACAGCACACCTGGACACAGTTCCTTTCCCTCACCTGTTCCCAGAGCAGCCACTGCACACCTGGACAGTTCCATTGCCTGCTCCCAGGAGCAGCCACAGCACACCTGGACACAGTTCCTTTCCCTCACCTGTTCCCAGAGCAGCCACTGCACACCTGGACAGTTCCATTGCCTGCTCCCAGGAGCAGCCACTGCCGGTGTCCTGGGCCAGAGCCAGCATGGATCTGGGATGGAAAACTTCCTGTGCAGCTGGAATAAACCCTGCCCGGCAAATAACCAAACCCCTCTGGCACGCTGAGTCTGGAGCACAGCAGAGCTGGAGCTGTCTGGTCACAGAACCGTGGGGCTGGGCTGGAAGAGCACTGGGCTGGAAGAGCACAGGGCTGGGCTGGAAGAGCACAGGGCTGGAAGGACACAGGGCTGGGCTGGAAGGACACGGGGTTGGAAGAACACAGGGCTGGAAGAGCACAGGGCTGGAAGGACACAGGGCTGGGCTGGAAGGACACGGGGCTGGAAGGACACAGGGCTGGAAGAGCACAGGGCTGGGCTGGAAGGACACGGGGCTGGAAGAGCACAGGGCTGGAAGGACACAGGGCTGGGCTGGAAGAGCACAGGGCTGGAAGGACACAGGGCTGGAAGGACACGGGGCTGGAAGGACACGGGGCTGGAAGAGCACGGGGCTGGAAGGACACAGGGCTGGGCTGGAAGGACACGGAGCTGGAAGAGCACAGGGCTGGAAGGACACAGGGCTGGAAGAGCACAGGGCTGGGCTGGAAGGACACGGGGCTGGAAGAGCACAGGGCTGGAAGAGCACTGGGCTGGAAGGACACGGGGCTGGAAGAGCACAGGGCTGGGCTGGAAGGGCACAGAGCTGGAAGAGCACAGGGCTGAAAGAGCACGGGGCTGGAAGGACACAGGGCTGGGCTGGAAGGGCACTGGGCTGGAAGGGCACAGGGCTGGAAGGGCACAGGGCTGGGCTGGAAGGGCACTGGGCTGGAAGGGCACAGGGCTGGAAGGACACGGGGCTGGAAGGACACAGCCCTGGGCTGGAAGGACACAGCCCTGGGCTGGAAGGGCTGCTCAGGGAGCCCCAGCAGGAGTGACCCAGCCCCAGCTGATGCCAGCTCTCGGCCGTGCTGCTGTGCCAGAGCCCAGCTGTCCCAGACAGAGCCTGCAGGCAGTGCCACAGCAGCACCCACAGCGTGGGCAGTGCCAGCAGCTCCTGCCCCACAGCAGCAGTCCCAGCACTGCACTTCTCGGGGTGTTGCTTTTTTCCTTACTTCTACTGGTAAGAAAATTTTATTTCAAGGAACTATAATTGACTTATGGAAAAAAAATATTTTAAAGCCTTTCTAGCACATGTTTTTAGTAGCATAATGTTAGCAATAAACAGCTGCTGGATGTTACTTAATGTTTCTGCAGCATATGTTAGGAATGATAAATGGCTGAGTTTCGGTGCCTCATGAAAGATTGAGGTTGTGCCATGTTCAGGGCTCGGCTGGGACTGCTAAAGTCCCCAAAGTGAACAGAAGCACCTTTGTAAAGAGACGTTAAAATTAATTTTAGACAAATTAATTCCAAGCAGCTTTGTAAAGTTGGCTGGACCAGGACACTGAATTAATTGCCTCCATTCATTTGTTTACAATGAGTAAAATTGTCTCTTCTGGAGTGTTTTCAATACTGGCCATGCCGACACTTTTTTGCACAATAAAGACTCTTTTGCAGTTTTATTTTAAAAGGTATTAAAGGAATAAAGAGTTACACAAAATTAAATGATTGAGCTCAAATGAAGTTTTCATTTCTCCTCTGAAAAAATCTGAATTTCGGGTGAAATACCCAAACTGGGTATTATCCACCACTTCTATGGAATGCTGATGAAGCCCCAGCTCCACATCCTGACCATGTAGGCAGGGACTCCCCAGCCTTGGCCAGCACCCCACAGGCCCCAGGGAACACACTTTGCTTTGGGGGAAACACTCTCATTAAAAATCTTAATCACAGAATCACAGAATCACAAAGGTTGGGAAAGACCTTTGAGTTCACCCAGTCCAACCATCCCCAGCACTGCCAAGGTCACCAATAAACCTCAGCTGCCACATCCACTCGGATTTTGAACACTTCCAGGGATGGGGACTTCACCACTGCCCTGGGCAGCTGTGGTAACAGCCCATTCCATGGATAATTTTTCCCAAAATCCACCCTGAGCCTGCCCTGGCCCAGCCTGAGGCCGTTCCCTCTCCTCCTGTCCCTGTTCCCTGGAGCAGAGCCCGACCCCCCCGGCTGTCCCCTCCTGGCAGGAGCTGTGCAGAGCCACAGGGTCCCCCCTGAGCCTCCTTTGCTCCAGGCTCAGCCCCTTCCCAGCTCCCTCAGGAGTTCTCCAGCCCTTTCCCAGCTCCCTCAGGAGTTCTCCAGCCCCTTCCCAGCTCCCTCAGGATCCTCCAGCCCTTTCCCAGCTCCCTCAGGAGTTCTCCAGCCCCTTCCCAGCTCCCTCAGGATCCTCCAGCCCTTTCCCAGCTCCCTCAGGAGTTCCCCAGCCCCTTCCCAGCTCCCTCAGGAGTTTTCCAGCCCCTTCCCAGCTCCCTCAGGAGTTCTCCAGCCCCTTCCCAGCTCCTCAGGAGTTCTCCAGCTCCTTCCCAGCTCCCTCAGCCCCTCCTGGGGCTCCAGCCCCTTCCCAGCTCTGTTCCCTTCCCTGCACGCTCCCCAGGCCCTCAATGCCAAATACAAGGCTGAGAACAAAGTCTGGCATGTCTTTGCCATTTCCATTCAGAACTAAAAGCTGACAACCTGCTTTGCTCAGCACAACAGGAGGTTTGGGGTTCATCAGCCCGGGCTCACCCCCGTCCCTGGGAAAAATCCATGGTTTTATGCATGCTCTGCACGTTCTGGCTTTTTGGCAACCAGGTTTGCTGAGCAAGCCCAGCTTAAATACAATTAAGGAACTCTCCTGGGGATGTAGAAGCCTTCAGTAATCAGAAATAAAATCCAGCCAGCAGACATACGGTGTTTCCAGGAAGAAACTCATCACTGCTATTCTAAGCCAGCTCAGTCCTCCCAGGTCTATGAGACGAGGGCTACTAACATGTGATGAGGCAGAAGTCCACAGGGGACCCTTGTGATGAAGCAGAAAGCTTGAGGAAGAAGAAATGAAGAAAATATTGTTGAAATATGAAATAAAATTCAGGACTTCAAGAAGCATCTCCAGTATTAAATTAAAATATATGTGGCAGAGATGGATCATAGAGTCACAGCATCCCAGACTGGACTGGGTGGGAAGGGACCCCAAATCCCACCCAGTGCCACCCCTGCCATGGCAGGGACACCTCCCACTGTCCCAGGTGCTGCAGCCCCAGTGTCCAGCCTGGCCTTGGGCACTGCCAGGGATCCAGGGGCAGCCACAGCTGCTCTGGGAATTCACCCTGTGCCAGGGCTGCCCACCCTGCCAGGGAAGAAATCCTCCCGTATATCTAAACTAAATTTAACCTCTGCCAGTTTAATCTTTTAAAATCAAAGAAAGTGATTTCATTAGAAATCCTTTTGAGGCAGGATTTCCTCCCTTTATACGATGTATGTGTAGCCTCATGGGACCCCAGTTCAACAGCTCATGTCCTTAAATTTAACTCCAATAAATGTTTTTTAGCAGGAGAGGGTTTATGTTACTGCAGCCCACGCAGAGCAGTCCTCCCTTAAGTACAAGTGCACCCTCATATTTTACCATCAGCCACAGCCCCCAGAACACACACGGGGTGGAAACTGAAGATGCCCAAGTCCTCAGCAGTCCCCCCCTGGCCCAGGCTCTGCAGAGGCTGGGTTGGACCCTCGACTCATTCCTTCATCACAACCGTCCTCATCAGACCCGCCACTCATAAAATATGGATACTGCAGCACTCCTCAGCCTCCACACTGGAGCAAACCTGCCCTGCACCCTCGAGCTGCAGCTGAACTGTAAAATATTTAAGCCCATCCAGAGATGCTGGATGAATTCTGGAGGCGGGACAGCAGCAGGGCTGGCAGCTGAGCTTATGCAAACCCAGATTTAGGTGGAAGGAGGATATGTCTGAAGACCTGCTGGAGAGCTGGTGCCTCTGGATTCCCATCCTGAGGACACCACCAGCACCGTTCTCCTGCCGACACGGGACACAGGCCCCACAGCCAGGAGGAGCAGAACCAGCTGCTCTTAGGGCAGCCTGGCCAACAGCCATCGTCCTGCTGGGCTGTGCCTTTGGCAGCCACTCCACTGGGATGTGGGATGGGTTCCCCAAGAGGGAAGGGAAGGGTCAGCACCCCACAGCCTGTGCTGCAGGGCCAAAAGCGATGACAGGGACCTGCCAGCCCGTGGTTCACCTTACCCTGGACCACACAGCAGGAGCTCTGCTGGGTTCTCTTCTAAACACAAGCAGGAAAACAATCAATGGCGGGTTTTACTGCTCTGTGGGGAAGCAATTCCACCAGCCAAACTCCATTGCCTTCTCTGAAATTTCCAGAAGGCCCAGCACTGGAAGGCAGTGGTGCAGGAGCCCCTGGCTACGGACCCACCAAGCTCCATCTTGCTCCATCCATCCATCCATCCATGCATCCATCCATCCATCCATCCATCATCCATCATCCATCCATCCATCCATCATCCATCATCCATCATCCATCCATCCATCATCCATCATCCATCATCCATCATCCATCCATCCATCCATCCATCCATCCATCATCCATCATCCATCCATCATCCATCCATCATCCATCATCCATCATCCATCCATCCATCCATCATCCATCCATCCATCCATCCATCCATCCATCATCCATCCATCCATCCATCCATCATCCATCATCCATCCATCCATCCATCCATCCATCATCCATCCATCATCCATCCATCCATCCATCATCCATCCATCCATCCATCATCCATCATCCATCCATCCATCCATCATCCATCCATCCATCCATCCATCCATCCATCCATCATCCATCCATCCATCCATCCATCCATCCATCATCCATCCATCCATCATCCATCCATCATCCATCCATCCATCCATCATCCATCATCCATCCATCCATCATCCATCCATCCATCCATCCATCCATCCATCCATCCATCCATCCATCATCCATCCATCCATCCATCCATCCATCATCCATCCATCATCCATCCATCCATCCATCATCCATCCATCCATCCATCATCCATCATCCATCATCCATCCATCCATCATCCATCCATCCATCCATCATCCATCCATCCATCCATCATCCATCCATCATCCATCCATCCATCCATCATCCATCCATCCATCCATCATCCATCATCCATCATCCATCCATCCATCCATCCATCATCCATCCATCATCCATCCATCATCCATCCATCCATCATCCATCCATCATCCATCCATCATCCATCCATCCATCCATCATCCATCCATCCATCCATCATCCATCCATCATCCATCCATCATCCATCATCCATCCATCCATCCATCATCCATCATCCATCATCCATCCATCCATCATCCATCCATCCATCCATCATCCATCCATCATCCATCATCCATCCATCCATCCATCCCTCCCTCCCTCCTCTGCGTTACTGTTTGCTGTAAGGTTCAATCCAGTCTGTTCCAGTAAAACCCACGCTGCCTGGGTGAGGGGCAGATTGAGCTGTGCTGCTCTGGCACCATTTTCAAGCATTAACCACAGTTCAGTTCTGTCTAATACAACAAGGATAGATTTTTTTAACATTTATGGCATGGTAATAGTTGCACTGATTGTCCCCCAGCTTGCAGTGTAATAAATACAGGGTTTATATCAGAAATAAATCCACTTATTTCCACGAGCTTGGCTCACCCTGTGGTCCTGACTGTACAAGGGAAACCTTTAAACAAGAAGTTAATTCTTTAAATCATTTCAATTCACAATTTAAAGAAAAGTTGTTCTGTGACAAAGCCCCCCCTGAGGGTCTGACACACAAACTGCTCCCCACCCTCAGGTCTTCAGCCCACCTGTGCCCTGAGGATGAGACAAGCCTGAACCTTGGCCCCTCTCTCTGAGGAGCCTTCTTGGAGTGAATTCACAGAACCAAGAGGGTGCAAAGGGTTTGTGCTGCCATCCTGCCCAGGAGCGTGTCTCACTCCACCTTGCATGCTCCAGCCTCTCCTCTATGTTAATCACTTCAAAGCTGCTAAATTATTCACTGCTCAGAAAATACATTTTCATTTCTTAGAGCTGGCAGCCAAGAATGACTTACAGAAATAGGTCATGCTCATCCCATAGAAGAATTACCATACACTTCATGTGCTCCCCTCCCCACTTTCCATTTTTAAGCTCTGTTCCACGTGAGCATGGGCCAAATTTAAACAGTCTGCATTTTTCATGCTGCTCCCACTGTCTCCACCATGTGCCCTGACTTTCCATTTTTAATAAACTGTACCCAGCAAAAATATGAACAGACCAACTTCTGTCAGGTGCTCCTGTAGACCCGAGCAAAGCTCCAGTGATAACTGCAAAGGAACTAACCCCAGCTTTCCAATGCCACTACCCTGGCTTGGGAAAACTCCATCCTGCCTGGAGCCCAGCCAGGATGCTGCCAACCACTGCCCTTGGCCAAGTAAGGTTTGCACCTGCCTTGAAAGGAGGAGCAGGTTGTACTTTTCCTTCTTTTCATTTTTGCTACTTAAATGTCTCCAAAATAAACACATTTTAATGTGACATTAAAAAAAAAAACCCAAAAAACATAACTTCTTGCTGGCACATTTAACTTTCTGGTTTTACACATCCCCAGACAAAATGCAATTGGCTGAGGCCTGTTCTCAGCAAGCTGTCAGCCAGGATATGCCCAGGCTGCTGCTGTCTGTTGGGCCCACAGGAATTTTTACTCACTGGGAACCACAGGACGAGGGCCCGGTTCAGGCTTTGTGCTCCTGTTGTGCTTGGCACAGGCAGTGCAGAGCTGGATTACTTGGAGACCACGCTGTGCCTGCAGCCTCCAGGAACGGGACTCAGCCCAGGGGACACGAGTGGCACATGAAACCAAAGTACAAAGCAAGAGACCTGAAACAGAATCAAAGACTCACAGACTGGTTTCTCTCGGAAGGGACCTTAAAGCTCATCCAGTTCCAATCCCCTGCCACGGGCAGGGACACCTTCCACTAGAAGAGGTAGCTCCAAGCCTCATCCAACCTGGCCTTGGATATTTCCAGGGTTGGGAATGTGCAATACCATCACTGGAACTGATGAGACAGAGGAAAATCAAGACTAAGCCCATCCTGAAGGCAGGGGAGGGAAGGAAACTGAGTGTGTGGCAGGTGCAAGGGAGGATGGAAAGGACCACAGCACCTCAACAATGTCACTGAGGACAGGGACACCAGCCCTGTGCTCTACTGCTGGTGCCATCTCTGAGGCAGAGGGAATTGCACTGCCTGTCTCCCTGTGCTGATCGTTGAACAGCCCATTCTGCAGTGCCAAGTGTCCCCGAGCTGTGCCACCCATGGGTGCAACACGGGGGCTCTTGTTGCCCACAGGAACTGTGCAAAGACACTGGAGCAGAATCATCTCCAGGCTGGAGAGGCTGCAGCTCGTGGGGCAGCCCTGCAGCTCCCAGGGAAAGAGGAGGCAAAAACAATGAGGACAGGTCCTCTATGCACAAAGGCAGAGGCAGAGCTTGGGGATGCTTTGCGCCCGTGGAATCCACAGGAGACTTTTCTGACCGACTTTAATGGGACACGGATTCTCCCAGCAAGGCTCTGGAAGTGCCACCCCACTGCAGCAGCTGGGTGCTCAGTCTGGTTTAGCACAGGGACCTGCCTCAGGCCAGCCCCAGTGACAGCCCAGTGCTTCCAGCAGGGTGCCAGCCCCGCAGTGGCCCAGCCCCTGGCAGAGCCCAGTCCCTGCAGCCCGACTCTGTGCTCCGGGATGCTGTTTGTTTGTGATTCACGCCACGAGAGAGGGGCGCTGATCACAGAGCCCAGCTGCCCTGCCATATGCAGCGGATTAATTACTGTATCGTTTGTTCCCATGGCAGGTCAAAGAGATCATTACCAACTCAGGAACACGAGTGCTAATAATAGTATCGCTCCCAACCACATTCCAGCATTCAGCTTGTTCCGACTGTTCGGCTCAATAACAGCTTACACTAATTCCCACCAACTTTTAACACCCGTGTATTGAGAAGTTCACACTCAATTGGCACAAAGTCTAATTCACAGCAGGATTAACTCTTCATGCTTTAAACTTAATTACCTGCAGTCAGGTGGCTCTTGATGTTCCTTCCTCCCTAGCTAAACCAAACACACACATTTAATGATTCCTGTGTACATTCACTGATGGAGCTAATTAGGACTCCTGGGGGGCCAAGTGCAACTTTTCCAATGTTGTCTAAACTGAAAACAAAATGTTCCAGAAGCCACGCTGCACACCCAGGCTCTGTGAGACAGCTCGCTCCTGTGAGTCTGCAAAACCCAACAATGTTTGCTGGGAGAAAGGAAAATAGCTCAGAACAGTGCTGCCCACAGAATCACAGAATTGTTTAGGTTGGAAAAGTCCCCTGAGACCATCGAGTCAATCACACCTCCAGCACTGCCAAGGCCACCACAAACCCATGTCCCCAGCTGCCACATCCACACAGTTTTCAAGTCCCTCCAGGGATGGGGACTCCAGCGCTGCCCTGAGCAGCCTGTGGCAGGGCTGGGCAGCCCTTTCCATGGAGGAATTTCCCCTGATGCCCAATATAAAGTCTCCATACTGATGTTAACAGCCCTCAGTATTTCCGTGGGCACTCCCAGACCCTGTGTGACCTTTCTGCCCCGGGCAGCAGAGGCAGGAGCACAGGCAGAGTCTGGAGCGGGCAGGGCTGGGATGGGCTCTGAGCACCCGTGCCCACGCCCTGACGTGTGTCCAGCCAGGCACACCGGACACGAGGAGCGGACAGTGGGCACACAGCGGGCATGGCGTGGCAGGCAGGACTGCAGAGCACACTGCGCTCCTGGCAGCTCAGCAGACATCTCTGATCATGGACCAAGGGCCCACGGGAGCAAACATCTGCAAGGCTGAAGCCCCTGAGAAAAGCAAGGCAGGATCTGCGCGTGCCCAAGAGCTGCTGGAGCTCTCTGTTAAACACGGGGTCTGTGATTGCAGTGCCAGCAGTGCCCGTTTGGAACAGCCTCAGGGAACCCTGCTCTGAGAAACTGCTCAGCTGCCTCACGAGTCTGCAAAAAGAAATACTTCAAACCATTAAACTGCTATCAAGATACTGCTGATTAAAGGATGACTCCAAAGTCAGGGGATTGCCCCAGCAGCTGGATCCCAGCCACAGCCCCAGCTCCTGTGCACGGGCAGAAAAGCAGCAGCAGACTCCTGTGCTGCTCCTCAGCCAGCCCATGGATCAGCCTGTCCATGTCCAAGTGGAACACAGCTGTGTGAAGCAGGAGGTGCCTGGGGTCACCGTGCCCATGTCCAGGTGAGGCCATGGCCATGTGAGGCAGGAGATGCCCAGGATCACTGTGCCCAGGTCCAGGTGGAACCATGGCCGTGTGAGGCAGGAGCTACCTGGGATCACCATGTCCAGGTGGAACACAGCTGTGTGAGGCAGGAGGTGCCCGGGGCCACCGTGCCCATGTCCAGGTGGGACGATGGCCATGTGAGGCAGGAGGTGCCTGGGGTCACCGTGCCCAGGTCCAGGTGGGACCATGGCCATGTGAGGCAGGAGGTGCCTGGGGTCACCGTGCCCATGTCCAGGTGAGACCATGGCCATGTGAGGCAGGAGGTGCCCGGGGTCACCGTGCCCAGGTCCAGGCAGGAGTTCTCCACCAGGCCCCACAGCCCGGGCAGAGGAGCCGCCCTGCCCAGCAGAGCGCGGTGCCCGGTGCCGGCACAGGAACCTGTCCAAAGCCCACCAGGACCTCCTCCCGGCGAGGCAGGGAGCCATGGGAAGCCAAAGTGAAGCTGCATTAGGAAAAGCCCAGGATCAGTGTGAGGGTGACAGAGGGGCACGCGGGGTCCGGAGCTGAGGGCTCCCGGTACATGTCACCACCATCCATCCTGCGGATGGTCCCTGCGGCTGCTGCTGCGCTGCAGTTACAGCAGCTCCTCTGTGACGTGACGGTGTCCCTGTGCAGCAGCTGCACACCCACAGCCCACACCGGAATTTAGAGGTTTTCACAGAACCAGGGCAGCCCTTGCAGCTGGGCACTGCTCGGGGCTGTGCCCCTGGCACACGCTGTGCCATCCTCGTTACCAGCAAAGCAGTGATTAAACACAACACCGCTGGCAGCTCGCAGCTTCTCTTATTGCCCAGCAGCCTCTCCAGCCTGGCCACAGAGGCAGGAGCCCCGCTGGCCTGCCAGGAGAGTGCACAGCGAAGCCACACCATGACTCACCCCCAAAACCAGGGAAAACCTCAAACCCAGCATCCAACTGATGCCAAAAGCACCCAGGTAAATAGACAAGGGAATAAACTTCTATGAAATGCCACAAATACAACTTTGAAACACCCAAAATAAGCCAATGAAGCCCTGTCTGCTCAAACTAGTGCAATTACCCCCAAAGATAAGGAAGGGGAGGAGACATTCTCAACAAGCACGTGGGGACAGCACTGGGGGGCATCCCATCCTCTCACCTGCCTGTGACACTGCTCCAGATCCCTCCCCCATCTCCTCATACTCCATCTGCTTTCCCTACAGCTGGGTCACATCTTTTGTCATGCATCTTACTGTGAACAGCAGTGAGAAATATCAAATTCAACAGATTCCTGATAAACTGTAGAATCAATTGAATGAAATGAAAACCTTTCCCTCTCCCAGCCTCTGTTTTCACACTTGACATCTTGAGCATTTTCCAGTTAGATTTAATGAGCAGAAAGTGTTCTCTTTTTCATTCCCTAAAGGAAAATACTATTTTCTGCCTCCTGGGGAAAAAATTGTTCAAAATCTACTTCCTTTTGATCAAGAAACAGAGAGAAAAAGACTAAATGTTTCTTAAATTAGCCCGCCAGTATCCCGAAATATCAAAAAGCCATTATAGTGGATATATATGTCTCTCCACACAATGGAGAATATGTACATTTGCTGCCAGAGGAGGGACAAGTCTGTGCTCATGGTAAGGAAGGAGCTCCAGTGTCTGACAGGCACACAGATACACCCTTCTGGAAAGGCTGTGAGAGCACAGCCTGCTTGTCCCTTCCAGCTTGGAAACCAGCGTCTTACCACAGCCTCATCCCAGCACAAATCATACTCGTGGGGCCATAGGGAAAAAAACGCGGGGAAAAAAAAGTTCTGCGTTTCCAAAAATTCCTCTTTTCCTCGCCTTTTCCTCCTCTTTGGGTGGCGGTCCTCCAGGAGGTATTTAAGCTGCTAGCCCTTGAGCTGTGCTTGCCCCAGGGCAGAATGAAGCCTTTCAGTGTCTGGTGCTGGGGATCACAACAGGGCTCTGAGAGCTGGGATGTCGATGTCTCGGGGTTCTCAGGGTCAGGGTGACCCCGAGATCATAAAGAGTCTTTGCTTCCCTTTCCCAGCCCGGGCAGCCAAAGAAGGAGCCTGGAATGCTCTGATTGCACTTTCAAGGTTGTTTATTTCTCCTTATCTGAACATTCTCTCTCTGACCTGCCCAGCTCTGCCTAGCAAGCCCACCATGGCATTCTGCCCCGAGCCTCGGGCAGCTCCCACCTGATACACTCAAAACTACGTGTGTGTGTTTATAATTTATTACCAATTCCCATCATCTATGTTAGACTGTGAATCTCTGCCTTGAACCAACAGAAAAGTGTCACCAGCACAGCAAGACATGGAGGGCAAGAAGTACAAGAAGGCCAGGACACACCCAAATTCCTCCATCTTGACCCCATGAATTATATTCTAAAAAACCCCAAAATTCTACTTTTCCACCCTGTGTCAATTCAACTACCACACTACTCAAACCCTTGTGGCTTGTAATTCCTCACACAGAGTTGGCAGCTTTTCCCACGGGCTGAAATGGAAGCCACAGGTGTTTTTGACTTTGTGCCAGGGTCTCCGAGCCCCCTGCCAGGGTCTGGAGCCAGCCAGGGCAGCCAGAGGGGTGTCCTGGGCTCCCACACTGGGAGAATCGTGCTCCCCTCCCACCCCCCGTGCTGAGCCATTCCTCGCCCAGCTGCACCTCAGGGGCAGAATTCCAGCAGGAACAGAGCAGCCTGTGGAATCAGAGCCTGGCCACAGCGCTGTGCTGAGCAGAGGAGAGAGCTCCCTGCCCCGAGAGCTCCCTGCCCCTCCGGGACGTGGCCCCACAGCTGCCCAGCAGAGCCTGCTCACCCACCCCACAGAGACCCAAATCCCACCCAGCAAAGCAGCATTTCAGCCTTTGCCTGGAAACAACGCCGGCGGCTCAGCTACCTGTTTGCAATCCTACAAAGCATCTCCAAGGGAAACGGAACCACGTGCTGACACTGAATCATCCCCAGACAGGAACCTCTCCACGGAAGGCCCTTCCCAGCTGCTTCAGGCAAACCAAGGTTGACTTTGCATATACGTAGGCATTTGTTTTTCCTTTAAAAACTGCCGTGTTAACTGCTGGCTGGCTCCACTGGCTCTGGCAGGAGCTGGGGAGTCCAGAGGCAGCATCTGCTGCTGCATCCCCAGTGAGGGAGGAGACGCTGGTCCAGCTGATGCCTGTTATTTTTTTTTAATAAATATGTCATTTACAATATTGAACAAAATATGGAATAAATACCACTTGTCACTATCCAATGCTACAACTTCTCTTAAGCCTGTAATTACTTAGAAAAGCCTTTCACTACTCAGATATCCCACAGATTTTCCCTCAGTAAGTCCAGGCTGAAGCTGATGACTGTCAGCTGAAAGACAGGAGTTGATTTCAGCCTGTTTATCCTCCAGATTGATCTATCCCACAGACGAGGAGAAGAAACCAATGGATGTTATTCATGTTCTCTGCAAGTCCTCCAACAGCTCGAGCCCAGGCTGGCGTGGCCGTGGAGGTCACAGTGCCCAGGTCCCCTCCGGTGAGGCTCTCACAAGGATGCCAGGTGCCAGCACGGAGAGGGAGTGGAAAGGACACAGCTCATCTCCCGGGTGAGAGCTGGGGAACAGTCCCTGAGTCAGGACCCTGCTGACCCCAGCCCGCCCAGCCTGGGGACGCTGTCCCCGGGGCTCCCCAGGTGTCCCCAGCCAGACACACCTCTGTCCCCTCCGCTGGCCACTGCTAACAAGGCACCCTACACTGCCCAAGAGAGGTGACAAAGCCCAGGTGACAAAGGCCAGGTGACACAGGGAGGCTCCTGGTGCTGTTCCATGTGCACGGCCACGCCCCGAGTGCCACCAGCTGCAGAGCCACGGAACAGGCACCAGTTTGCATCTTTAAACATAAGGTGTTTTTTCACGTCTTTTGGGCAAGAAGTACTCAAAATGCATTAATGTCTTGCTCTGTTAACAAAGAAACTATGGCAACACACACAGAGCTGCCAAGAGAATTACTGAAACAAGGTTTAATAGTTAATAAGCAGCCAGATGATGTCAGATTCATCTATTAAGACCAGTTTATATCTGCCTATTAGAACTTAATGTCCCAGAAAGTTGGGTTGGCCAGGATTAAATAGTCTTCCTTTTAGCCCAATTATCAGCAATAAAACCAATTTTCTAAAGAATAGGGTAGAGTTATCCAAAGTGTGGCCAGACCAAGCCTGTATTTTGTAGCATGCTTATAATGTTCCTTTTGTTAAGGAGCAATTTTCTAGATGTCAGAGATGTGAATCAAAATTTAATGTGTATGCCTGTGTGTGTTATGGAAATGGCAATTGCAGCAGTTGCTTGCAGCACACCCCGACTGCCAGGCAGCAGGAAACCAAAAGCTTTTATTCCCATTTATGCCAGAGCATTTCTGAGTGTGCTGGAATTGTTCTTCTTTCTAATTGAGGCGATCAAGAATTCTTAAGAAATAATTTTCAGCAAAAATTAGTTTCTAAAATGGAATAATGAATATTTTATGGAAAAGCATTAAGTTGCAGATACACCTACAGAGGGTTTTGTTTACCTAGCTGGCATATCCACCATGAGGAGGCCCTGAGGTCCCCACAGGAGCTCATGTGGGCTGGCCCTGGGAGCCTGCCCCGTGGAGCTGGCTGTCCACACCATCAGGAAACCTTCCACAACCTCCAGCCCCTGCTTCCTTCCTGTTTATTAAAGCAGCTAGGGCTCGTTTTGCTGCTGATGGAGATGCAGCAAAAGGTGCCCCTCTCCCTCTGGCACTGTGGCCTGGTCCCAGACCAGAGGCCAACCTTCCAACCTTCCCAGCTCGAGGTCACTGGGCAGCTCCAGTCCCTCCCCGAGCTGCTGCCACGCCAAGGCTTTATTACAGATCACACACCCCAGTTCCAGGCACAGCTTCTGTTCTTGCAGAGCTGCTCTCTAACCAGTTTCCTCCAAATCCCTCTCCCCTGCCGCAGCTGCAGGAGCATCCATCCCCTCAGCCTGACACCCTGCTCTGTCTCTGCCATGCTCTATTCTTAGCAACTCTCTGATCACCAGTCCTTGAAACCATCTCATCTCTGACCTACCACATCTTCTGCAACTTTCCTTCATTCCAGTCTCCAGTGCTGCTTCCCCTGAAATCAATCAGAAACTCTCAAAGCTTTCAGAGGCAAAGACAGGAGATTATTGCTGGACAGTTCCCCGCTCTCTCCTGATTATGTCTGACTCCTTCCGCTCCCCTTACGCTCAATGCAAAATTAAAATCTCTGGCAAGAAACTCCTCCTGCACTTCCTAAAGCTTTCTGTACATCCATCTCTAACCGTGGCATCCAGCACTAGAACTTCAGCTGACCCCAGAGGAGCTGCCAGGCGTTCGGAGCCAGCCCAGGAGACACTGGGGGAACGGGGCGGTTCCCCCGACACCCCTTGGGGTCAGCCCTCAGCCCCCCAGGCAGGAGCAGAACCAGCACCCCCCTCCCACGGCTGCCCGGAGCCCTGTGCACTCACAGCACGATGGCTCTGCCCGATTTTGCCCAGCTGAACACATCTGGCACCTTCCCACCACAGCCCTGGAAAAGAGCGTGGGACCGGAGCTGCCAGCAGAGCTGGCTGCTCAGGGGCACGTGGGACAGGGAGGTCACCTGAGCTGCACTCCAGAGCCTGACACACCTGGGCAGCCCTGCTGTTTTGGGAACACGAGGTGCAGGATTCAGTGGAATCCCTCACGTGTACGCAACCCCTCGGCAAAGAAAAACATTGAACAGCTTTAAAAGACTCAGCTCCTCATGTGAACATCACGGCAGAGCTGCGGAAACGTTCTCTTCTCTGTGAAGTGAACAGCTGAGTAACTGGTACCAGATGGACCCTATTTGGATCTCTCTCATAAATACAAGATTCACCATTTGGAATTAAACGAGAGGAGCAGCTGTCCATTGTCCCACTTGGAGGGGCTTTGTTCATCAAATAAGCAGGAGCCAGGTGTCTGTGGAAGGAAAATCACAGAATCCCAGAGTCACTGGGGTTGGAAAAGCCCTCCCAGCCCGGGGAGTCCCAGCTGTGCCCCATCCCCACCCTGTCCCCAGCTCTGAGTGCCACCTCCAGGGGACACCTGCAGGGATGGGCACTGCAACCCTCCCTGGGCAGTGCCAATCCCTGACCCCCTTTCCATGGGGAAATTCCTGCTGATCCCACCCGGAGCCTGCCCTGGCCCAGCCCGAGGCCGTTCCCTCTCCTCCTGTCACAGACTGCCAGCCAGTGCAAGCACAGAAAAGTGCCAGTGAACCCCTGATTCTCTATTACCAAGGAATCAGAATAAAGATTATTGGAGCTTCAAAACCAGACAAGGTTCCTGCTCAGCCAAGAGTCCTGTCATTTTGTCCCAAGAGCAGTGCCACTGGAAGGGGTACAGCTATTCCCCTAATCCTGCACAAAGGAAGGGCTGGAATTTAGGGAAGGCTGCTTTTCCTGTCTGTATTTTGTTACACAAACCCCACAACAGCTACAAAAATAAGCAATAATTAAACTGCAACCTAATCTATTGTCTTTATGATAAATTATGAATTACTGTATTATGGACACTCATTAAATCGAGAAAGCTGCTAAATAAGATGTATCAACATTCAGAACTCCCTGACCTAGTGCCCACATCATTTGATGCCAGCCTTCCATGACTCCAGCGAGGCCAGCAGCAGGCTGTGCCAGGAGGATTTGGGTCCTGCTGGAGTAGGCGTAGAGGGAGCAGAAATCTAAACTAGGGATGAGATGACTCAGTTGAGACCGTTCGGATGAGGCAGACGATAAAAATACCCGAAAGACGTAAGGCAAATCTCAAACCCGCTCCTTTGGTTCTAAACCAGCAAGGCTGGGCCGGGTTTTCCCACTCCTTGCCAAAGGCAGCTCTGCAGGGAGACAGAGACGAGGCTGGGACGAGCTCTGGGCTGGCCAGCGGGGCTCAAACCTCAGAGCCCCCCCGGCCGGGCTCAGCAGGCTCCCACAGTGCCCTGTGGCACTGCCCTGTGGCACTGCCCTGTGTCACCCCTCTGCTGGCACTGCCCTGTGTCACTGCCCTGTGTCACTGCCCTGTGGCACTGCCCTGTGGCACTGCCCTGTGGCACTGCCCTGTGTCACCCCTCTGCTGGCACTGCCCTGTGTCACTGCCCTGTGTCACTGCCCTGAGGCACTGCCCTGTGTCACTGCCCTGTGGCACTGCCCTGTGGCACTGCCCTGTGGCACTGCCCTGTGTCACTGCCCTGTGGCACTGCCCTGAGGCACTGCCCTGTGTCACTGCCCTGTGGCACTGCCCTGTGGCACTGCCCTGTGGCACTGCCCTGTGTCACTGCCCTGTGGCACTGCCCTGTGGCACTGCCCTGAGGCACTGCCCTGTGTCACTGCCCTGTGGCACTGCCCTGTGGCACTGCCCTGAGGCACTGCCCTGTGGCACTGCCCTGTGGCACTGCCCTGTGTCACTGCCCCGTGTCACTGCCCTGTGGCACTGCCCCGTGTCACTGCCCTGTGGCACTGCCCTGTGGCACTGCCCCGTGTCACTGCCCTGCTGGCACTGCCCTGAGGCACTGCCCTGTGGCACTGCCCTGTGGCACTGCCCTGTGGCACTGCCCTGCTGTCACCCCTCTGCTGGCCCTGCCCTGTGGCACTGCCCTGAGGCACTGCCCTGTGGCACTGCCCTGTGGCACTGCCCTGTGTCACCCCTCTGCTGGCACAGCTCCTGCAAGGCTGCCTGGAAGATGCTGGGCACGGCTCTGAATGCCTGGGGAAGCACCCCAAAGTTACCCAGCACCAGGCGTGGGGTGCTGCCTCCCAAAACTGCTGATGGCATCCCAAAAGCGCTGATGGGCCCCCCATAAACACTGATGGGCACCCCAAAAGCACTGATGGGACCCCAAAAACACTGATGGGACCCCAAAAGCACTGATGGGACCCCCCAAAGCACTGATGGGACCCCAAAAGTGCCAATGGGCCCCCCATAAACACTGATGGGCCCCCAGCCCCACAGCAGGGCAGGGAGGAGCTGCGAGGCCCGGCCTGCAGCGGGGCTGCCCCCACAGCACACGGAGATACCACCAGGGCTCTTCCCTTTCCAGATTAAACCCCTCCAAGGATGCACATCCATTTCTGTCAGGCTTCAGTTCTGGAGCAGAATAAGCCGCCTTTATCTTATTATTTTAAAAAGTAAATTTTCCATAGGAAAGTGGAGCTTCGCCTCTTTCAGAAATAAGGATTTTCTCTCCATAACTGCCATTAAGTAGTGGACACTCATTTAATTAAAGGCTCTCTGTAATTTGACAAGAATCTCTAGAAATAATTTCTCCCTCGGATTACGTCTTTGAGAGGTTTTCTGACAAGATGTAATTGAGAGACTGACCTTCACTGGGAGTGGGGGGAGCTCACAGAGCCTTCAGGAGCTTAAGGATAAGGGCTGGGGGGATCTGAAACACAGTCAGTGGTCTCTTACGCCCTCCTGAATAACCCTGGAGCCCCAAAGTATTTTTTTCAGATTCAAACCCTTGCCTTAATCCAGCCTCGTCCCTGTCAATGGCCCCATGGAGTGAAGGGAAATAGGAACTGTTGCCAGAGAGCATTTGAAATTCCTGTTTTTAATTAATAACGTCAAACATGTGCTGCACATTTCAATGGGGTTTGAGAGACGTGCTCATTGTAAATGTTTCCTTGTTAACTAGTTATGAAATGCAAAGTCATTGCCAATTTACCATTGCCAGACAATGCTACAGCTGCTTTCACACGACACAATAGGCTCAGGCTTTAAGACAGGTTCTTCAAAGGCAATAAGTGATGAGCAGGAAAATCGGGCCCTTTTCATGATAGCAATTGAGGATCCCCACTGTTTTGAACAGAGAACTTACTCAGAGACTGAAATATTGTATTCCTGCTATGATACCTGAAGCTGCTGCCTCAAAATCATTGAAGACACAGACGTGGTTTTCTCTCTTTTCCTTTATTTCTGTTTCCTTTCACTTCCCCACAGCTCACTCAGGCACTGGGGGTGACATCTCTGCTCAGCATCTGCCTCTTCCTCGCACACAGCACACGGAGCCCAGCAGGCAGGTGCTGGAGGCTGGGCTGCAGCCAACACCAGTTCAGGGCCGGGGCTGCAGGCTGACAGCGTGTCTTTAATAACCATATCTCACGTTAGCAGAACATCTTTGTTTACGCCTAACACACCACATGACATTCAGCAGTATAGGAGGAAGGAGCGTAATTAAATCTCCACTGTAATTGTCAAAACAAACCAGCAAGGTTGATTTTGCTCACTTGCCGATGTAGATGCGCGGTGGAAACGGGAGAATGCAGGTGTTGGGGCTGGATGTGGTGGGCAGAAGGAGGCAGAGGGTGGTGGGGCTGGTGACCAGTGATGATGGCCAGGCACTGGGAGCAGCTGCACACCCCGAGTTCCATCGGGCATGGAAGGGCCATGGGGCAGAGCCAGTGGTGTCACATGGAAACGGTAATGAGATCAGCCCAACGAGCACCCTGTGCCCTCACTCAAAGAGCTCTCCTCTCAACTGCTTTTTAATTAACTGCCAGTAATTAGTGTCACCCAAGCAGCCTCAGCAGAGTGCCTCTCAATGGCACCTCGCTGCCCTCCAAACACAGAGTGCTTTAATTAGGAGGGATCTCAGCCAGGTGCTTGGGTCTGTGTGGCACCAAACCAGCTCCCTGGTGCTGACCCGCCGGTCACGCCGCTCCCGGGCAGCCACTGGGCTCCCAGAGGGGCAGCCAGAGGAGGGTTTGTGTGTGTCTCCCTCCTGGGGCACACTGACCCCTTAGCACCACCCGAGGCAATGCCAACCACCCAGGCTGGACACACACAGAGGTTTGAGATGCAGTGGGCAGCCGGGGCACGGCACTGGGAGAGCCCCAGTGTCAGAGGGACGAGTCTAGAACCACATGAAGTGATCAGTCTAAAAGCAGCAGAAGCTCCAACAGCAGAAGCAGGGACCATTCTCCCTTTCCCTCTTGCCCCAGTTCATGTCCCAGCACGCTGGCTGCAGGGGTGCCTAGCAGGACACCCCACGTGCTCCTGGTGCCCGAGGTGGGCAGCACAAGTCCAGCATGAGGGCACAGCACAGCCTGGGGCTCCCAGCCCAGAGCAGCAGGTGGTCCCTACAGAGGAATGGGTCACTGCCACTCCTCAGTCAAACCTTGACACCCACGTGCCTAAAGAGAGGACGCTGTGACCCAAAGGGACACTCACCACCCAGGACAAACCAACATGGCCTGAGCATGAGCATCGCTGCTGGGCTGTGCTGGGACCCCCTGGGCAAACCCCTCTGCGCTCAGAGCCAGCAAAACAAGCAGGAGTTCACCTGCAGGCAGAGGTGTACCACATCCTGACGGACCAAACATCCCCCTGGAAGCACCACAGGAAGGGATTGAGGTATGTAGGGCATGGATCTGACAACACTGCACAGCTCTACTCGAGCCCAGCACCAACAAACACCGTGTAGAGACCTACTTTGCAGCAGACCTTGTGCTGCATTTGCATCGTGCTCAGACACAAAGAACTTGCAGGCAGTGGGGCTTCGCTGAAAGGTTTAAAAACAATCCTGGGGAACGGAGCTCCCACTTGGGTCACGCGTGGGAAACCTGACATTGGGTCTGTCAGAACAGCCCAGTCACACTCCTCACAGCAGATCCTCGTGAGAACACCAGCCTGAGACAGGCTGGGGACACCTGAGGGCCAGAAAGGGAACCTGTCCAGATAGGGACATCCATGGTACACCGCCATCCTAAAGAAAAGAATTACTTCTTCTGCCAATGTCTGTAATTGTGGCGCCACAGGTAACGTCCTGTGTTTAATGATTACTCCTGGCTGCAGTTACAGATGTGACCTTTCCCCACGCAGTGAGAAGGCTGTGGCTGGTGGCAGAGAAGAGGCTCTCTGGTCAGACACGCCGAGCACTGGTCAGACACACCCACAGCTCCGGACAGAATCCTGCCTGTATCCAGCTTGGCCAAGGCCAAGGAGATTGGCACCATCTGTGTGCTAGTGAAACCTGAGGGTGGCTTCCCCGAAACCTGGCAGGGGCCGTCAGCTCCCCCTGGCACACGGCTCTGCTCCTGCCTGCCCGTGGCAGGGCCACATCCCACGCCCCACTGCCCTCTCAGCAGCGCCTCGCTCACCCTCTTGCTCCTTTCAAAATCCTACAATACTGTGCTTTGCTCAAGCCCGAGCCAGGCACCCAGGGCAGGGTGTCTGGGGTGCAGACACACACAGGGGTGACCCGGCAGCCTCGGGAACTGAACAGAGAGAGGAGAGCAGAGCACCCGGCCAGCCGGGCACAGCCCCGCTGCCCGCTCCTCACCGCTCCCTGCCTCCAAGGCCCGTTCCCTGCTGCTATTTTTCTTTATGCTCTGTGCCACTAACAGGATAAATTCGGAAACAACCGGCGATTTCTTTATACAGCAACAGCCAAGCTGTGACGGCGAGCACCCCAGGACTGCGGGAGGGCAGGCTCCAGGCTCTGCTCTGGGTTCCAGGAGCTGCCAGGCTGTGCCAGCGCTGCCGGGCCCACGGGGCAGTGGGGACAATGACATCTGTCATGGCACACCCAGGGACAGCAGCAGCTGCTCCTGCCCAGCTGGCCCCCGTTGGCAGGTGCTCTAGGAGCGCACCTGGAGATGGTGGCTCAGGGATGTCACTTGGAGCAGGTGAAACAAAGTGAAATTTTAACAAGGTAGAAATCTATTTAGATTTAAGTGAAATGTGCAGCTTTGAGCTTGCTAGCATAAGTAAAATATGCTGTTTAGTCTGGTAACTCTGCAACACTAGTAAAAGTGCCTCAGCTGAGGAGAAAAAAAGTGAATTTCCAAACTGAAGAGATAAGAGATAAGAGAAGCTCTTCGAACCTTAAAGCAGACAGGGTAGGAGTTCTTTCTATACTTTCTGATAAAAAACTAGTTACAAGTGTTAACTATCTACAAGTATAATGCAAAATCAGCAGAATAAATATGCATGAACCTATTGTAAAATTCTATACATATATAAACTAGTAAGGAGTAATAAAAAAAGATCAAGGGTCCTCAGGGGCACGCATGTCCTTTGAAGGGGAACATGTCACCATTAAGGCAGGACGGGAACGAAAGAGACTCCAAGTCTGAAGGCAAGAAGAGAACTGATTTATTTCAAATGCACCGCTCTTTTTATAGAGAACATCGTGCAGACCAATTTCATCGGTCTTAAAGTAAAAACATCTCACGCCATTGCTGCGCTGTGAATGATGCACAGTGGTAGAACATATCTATAAACAATGTGAACAACAAGAGAGATAGAGAATTATTTACATTCCTTTCAAACTCTTTCCTAGGCCCAGCCTGGTAGAAACCTCTCCTTTTCTCTCTGACTGAACTGAGAACGTCCACAGGAACGATCCCTCACATGCACCCAGCGCTGAAATAAACATACCGTCCCTACAGATCTTTACAGGAGTTGTGGGGTTTTGATTTTTCATCCGCGTTTCATTCGGCGAGCCAGGCAAGAGGGTTTCTGTCCTCGCAGGGGCAGAGGGGAGAACGGACCTCCTTCCCTGGAGGGGGCTCTGCTCTGCCTCGGCTGCCGCCTGCGGAGACAGACAACGACCTGCTGGTGTGCGGGTAAACGGGGAGAATCGAGGGGCCCCGGGGGAGAGAGAGACAGGGCTGCTGGTCAGTGACCCAGAGACGTCTGAGTGCACAGCCTCGCTCCTGGGCCTGCAGGCAGCCCGGCCGAAGGGGCTGGTAAGGTAAAGGTAAGGTAAAGTTAAATACAGACAAAGGTAAAGGTAAAGGTATAGGTAAAAGTAAGGTAAGGTAAAGGTAAGGTAAGGTAAAGTTAAATACAGATAAAGGTAAAGGTAAAGAAAAGGAAAAGGAAAAGGTAAAGGTAAAGGTAAGGTAAAGGTATAGGTAAAGGTAAGGTAAGGTAAAGGTAAGGGAAAGGGAAAGGGAAGGGGAAAGGGAAAGGGAAAGGGAAAGGGAAAGGGAAAGGGAAAGGGAAAGGGAAAGGGAAAGGGAAAGGGAAGATAAAGGTAAGGTAGAGGTAAAGGTAAAATAAAGGTAAAGGCAAAGGTAAAGGTAAGGTAAAGGGAAAGGTAAAGGTAAAGGGAAAGGGAAAGGGAAAGGGAAAGGTAAGGCAAAGGTAAAGGTAAAATAAAGGTAAAGGTAAGGTAAAGGTAAGGTAAAGGTAAAGGCTTACAGAAAGGTAAGGAGGGCTGCAGCCTGCTCAGGGAAACCAGAGCACAACGAGTGGGTGGCCGTGCACAGACGGGCAGAGCTGTGCTGTGACAGCCCAGCCTGTCCCCGGTGCCAGGGCTGCGGTGGCACAGGGGACCCTGCCCTCACCCCCACCGGCCTGGCCCCGACCTGCCCGTCCCGTTGCTATGGAAATGCAGAGAATAACGAGCAGCACGAGTCATCCTAGACATGCACCAGCTGCTGACGTGAAATCCAATGCACTTTTTCATGCTGTAACCTTATCCCACCCTCCTGCAACTGCACAACTGCGTCCTGCGGGGAAGGAGCCACCCGGGAGAAGGGAAAACAACAGGGCTTTGTGCTAAAAGATCAGGAAACAGATCACAAGGACATTCAGAGCAGACAGACCATGGCTACCTTCAGTACCACAGCACTTGGGAAGGCCCTGACACTGTGCTTGGAAGACTTAAAACATTAATTAATAGAAAAAACCCAGCAATATTAATAATTAAGAACACTTTTCCAAGAAAGAGCCACATTAAATCCAGTCACCACAGGTAACTGAAGCCTTCAGACCTGGCAGGTTTTTTCTGTGCACCCAAGGAGAGCCACAAAAGCTGCTCAGGGCAGAGAGGAAAAGGAGCCACCCACATCTTGTTTAACTTTGTGTTCTAGGCAGCAGCAAACAGCGAGGCATTGTGACAAAACTGCTGGGCTCACTGCAACAACCAGTGTGTGATGGATCACACACAAGCATTTTTAAGTGAGAACTTAAAACTGTTGATAACAAGACAGAATTCAGCAATCCCTTTTTTTTAAATCACACGACAGGGTTTAAGAGGTCTGAGACAAGCACAGATCTTTTGGGGAACAACCTACCTCATTCTCTTTGATATCACCTATTCCATCATTTATTTTATGTCTCCTGATCATCACTGCTTTTCCCAAACCTATCCAGAAGCATTGCAGTTTACTACAATATGTAACAGCCCTAGGACAACAACTCTTTGTAACAGAGAGAGCCCAAGAATATTTTCTACAATCAGCTGCTTCTGGTTTTCCATCAAAAGAGCCTTTTACTACTTGCCACACCAGCAAATTCATCGTGAGTCATGAAAGACAGTCTTGTTCCTCCTGCTGTGTCACTGGGGCTGCTGAGAGCTACCAGAACACTGGGAAAATTCACCAAAAAGTCAAACTGTGCACCAGCCATGTTGCATTTGAGCTGCAAGAGCTGCAACAGCAGAGACATTTCATTTCAAAATGCCATTTCCTTGTTTTCTAGCACTCCAGCACTGCTGCACACACTGCACTGAAGGATGGTCTCTGCTGCAGCATTTCACACCACTGGAGCACCAAAGAGAAAATCAAAAAGAGCAGAAAAAAATCTGCTGAAAAAGAGCTGAACTGGCAGCTATGCCCATTTCTTGGCAACTGGATGGATCAGCACCGTGAAGATATACTGATGTCTGGTTTGGGGCTGTGGTTTTTAACATGGGCACGTTGATGAATGCACATCCTCCACCACGACCTCCTCCACGGCTTGGAAAGGGTGCTCAGGCCTTGGAGCTGCCCAGGGAGGGTTGGAGTGCCCATTCCTGGAGGTGTACCAGGAATCCCTGGAGGTGGCACTCAGAGCCAGGGGCTGGGTGGGGATGGGGCACAGCTGGGACTCCCCGGGCTGGGAGGGCTTTTCCAGCCCCAGGGATTCTGTGTGAAACACCTGTTCCAAGGGCAGGAGTCCTTTCTGTGCCCACAGCGGGCGGTGAGCAGTGTGCACTGAGTGTGTGTACGCTGCACTTGGACTTAATTCAGACATTCCCAGCTGAGACCATTTTCCTCACGACAGCCTTGTCAACACAGTGATGATGACTTGAAAACAAACTCTGGATTTCCCTCTCGAGAGCAGCCACTGGTGGGGTGTGCAGGCTCCAGGGTGCTATTTCAGGCACACGGTCCTATCTTTGTCCCAGAGGCTCGTGAGCAGCAGACGTGCTCCCAAAATACCTTTGGCTGGGATCAGTGGATGTGCTGGTCGGCAGAGCTGCTGCAGCAGCAGCTGAAGGGCTGTGGAAAAGCTGCTTCTGCCCTGGCCCTCCCTCCTGTCAGAAACTCAGCTGAAGAGACACGGGGGCAGCAGCTCACCAGGGGCTCAGGAGGGAGCCCAAGGGCCCCGGGCAGGCTGAGCACCACCAGCAGCTCCAGGAGCCACGGGCCCGGGGCTGGAGAGCACCAACAGCGCTTTGGTGTCTCTGGGACCACCGGTGTCCCCACATGCAGGTCTGTCCTCTGCCACTCATTGAGCTGGGCAGGCATTTCCCACAGCTCTGGCAATGGAAGAGGCTCTTTGGGCAAAGAAAGAAAAACTAGGAGCAAGACAGTGTGAGTGAGAGGGCATCACTGACACGTGCTGGCAACGACAGTAAATCTGGGAAGGAAAAAAAGAACCACAAGAGAGTGTGAATACCTGAAGATATTTTGCTTGACCCCAGGTGGGAGCAGTGATGCCCTTTGGTGCTCCCTGCAGTCAACAAGAAGCCTTTTTTCTGTTCTTTCTTCTGGAGGTGTCAGAACAGATTCACTCCACGGGCAGACCTCACCAGAGCTCACAGGAACTGGGCTGACCCACCTGCACCTGCAGGACGGGTGGCCACAACCACCCAGGATCCATTTCGACTCCACAAGAAGAGAGCAGACCCAAATTCACAGCAGATGTCAAACAGAATTATTCACCAAGTTCAAATTCTCCGGGGAGAGCAGACATCCTGCTTCTGTGATAAGAAATCCTCTGGAGCACAGCGATGTGCAACTCGCTCCGGAGAGAAAGAACATCTCTGGCAGAGGCTCGCCCACAGGGAGAGGGAAGCCAGGCTGGCAGCAGCACGGGGAGCGGGGCATTGCCCTCCCCTCCAGCTGGGGTGGGCACCATGGGGGCTGCAGGGGGCAGGCTGGCCCTGGGGAGAGCCCCCTGCTCACCCTGAGCTCCTCGGGGCGCGCTGCCCGGGCACAGCCTGGGGCTGTCCTGGCTCAGCATCCCCAGCTCTGACCCCGGGCACCAGGGCCACCCGTCTGCCCCCCGCCACCCGCCCTGGGACACCCACAGAGCAAACCCCGGGGAACAACAGCCTCGGCAAGAGAGCAAGAGCAGAGCTGGCAATGGAAAAACCCCACTTCAGCACAGAGAGCACGAGGAGCACAGTGGCCTCTGGAGAGAGCAGCGGGGGAGGCAGGGGTGCCTTTGGAGATGCCAAGCTAAGAGCATGGAAAAATCCAAACCAGGGCCAGAAGGAGCACTAACTAAAATGGTTTCCCAAGTAGTGCTGAGGGGCAACACAGACTGAACTGTTTGTTGATGTTACTCAGCCTTTTGATAAACAGAGGCAATTTGTTCTAGTTAAAAGAAACCTGCTATTTTTTAAATAAATTCACAGATTGATCTTTACATCAGAAAGCCATGTAGAGAAACACACAACAGGCTGAAAGTATTCATTAATCAATCCCCAAGTTTGCCTCGCTGCAGCTGTGCTTGTTTTGACACCTGCTTGCGATGCTCCTGCTGTGGAGCATTTTATTCCATTTAACATGGAATAAAGCCCAGTGGAGCAGAGCAGCAGCCCCTGCCAGTGCCCTGGCCCTGCACTCGCCCCACGCTGCACCAGAGTGGCCACAGAGCTCCTGGGGACAGGGCTGTCCCTGCTTTCCAGGGCACTCCCGAGGGACCATGGCAAAGCCCGTGCTGGTGCTGGAGCAGGAGCTGACAGCTCGAGGCAGCTGGCCCGTGGCTCATGGCTCTGGCTCCTGCAGCAGAGCTCGGGGAGCCAGGGCCAGCCAGGGGGGCCGAGCAGCACCGCACAGTGCCACTGCCAGCACCCCGACGTGAGCACCTCTGTGCCCTTCGGCTCACCCAGAGCCCCCCGTGCTGTCTGTCCAGCTGTTCCCAAACCTCAGCGCTCCCGAGAGCCCGGGATGGAGCAGTGCCTGCTGGAGGGGTGAGCCAGGCTCACTCACACACCCCGAAGCACTGCTGCTGCCAGCCCCGGTACTGCCCACTGCCGCCGTGCCCACACCTCTCCCCGCAGCACGAGCCCCTCCTTGACCAGGCACAGCTCCTGCCTGCACTTCGGGGAGCTCAGAGCTTCGTGCCGAGCTCACAGCAGCAGCCTGCACCCACGTGGGCCAGCTCTCCCCAAAACCTCTGGGGCTGGTTACAGGAGAGAGTGTATGGAAGGAAGCCCAGCGTGTCCCCAGGCTCAGCAGGCACTCGAGGCACCAAGCTCTGGACACAGCCAGAGCCACTGGCCAGTCCTCCCAAGCAGGGCTGACACACAAGGAGACACACAACCAGCCAGGAGAGCAGATTGTTTCATGCTGAAGCTCCTGCCAAGCCTCTTCTGTGCTGGAAGAGCCACTAATCCACACCAGTTCAAAGTTCTGAGCAAACCTAGAATCAGGCCTGAATATGAAATCATGGGGCTTGTTTGCATGTGTATGAATTATTCATGTGCTTCCCATATGCAGCATTGAGCCTTCAGAGTGCAAATTATTTGGGACCAAGCTTTGGCCCTATTTTCTGTGAAGCATAAAGCACATTTTCCAGCAGTGCAAACAATCCAACCATAATGTGTATCATTTTCTGTGTTCCCTGCTGGCTGGTCTTGCCTGCCAGTTCCCGCTGAGACTGGAACCAGTGCACAAAAAGCCAAGGTGCAGAGCGTGGCTCTCCCGTGGACTCTGTGACACTTGTTTCACAGGGCACTCTAACGGGCCACGTCCCTCGCACAGGAGGTGACCCACATCCCACATCCTACACCCTACACCCTACATCCTACATCCTACATCCTACACCCTACATCCTACATCCTACATCCTACATCCTACATCCTACACCCTACATCCTACATCCTATATCCTACACCCTACATCCTACACCCTACATCCTACACCCTACACCCTACATCCTACACCCTACATCCTACATCCTACATCCTACATCCTACACCCTACATCCTACACCCTACATCCTACACCCTACATCCTTCTGACAGTGGAACACTGAGTGTGGTGGTGGTGTCCAGCCACCAGCAGGGCCCAGAGCACACTCACCCTCCCCCAGAAATGCTTCTCCTCATCCTCACGGAGAGCTGCCTGCTCAGAGGAGGAAGCTGAGCTCCAGCCCAAGCCTGCCCAGCCCACCTCTCTGACCTGTGTCAGACAGCAGAATGAAGACCACAGGAATTCTGCAAGGAACCAGAGCGTGCCTTCTGCAGACTGTCCCACCTACTCCCCGATGCTGTTCTCTGCTGCTGCTGGGAGTGCCTCAGCTCCTGGGCTCCCAAACACTCCGACAGGTCATTCTCAATCTAAGTTTCTTCCCAGCTTCTACCAAGTTTCCCTGTTCCTTTGCTTTTTTCCCCACCCTGGATATGTGACATACTCATTTGATGGCCTTTTGTTGCCACCACGTGATCCCTCTAAAATCCCAGGACACAAATCACACCCCGGTATTTTAAGCAGTGATGGCAACTTTTGTTGAGTTGTGCATTTTCTTTCTCGGAGGGTAGGAGGGGGTTATGGTCAGGAGAAATAATGAAAAGGAGAAATAATTCTTTTTTCCAGAGCAAAGAGAGCTCAGGCAGGGATGGAGACCCAAAGTAACACAGCAGTAGCTGCAGTGCTCCCACAGCCTCACTCCTGCCCTCCCCACTCTGCTTCAGAGGCACTCTGGGCACTTTCTGCAGGGCTCCAATGCACATATTATCCACATAAATACAAAATATCACTTGTATCTTTGGGCAGCTCAGCTGTAACCAAATGCAAATTTGGACAATAAGGTAACTGTGCTGGTACAGCCCTTTGCAGGTTACCCTGAAAGTCACTCGGGCATCATCAGCCTTAGGGGCCCACCAGCTCTCTGCTGGAGCCACCAGAACCAAGAAAAGGTATTTTCTGGACTAAGAGATGAAATTGATCAGCTTCCAGAAACATCAGCAAAGCTATAAAGACATTACATTGCAATTTAATTTAATTTAATTTAATTTAATTTAATTACACAGCAGGGCTAACCATCAGCCTGTAAGGATTCATGGGCACAGGCAAAGCAGCAAGGCACATAATTCTGAACATCACTGAGTGCCTGCTTCTCCTCAGCACCCCAGGAACTGGGAGAGCCCTGAACAGCACCTGAGATGTAAATGAACACGTCAACGCTCGCACTCTGTCACACTGTCACTCCTCATTGCCTGGCAGTGCTCAGAGACGGCTCCCACACTTCCCAAGCACTTCTAATTTTCCATAACTGTCACCAAAAGCAATTGAATTGCTGAAGAGCAGTGGCAGAGGGAAAGAGGACGCTGATGTCTCTTCCCTTGTGCAGAGAAGCTGAGCCGCTCCCCGGCTGTCCCGACACTACTTCAGGAGATAAGCAGCAAGCCAGGCCCAGCCAGCGCGGGTCCCCTCCCTGGCACACACCTGTGCAGGTGCTGGCACACACCACACTGGGAGGGACACCCCCCTGAGCCTGCCACGCTCCCCGTGCCAACCTGGGACCCCACAGCCCACACGGGCAGCTGTCAGCCACCAGTACCGGGGTGGCCCGGGACAGGGTGTGCAGGCAGGTGTGGACATGCACCTCAACAGCCCCCAGAGCCACGAGAGGCTCACAGCCCGCCCAGGGACCCTGCCCTCCCCGCTGGAGAGCAGCTCCACTGAAAGGAGTGGAGAAGTCAGCCCTGCTCGTTCATGCCAGGCTGCCACGAACAACGGGCTCAGCAACATCCCCTGTCCGAGTCCAGCTCACAGAGACTGCCCTGAGTCCACGGGGGGTGCAAAGCCAGCCCTGAGCCAGGGCACAACGCCCCTGGGGCGAGCAATGTTCCATCCCAGGCATTCCCACAGGAAATAAAGCAATATTTAGAAGGAAAGGCAGGCTCTCCCCAGCTCCACACCCCTGCTCCCCTACTGCGACACACCGAGAGCCCAGGCAGCTGCTTCACCACTTCAGCACCCCAGTGGGAGATGGTGAGAGTACCAAACTGCAAAGAGAGCAGCTTTCCTCATTTCTGGGAAGGTTCTCCTTGTCGGGTGCTGCCCACTGCCATTCCAGCGGGCACGGCAGGAGGTGACCTTGTGCTGCCCCGCAGCCAGCACGGCTCTCCTGGCCGCAGCTGCCCCTGCTGCTCTCTCCACCAGCTCCACGTCCTGGGACCAGAAAGCACAGCTGCAGCACCGGGGAATGCCAGCCCTGCTGGGAAGGTCACCACGCCAGCGCCGGGGACACGGGGGGAAGGTGGGCAGATCCCAGCCACGTGCTCCTGCATGTTATTCCCAAATCACAGGAAGCCCATTCCAAGCTAGTCATGAGGACTGTGGCCTCCACAGAATAGACCAAGTATTAATCTGATCTAATATTTCACTTGAATGGTACTTCCAGTGACTTTTCCTTGATTGCCCTTGTCCCTCCCTATCCATCAAATGTCCTTCAAATTGCTGTTGTGTTTATTTTCCGTTACTCCAGCTCCATGAGAACAGTCTCGGCTGCCCTGAGGACTCATTTCACCCCGATCTCCTCTCCTCAGGTCTCCCACAGACACGTGAGCCCCTCGAGAATGGCTTTTCTTGAGACTTGTGCCAGCACTACTGCGAAGGGACCACGGCCAGCAGGGTGGAGAGGCTCAGCACAGTCATTAAACAGCTCTGAGCAGTAACCCCGATACTGCCGTGGAACCACACACCTCCATGACTTGAAATTGCTGAATTCCCAGGATTTAACCTATTTCCCCATTACTTGGCACACTGCAAAGCTTCATGCCTAGAAAAGCTTTCTGTGCTTGGCAGGAATGAGGGGCAGTGGCTCTGCCGGGGACACAGAGCCCATGGAGGGGCAAAGCACCCCAGACCCGGGGCAGCCAGAACAAAGCCCTGCTGACAATGCTGAACACAGCTTTGCTGACACCTCCTTGCAATTCCCACTCCCTCCTCCCCCCGCTTACTTACTTAGCTACCACTTTGATAATACAGAAAGGCTTTTTTCCCTTGTGTTTAAATATCAGGGAAGGCATCTGTGCTCCCAAGCCACAGCCATGAAAGTCAGGCTATGGGAAAAGTTCTCCTTGCAGTCTGGGCAGGGAACACTCTAGTCAGTGGTGTGCAGAGCATGGAAGCTTAACACATCTGTATCTGACCCCAAACAAGTAGTATTTGGGATTTTACAGCTGCCTTTCCGGGCACTAGACCATAGATTTCCAATAAAAGGGCAGCGTTTCCTGCCCAGGCCTTGTAAGCCCTGCCCAGCTGAGGTGACAGAGCCGGGTTCTGTGAGGAGCATGGCCAGCAGCAGCAGGGACAATGGTCAGGGGACCAGGGGACACAGCCAGGGGACCAGGGGACACAGCCAGGCCGTGCTAGCTGCCCCAAGACCAGCACGTGGTTTATGGCACTGATCACCTCAGAAGAGAGAGAGAAACTTTTCCTGATCCTCGGATCTGTCCCCCAGGTCCCTCTCCCAGCAGCACAGCAGGATGTCCCCAGACCTGTCACAAACCCGGCCAGAAGGGTTTGGGCTCCCCCAGAGGTGAAGGACACAGAACTAGGGAGGTCAGGCTGTGCTCCCCATCCTTCCACGTCCCTGTTCCCCCAAACCTCTGACTGTCTGGCAGCACGCCCTTGTTTCCCTGAAGGTCCCAACCCCTGGAACAAAAAAGTTATGGGGAGGAATCCCAAGCTGAAAAGCCGTGGAGAATGTCGGACATCTCACTGCCATAGAAGGGGAAGTAAAGGCAGGAACACAAACAGCTCGCCACCCTGCGAGGACTGAAGCCCTGAGCGGCGCGGGGCAGATGACAAGGACAGCGGGTCCGGGAGCTGCCCGAAGCTGCCCCAGCAGCCCCGGGCGGGACAGGCTCCCGGAGGGGCTGCAGGACGCGGGGGCAGCCAGGGTGGGCTGGGCAGGGCTGGGATGGGCTGGGCTGGGCTGGGCTGGGCAGGGCTGGGCTGTGCCAGGCTGGGCTGGGCTGGGCTGGGCAGGGCAGGGCTGGGCAGGCTGGGCTGGGCTGGGCTGGGCTGGGCTGTGCCAGGCTGGGCTGGGCTGGGCTGGGCAGGGCAGGGCTGGGCAGGCTGGGCTGGGCTGGGCAGGGCTGGGCTGGGCAGCCAGGGCAGGCTGGGCTGGGCTGGGCTGGGCTGGGCTGGGCTGGGCAGGGCAGGGCTGGGCTAGGATGGGATGGGCTGGGCTGTGCCAGGCTGGGCTGGGCTGGGCTGGGCTGGGCAGGCTGGGCAGGGCTGGGCTGGGCAGCCAGGGCAGGCTGGGCTGGGCTGGGCTGGGCTGGGCAGGCTGGGCTGGGCTGGGCAGCCAGGGCAGGCTGGGCTGGGCTGGGCTGGGCTGGGCTGGGCAGGCTGGGCAGGGCTGGCTGGGCAGGGCTGGGCTGGGCAGGGCTGGGCTGGGCAGGCTGGGCTGGGCTGGGCAGCCAGGGCAGGCTGGGCTGGGCTGGGCTGGGCTGGGCTGTGCCAGGCTGGGCTGGGCTGGGCTGGGCTGGGCAGGGCTGTGCCAGGCTGGGCTGGGCTGGGCAGGCTGGGCAGGGCTGGGCTGGGCTGGGCTGGGCTGGGCTGGGCAGGGCTGTGCCAGGCTGGGCTGGGCAGGGCTGTGCCAGGCTGGGCTGGGCTGGGCTGGGCTGGGCTGGGCTGGGCTGGGCTGGGCAGGGCTGGGCTGGGCCGGGCTGGGCTGGGCAGGGCTGTGCCAGGCTGGGCTGGGCAGGGCAGGGCTGTGCCAGGCTGGGCTGGGCTGGGCTGCCCGCTCTCGGTCCCGCTGCGTGCCCCCACGCCTGCAGCGCACCGATGTGAACACGGGCACCGTTCGAAGCGGCTCCCGCAGGTTTCGCAGCTCCTCGCCCGTTTCCAGGGGCCGTGCCGCGGGATGGGAGCGGTGGGAGGCAGCGCGGGGTGCGCAGCCCCGCGTGTGCCCGGAGCCCGGCCCTTCGGCAGAAGGCACAGCCGGAGAGGCGGCAGCAGGGCTGTCAGGGCTGCCCGCACAAGCGCAGCTCCGGGAGCAGCGCTCCCCGCCCGGCAGCTCCGAGCCCGATCGCCGAGCGGCTCCCGGGGCCCCGGGCCGACACACGCGGCCAGAGCGCAGAGCGAGCACGGCCCCGCACACCCGCACGGCTGCACACCCGCACAGCCCGCACAGCCCGCACAGCCGCACATCCCGCACATCCCGCACAGCCCGCACAGCCGCACATCCCGCACATTCGCACAGCCCGGACATTCACACAGCCCGCACAGCCCGCACATCCGCACAGCCCGCACACCCGCACATCCCGCACATCCACACATCCCGCACAGCCCGGACATTCACACAGCCCGCACACCTGCACACCCCCACATCCCGTACATCCACACTCCCGCACAGCCCGCACACCTGCACACCTGCACACCCTGCACATTCACACAGCCCGCACACCCGCACAGCCCCAGGCGCTGCTGCCTGCTCCTGCCGCTGCCTTTCAGCCCCCAGCCCCAGCCTGCTGCCTCTCCCCAGTGTTATCTGAGCTTGCTCCCCGAGAGGGGACACAGCACACGACACCCGCGGACACTGCACCTGAGCCGGGCCAGCCCTGAGCACTCACTTCCCACAGCCAGGCTGCTTTACTGGGAGAGCTTCACCAGCTATACAACTGGAAAATGCTTAAAAGTTGATTTCGATGCAAGTAGGATAAACACAGGCGCCTGCACCTGACCCCCTTACAAAACACCATCTGCATTCTGGCAGAATCAAACTAGAGCTGGGGGGAAAAGTGATTAAGACAAAATACTAATCACGATGAAAGTCACTGGGCTGCACCATTACAACCTTGCACATCAGCAGAAAAAACTAATTCAGCACCAGGACACGGACAGGAACCCGGGACCACTCGCCTCGTGTCAGCGAGGAGAGGCACAGCAAAGCACAAAGCAGCAGATGGCTTCGCAGATTCTCATGTATATTTACACACAGTTTTTTTAGTAAACCACTTTGATTCAGGAGAAACCACATCCAAAAGGCACTCTTGAAATTCCTCTTCAGACATAATGGCATAGAGAGATAAATCTTGCTGTGGTTTCCCCCTCTCTCATGGAACACAACTGTGGGCAATGCTAATAGCACTAAGTGTGCCCTGTATTTCCTCCTGCTCAGCCCCGGTGCCCGAGTCCAACAACTCTGCTGAGCAGTTTTCAGATATCTAGGTCGAAACATTCCCATTGGCTTCACAATTACAGATTTTCCTCACCTGGTATAAAAAATAAATCTAAAAAAAAAAAATTTTTTTTCTTCTAAAAAGATGGGAGATGTCAATAAAACTTGCTTAGTTGGTTCCCAGAACAACAGCAAAATTCCTGCCCAAATGACAAACAAGCCTCATGACTTTTGTGCCTCCTCTTGCTCTCCAGCTCCCTGACAACAGAGGACAGCCGGGGGGGTCGGGCTGTGCTCCAGGGAACAGGGACAGGAGGAGAGGGAACGGCCTCAGGCTGGGCCAGGGCAGGCTCAGGGTGGGATCAGCAGGAATTTCCCCATGGAAAGGGGGTCAGGGATTGGCACTGCCCAGGGAGGGTTGCAGTGCCCATCCCTGGAGGTGCCCAAGGAAGGGCTGGACGTGGCACTCAGAGCACAGCTTGGACCCGATGATCCTGGAGGCTTTTTCCAGCCCAAAGGATTCTGTGATTCTGTGAGACACCCCAGTGCCCCGTGCCCTGCACAGAGAGACGTGTCTCAGCCAGCACACAGGCAGTGCCCACCCTTCTGTGGGGCTGGAGAACAAACCCACTCCTCGAGTGAGCAGCTGTTTAAAAAATCCTTGCAGGTATAAATAACAAACCCTGAAAAGTCCCTGCAGACAAGGGTGTGTTTCTCCTGATGGCAAACAGCCCAATGCAGAACCCACAATCCCGCTACAATTCACTCCAGCTCACTGAGCCCACCTTACTCCAGCACACAACTCTGAGTGCTCCACCCTGCAGCCCTCCTGTACTTTTGCCTTGTTTTCTTCTTCCCATACTTTTCCCCTTTGTTTTTTCTCCGTCCCCTCCATTCATTAACTCTCTCTGCTCATGAACAGGGTACAACGCACCTCACCAAAACCGAGCTCTCACAAAGGCATCCCTGGGCAGCATCTCCAGCTGGCCAGGCTGGAACTCCCTCCCAGCTGATGGATGTGCAGCTTGCCTGCTTTTCTGTGGGACTGGAACCAGCTGGAGAGCGGCTCCCCCAGCCAGAGAAACCCATCTCCGCCACGCCAGGGCTCCCTGGAAGCACACGCAAACACCCGGGCACTGTCCTTTCACAGTCAGCTTTCCTGTTAGCTGAACCCCAGTTGTGGAACGCCCAGAAATCCCTGGCGGGCTGCGTGTGCAAGCAGGGAGCAGCACGGTGTGCACGCTGCAGCAGGCGGGGCGCCCCACGGGCTCGGACGGGTGTGCTGTGCCCAACACACAGCGCCAGGCACACCTGAGCACACCTGAACCTGGCACCACGGCACGGGAAGGCTCCTGAATGGGGGGATGGGGACACCACAGCGGCCAGGAAGGGAAGCAAGCAGGGAGCAGCACAGCTGTCCCTTGGGCACGGCTCCCCAGAGCCCAGCTCCACATCGCCCTGGCCCTGGCTGGAGCAGGAGCCAGCCCCACGCAGCGCCTGAACCAGCACCAGCTTCCATCTCTGCCAAAGAGCAAGCCCAGCCAAGCACTGACAGAAAAGATGCTGAAAAAGTGGAGAGGGTTGAGAGAAGGTCCTTAGGACATACTCTGGAACACCAAATTTACCCTTGGAGTCAGACTCAGAGCTCAACCCACACATCCCACCAAGGACAGCAGCAGCCGTGGCCCTCCTGAGAGAGCGGTGTGACAGGAGCTCCTGCACTGGTCCAGAGGAGATCCAGCAGCAGCTGGGGCTGCACAGGTGCAGGCCGAGGAGAAATGGCAATTCTTAACAGAGGGGTAAGCAGCGGAGAGCCCTCTGGAGCCAGGTGTTTCACACCAAGAGAGAGCAAACACATCACTGCTCACCCCCAGGGCATCCCCCGTGCGCTGCCGCAGCCACAGCGCTGTGACAGGAACCACTGACTCAATGCCGTCCCAAAACCAGACCCCAGGAAGTCAGGGACAAAGACTGCAAGGTCTGCAAGATTTGGAGTATGATTTTAGTATTGGTTGTGTTATCAGTGACCACAATAAACACTAACATTCTATTCACATACACCCTGGTGAAATTATCAGGGATTATCTGCTGGATTTCAGCAGTCAGGCTCATCCTTGTGCAGAGATCCATCACAAGGAACCACGTATGGGCAAAATTTGACATACCAAATGTATGTCCTTTTTATATTTTTAATTGATTTCTCATTATATTGTTGTCACTGGTAAGTCTTCCACATTATGTCACACACAAACCCAAGTATCAGCTGGCTTCTTTATCTAAGGAAGTTATTGGGATGTCTTAGGAGATCACCATAGCAACCGTGCCATGACAGTAAATATGAGTTCACTGGAACAACACTGTAATTGCTCTGAGCACACTCTAACAAGGAATTATGGAAAAGCAGGAGATATCAAGGAAGCGATGTGCCAATAACTGGGACACAGTGAAAGCACTGATTGAAAGTACCTGGAAGGTGTTCCCAGGCTCCTGTCAGTAGCCACTCGGCTGCAGAGCTCACCCACCCTGGCTGGCTGCACACCGGCTCAGGGTAGAATTAAAAGCCTCTCAGAAAAAAATTTGTTTTCAGAATGTAATTGCAGCGAAGCCTCTGATTTAAGTGTCTTTACTCGGCTTGCTCAGTGTGAATTGCTAATAAAAACGTGTTGGAGAAATAACCAGCTCTGGTGCCAGGAAAAGTTTGCCTGATTTAACCCATCAGCTGCCAGAGCAGCACAGACAGGTGTGGTCCCCTCATCGAGGGAATTTCAGCAGACCCCGACCCTCACATCACTGCACTCAGACCCAGACTAACACATCTAACTCCAGGTTTATCCAGTGCACAATTCAGCAACCCCCCCCGCCCCAGGGATTTTCGTGTGCGCTTGGTTGGTGCCACAGGGCCAACGCAGCATTCAGGAGTGCCCCGGCCACCCGGCACTCGCCTGCTGGCCCGATGGCTCTCCCGACTCTTCCCCCACCCACAGTCAAAGTTTCCTCCCTTTACTCCTCCGAAATTTCACCCTGCACCCGAGATTTCCAATGCAGCGGTGGTATTTCACGGCGTATTCCTAAACACACACAACCCCCCCCCGCCCCCCCCCCCCCCCCAGCTTGTATTTTGGGAAGAACCCCAAAGCAGCTTTCTGCACGGGCAGCAGTGCCCGGGTGCTGATGCCGGCGGCACTTGGCCCTTCCTCGGTCCAAGCGGGGCTGTCCGTGCACGAACCGAAACTTCGCTGCTGAACTGCTCCCTTCCCATCCCCCGTTTTAACGGCGGCTGCCCCGTGCCCGTGGGGTGGCCGTGGGCAGAGTCCCTGCGTCCTGCGGGGAGGCGACGCACGGCCGGACCCCCGCAGCCGGGCACGGCCCCCGCCGCAGCCCCCAGTGCCGGGCGGGGCAGCTCGGCCCCCGGGACAGGGCACCCCGGGCTGGGCACCGCGGGCTGGGCACCCCGGGCTGGGCACCCCGGGCTGGGCACCCCAGGACAGGGCACCGCAGGCTGGGCACCCCGGGACAGGGCACCGCGGGCTGGGCACCGCGGGCTGGGCACCCCGGGACAGGGCGCCCCGGGACAGGGCACCGCGGGGTGGGCACCCCGGGACAGGGCACCGCGGGCTGGGCACCCCGGGACAGGGCACCCCAGGACAGGGCACCGCGGGCTGGGCACCCCGGGCTGGGCACCGCGGGCTGGGCACCCCAGGACAGGGCACCGCGGGCTGGGCACCCCGGGCTGGGCACCGCGGGCTGGGCACCCCGGGACAGGGCACCCCGGGACAGGGCACCGCGGGCTGGGCACCCCGGGACAGGGCACCCCGGGACAGGGCGCCCCGGGCTGGGCACCCCGGGCTGGGCACCCCGGGACAGGGCACCGCGGGCTGGGCACCGGGGCACCGCGGCAACGGCGCCGCCGGGGCAGGGCCGGGCAGGGCAGGGCAGGGCCGGGCAGGGCAGGGCAGGGCAGGGCAGAGTGCCTCGGAGCTGGACATCCGGGCTGGGCAGGGCAGAGCATCCCGGGCAAGGCGGGCACCCCGGAGCATCTCGGTCCTCACTCACCGTCCTCCCTCTCGTCGAAGACGGGTCTCTTGGAGGAGGAGGCGCTCGCTCCCATCCTCTTCTTCCACTTGCTCCAGTGAAACATCGGGGCGGGCGGCTGGCATGCCCTGCGGCCTCTCTCCGCCGGCCCGGCGGCTCCCGCGGCCGGCCCCGCCGCCGCCCTCAGCCGCCCCGCGCCCCGGCGCCGCCCGCCCGCATGGCAGCGCCCGGCGCCGCCGCCTCCCGCCCGCTGCCCGCGGCGGCCACGGCGCGGCGGGGCGGGGACGGAGCGGGGGGAGCGGAGCGGGGCGGGGACGGAGCGGGGGGAGCGGAGCGGGGCCGGGGGAGGCGGGCGGAGCGGGGCGAGCGGAGCGGAGCCGGGAGCCGGGGGCGGGCCGGGGGATGCGGGCGGAGCGGAGCCGGGCGGAGCGGGACCGGGGGATGCGGGCAGTGGGGCGGAGCGGGACCGGGGGATGCGGGCAGTGGGGCGGAGCGGGCCGGGGGATGCGGGCAGTGGGGTGGAGCGGGGCCGGGGGCCGGGCGGAGCGGGACCGGGGGCGGGAGCGGGGCGGGCCGGGATGCGCCTCCCGGCCCCGCCCGCATCCCGGGCGCGGGGCTGCGGCCGCGGCCGTGCCGAGGGCGGCGCTCCGGGCCGGGGCCGAGGCCGGGGGCGCGGTACCGGCCCCCGCGGCTCCCCGCGCCGAGCCCCGCCCGGCCCGGTGTCCCCGGCCCCGTTATTTGAATCTCGCTGGCAAAGACCGCGCGGGCAGGAGCCGCCACCGCGCTGCGGCGCAGCCCAGCCTGTCCGCGCTCGGCGTGTCCGTGCCAGAGCACACCGCTCATCCTGCGTCGGTCCCTGGGCTCACTGCCGACATCGGAGCTCACGAGAAGCCATCCCCCCTTGTCCTGGCACTTGTAAACAGTCTCTCTCCATCCTTTTTGTTGGCCCCCTCCAGACACTAGAACGCCGCGATTAGGTCGCCACAAAGCTTTTTATTTTCCATGCTGGCCAACCCCAGCTCTCTCAGCCTTGCCTCATGGGACAGGTGCTCCGTCCCTCAAACCATCTCCATGGCCTCCTCTGGACTTGCTCCAAAAAGCCGATGTGCTGGCGTCCCCAGGGCTGGAGGCAGCTCCGCAGGTGGGGGCTCACCTGAGCGGGGCAGAATCCCCCCTGCCCTGCTGCCCACGCTGGGCGATCAGCCCAGCACAGGAGGAGTTCTGGCTCCTGAGCTGGGCCATGGCCAGCTCTCGCCCACCAGCACCCCAGCTCCTTCTCCCAGGGCTGCTCCCGACCTGCTCAGCCCCCAGCCCGCACTGAGAGCAGCGTTTGCCCCAGTCCCGGCGGAGCCCCAGCACTCGGTCTTGCTAAAGCTCATGAGACTGTTGAGCTGGAGCATGCTCGTGACTTGGGTTTCCGTGGCTTGCTGAGCTGGAATGTCTCGTGGAATGGCTGATGAAAAGCATCTCAGAAACAACTCTCAGTGCCAGCAGACCACGCCAGAAACGGCATGGCAAGGGACAGCCCTTGAGCCAGTAGACCACAGCTGTTACAGCAGCAGTACTTCCGTGCTTCCTGAGATGCTGTTTCCCAAGTTTTCATTTAAAATTGATGCTGTTTTCTTTCCCAGCATGTTCTGAAATGGATACATCAGTTATTGTGCTCCTCACAGAATGTGTGTGAGGAGGCAATCATTATTTCAAGGAGCCTGGAAGTTGTAAAAGGATTAGAATGGAAAGGTATCATTTAAGAACAGTTTTCCGAAGGCAAAGAATAGTTCTCAAAGAGTATTTCTTTGAAAAATCAGAAAGAATTTGCTCTCAAATAAAAAGATAGAACACTTTTACACAAGGCAGTAATTTTAGCTTTGTTTAGGTATAGGTTTGCGTTTGAATACACTGTGAATCTCTGAGCTATCAGCTTTCCTCCTTCCTTTCTCCTGCCTTTACATTCTGTAGGAAAAGTATGAAAGATGCCATCTAACAGCTCCAGTCAGTTGTCATTTCTTTCTCATTCTCCACTAATATTTGGAAAATGAAATCCAGAGCACAGAGTCAGTGTTTTCCCAATAAATTTTCAAGATAGGATTGGGACATAAGGATGTGTTTGTCCTCATGCCAGAGGGGGGTTTCCTTCCACTCCATCTCCTGATTCCTTTCCCCGTGCAGAGGCAGATAATGCAACAAGGGTTTGTTCAATTTATTCTTCATTGAGCAGCGTAGTAAGTGGTTTTACCTTCCTAAGCAGGTGTCAGAGACAAAAAAAAGATCTTGTAAGTTTTTTTTGTTTTTTTCAGTGTTCCATTATTATAGCAGAATTATGTTCATTTTAATTGTAATCATTTTCTACTTCAAGAACTCGAAAAGGGGCTCCCTTTCTGTTCATTGAGCACTCGTGTCTGACACCAATTTTAAACCCAGCGAGGAACGTGCAGCAAAAGATGCTGATCCCCTCAGCAACACCTGCATGTCGGGAGTCAGCACAGGTCACCACCTCAGTGACACAACTCCAGTCACCTGAGGAAAATGACCTGTCATAACTGATGCCAGTCCTGAGGGAGGGGAAAAGGAAAACCCAAACCCTGCTCTACAGTGGTCCAGTGTAGGAAAGGGAAATGGAGAGAAAATTCTGCCTTCTTACATATCCCGGTCTCCAGGGAAACAGAGAACCACTTTGTGTTTGAAATGAGGGAGTTTAAATAAAAGCTGACTTTCACAGTAATTTATTCCTCAAGCATCTTTGGCTGTAGCTGTGACTGCACCTCCAAGGGGCAAACGTGCAATTTGGGTGGCCAAAGGGGTAACTGGGAACAGGCTGTCCTTGAAAACACTGAGAGTCCATAACTCCTTTTTTTTTTCAGTTTTTCCTCTTTGTTTTCCAGTCTTGTTTGGTGGTTTACATTTTAGGAAGAGACAATCAGGCGTTTTACCAGTGGAAGTCCTGGGGATACTCTGTGCGTGTCTGGCAGTCCTGGCAGCTGTGAGCATTTCAGCAGATTGGGTGGTTTGCTTAGATCACAAAAGACAAATAAGCTGCGAGAAGGTTCTGTTCCTCCTCGGGAAAGCTGGGGAAAACCTTAGGAAAGCAGGAGAGAACCTTAGGAAAGCAGGAGAGAACCTTAGGAAAGCAGAGCTGCTGCGGTGGCAGCGGGCAGTGCCCCAGCCCTCCACAGCTGCCGGCTGCCAGGTGTGCGGGGAGGGGCCGGAGCAGCCCGGCCGGGGCTCCGGGCTGCAGCTCCCGGCTCCCCGAGCTCCCGGCTCCCCGAGCTCCCGGCGCCCCGAGCTCCCGGCTCCCCGAGCTCCCGGCTCCCCGAGCTCCCGGTGCCGGACCACCAGCAGAGCGTGGCCGCTGGCCAGCCCGCAGGTCCGTGCTGGGGCAGCCCTGGGCAGGGGAGCTGGCACCGCAGGGCTCCACCTGCCTGAGAGCCGAGCCTGCCAAAGGGCACAGCCACCATCCGCACCTCTGGGAGACTCTGTCTTTTCCCATCCACCTTCACTTTTGTGTATTCACTCTTTCCCCACAGATTCCAAGAGATAAAGGTTTTCTTCAACTTCGCCAGCCATGAAATCACCTCCAGCCTTACAGAATTGCACATGCTGAGCCAGACTCACTCTCTGTCCAGTCAGAACCATCACCAAAATCCACTGACATTCAACGGGCAAAGTCAATGTGCATTCATTTAACTGGAAGACATGATAAAGCCAAATAAATTCTTTATTAAATTCCTGGATTGTTATTTTAATCAAAGTATTTGTATCAGTTATTATTTCATCCCACTTTTCTCAAATGCCTCTGTTCTGCAAGTGAATGAGTCTTCTTTGTGGAGTGACTGATCATTCTCATTCCCAAGCATTATGAGCTGCATATTTTATATCGTGTCAAAATTAGGATGAGGGAAACTGAAGATAATATTTAAACTTGCACTGTTAATCTCACATTTCAATTAAGCAGCACGGATCCTGGAGTTTTCCTTGTTATGCTGTACCCTACTGGGAGCTATTACAGTTCTCATTCTGTCGTGTTTCTGGTGGCACAAAATGATTACAATTTTCTCCTCAGGAAAATCAGGATCAGGTTCCCTGGTATCAGTGAAGTTATCCTGAATAAAACCAGTGTAAATAGAAATAGAACTGCCTGAAGCAGCATTATGTTCTTCATGGTTATCTGGTCTCAGAGAGCTGATGAAGCGGTTTCTGAACAAAAATACCACCAATTATCACAAAACTGCAAAGGAGGCAAATACTGTGAGAAACTCCTAATTTGGGCATAGAAACAAGGCGGGGGGCAAGATACCATGATATTAAATTCCTTAAAAAGCCCTGTCCTGGACATAATGGCTGTAATTGCAACATGTTTAAGATGATGACAGGAATATTACTGTGATTCCCAAAATTCACATGCCTTCTTCATCAAGAAGAAAGCCTACAGAGAAAAGCCTATGTTTATTTTTAAAAGTCCCTCTAACAGAACACATAATTCTTTCAATAAACATTACATAAGAGGGAAATTTCACATATTTTCCTATCATTAGTGTTTCTGTAAATACTGCCAATTCTATTTTTAAAGATGCTAATAGTAATGACTCGGAGCCAGCTGTTCAAAGTCTTTTAACACCACCACAGTTAACCAATAAATTGTGTTAGAAGGCAGGGATTTGATGGATGGAGCACTCAGTGGATATGGAATTGGCTGGATGGTCCCACACAAAGGTGTGATCGAGGCTCCTGTGTCCCAGTGGAACCCAGTGAGGAGTGGGGCTGGGACGGGCACGGTTCAGTGTCCCAGAGACATGGACAGAGGCACTGAGAGTGACCCTGAGCTGAGAGTGGGGCCACACCCAGAGGGAAGGGATGGGGCATCCACAGGGACCTGGACAGGCTGGAGAGCTGGGGCTTGGGCACCTCCTGAAGTTCAGCAAGGCCAAGCACAAAGCCCTGCCCCGGGCCAGGGAATCCCAAATCAGCAGCAGGCTGATGGCCAGCAGCCCTGGGAAGGAGGACTTGAGGGTGCTGGGCACGGCCCAGACACGGCCCTGGCATCCCAGAACTGCACCTGTGCTGGGGGATTGTGCCCCTCTGCCCCCCAGGTGAGAGCCCACCTGCAGAGCTGCCCCAGCCCTGGGGCCAAAGGCAGGAGGACCTGGAGCTGCTGGAGAGATCCAGAGGAGGCCCCGGAGCTGCTCCAGGGCTGGAGCCAGGCTGGCAGAGCTGGGAATGCTCCCCTGGAGAGGAGCAGCTCCAGGGAGAGCTCAGAGCTCTGCCAGGGCCTGAAGGGGCTCCAGGAGAGCTGGAGAGGGACTGGGGACAAGGGATGGAGGGACAGGACCCAGGGAATGGCTCCCACTGCCAGAGGGCAGGGATGGGTGGGAGATTGGGAATTGGGAATTGTTCCCTGGCAGGGATGGAATTCCCAGAGCAGCTGTGGCTGCCCCTGGATCCCTGGCAGTGCCCAAGGCCAGGCTGGACACTGGGGCTGGAGCAGCCTGGGACAGTGGGAGGTGTCCCTGCCATGGCAGGGCTGGCACTGGGTGGGATTTGGGCTCCCTCCCAGCCCAAATTTCCCTGGTTCTGTGCTCACCTGCCGTGGGCACGGGCAGCAGGAGCAGGGCTGGTGCAGTGAAGGCAAGGTCTGAAGAAGCTGGCAGGGGCAGGCTCACACCTCTCAGCAGCCCCGGGGCACTGCAGGGCCTTTCCCAGCAGGTGCTTGAACCCAAGTGTGATGGAAGTGCTGCCTCCCTCCTGCCCAGCTCCCTCCTCCCACGCTGCTGAGGTAAGTGCAGTACTTCAGTTGCTTGTTTTGCCTTTTGCAGTATCAAATATGTATCCTGCTTCATTTTCTCTGTGCTGTAACGCTTTCCCTTGCCTAATTGTGTGAAAGAGCCATTTTATTTCTGGCACTACTTGAGCAATTCAGCCCTTTAATTTTTTGGTGAATTCTGCCTCCTTTACGTTGTTGTTGTTTTTCTTTCCATTTACATGTCTGTTTGCTTTTCTCCTTGTCTCATTCACTTATTTAGATTAACCAAATGTTTTACTAAGAAATTAAGAACATATGCTGCTGCAGTTTAATAAAATGCATTCTGAGAATTCAAGTCTTTTAGTTCTGGCTGCTGCTTTGGGACTGGAGCTTGTGACTCTGGCTTGCTCAAAGTCAAATGAAGCTATGGAGGGACCTATTTATCGACTTTTGCTCTACTATTTCTTTCTGCCTCATTAGGATAAAATCTTCCTAGAGAGTGCCACGTTAAAGGAATGGTATTTTGTTACTGTGCTGATGCTGCAGAGAATTCAGGCTTCAGTGAGGAGTTTGAACTGGACAACCAGATTTGAAAAAGGAACACTGAAAGTCCCGCTTTAAGATGATTTACCTAAGTTATGGATCTTTCCCAATCCACTTTCTCTCCCTGAAATGTCAGTGAACTTGTTTCACCGTTACTATTGTGCTTCAAAATTCTAAACAACGCTGAGATCAAAACTAGCTGAAACAATCCCTGCTTTAATTAATGGAATGATGTCATTGCTTTCAATCCTAATGTATTTTCTTATGTAAACTTAAATAAAATTACACTCAAATATTTTTTGTTTCAGGTAAACCAATACAAAGCAATTCTTCTTCCAGCACTCCCTTGCCATTGATCCATTTGTATTCACCATGAGTGTTGCCCTCTGGTTCACAAACACTGCTTCTAATTAGGATTTAATTACCTAAGTAGCCTCAAAGAAAATCTATGCCAGGAAAAGCGTGATGCAGTGACTAGTCATACCTGCTTTTTCTTAAAAGCAGGTAAAGCCTATTCAGTAGCATCTGTCTGTTCAAAGCAGGCGTGCATCCGAGCCGAGGAGCAGCTGCCTTGCCTCCCTCACTCCAGCTAAGGGGATTCTTAGGAGCTTGTGCCTTAAACAAAACAGACAACACAAACAAACAAACAAACAAACAAACAAAAACTCACATAAAAAGCCCATGGAGATTTAGGCCAGTTTAGTTGTGCATTGTTCCTGTGGAACAGCAGCACACTAAGGCACTGCGGGGGGGGGTAGGAATTTTAAGAATTTTAAGAATTCCGAGGTTTCCGGTGAAATGGAAGCTTTCAAGGTGCCACATGCTGTAACACACAGCAGGCTCCTGTCCGGGCAGCCCGGCAGGGCAGCAGTTCCCAGTCCTGGGCGCTCCAGTGAGCCAAGGAGGGAGCAGCGGGGCAGCCGGGGGAGGCGCTCAGTTCCCAGCTGCACACGCATGGGATCCAACTAGTGTTTCCTGTTTGCCCAAAAATGTATTTCCTGGGCTGCCTCCCTTGCCGTGGGGTGGTTCCCACACCTCCAGGCGTGCCCGTGTGAGGGTGTTGACTGTTCTCCCCGGCACAGGGGACGGATCTCGGGGACGAGCAGCTGTGGCCCTGCTGCAGTGCCAGACTGACTTGCACCCTCACATTCCGCGTTTCATGGAGTCACAGGCTGGGTTGGGTGGACATCAGAGCTCATCCCATCCCTCCCCCCGCCCTAGGCAGGGCTCCCTTCCACTATCTCGGGTTGCTCCAAACCCATCCTTGGACACTTCCAGGGATGGGGCAGCCACAGCCTCTCTGGGCAACCTACAGATTCTTAGCTATGGCCTTTAATTCCTGGATTTCATTTTCTTTTAAGAAAAAATCCCAGACTAAATGACTTCCAGGTGCTTTGATGCATTCTTTAATGCCCTTTTGTTGTTCTTCCCACAGAAACGTGGAGCCCCTTACAGTGCTCACGTGTGACATTTTAAATACCAAGGAACACCAGCCCCTCTTTCTGGGTTCAAAACATGTTTGTGTTTTTCTCTCTCAGAACTGGCATCTGGGAGAAAATGTCCTATCAACAATTCCTGGCAAATTGTTTCGGGAGCTGCCAGATCTGCTTTGGCTGGCTCTCCAGTCTAAAAGGATTAAAGCTTCCCCGTGCAATTGGTTACCACAAGGAAGATCACTGGTCATACAGGCAATCTAATGACATTTGTATTTATCTTCCACTTGCCTGACTGTAATTTCATTGCAACAGCCAGACTTTGAGATGCTTTTTTTTGGTACTGACCTGGGTGCAGGGGAGTGGTAGATAAGCTCACTGTTGTTTGCTGAAGCTCAGATGAGCAGAAAGGTCCAGCTGATATTACAGGGTGACTCTCTAAACTCTTTTAACCTCAGAAATGTAAGAGCTGTTGCTTTTTTGATGTGGGATTTGCACCATTTTCATTTGGTGGCTATTTTGGTGGAGTTGTAGGGGAAGTGGAAATGCAGACCCAGGGTCACAAAGCCGTGTCTCTCCTGGTGACAGTGAAGGACAGCTGGGTCAGAGACAGCTCCCCATCAGCCTGCTCCTGATGGTTGTCTGACAAGGTATTTATCACCTCTTGGGAGGATTGATTGTCTGTCCCCGTTCAGATGAAGTGTGCAGGGAGGAAGGTTTGTCACTCTGAGAAGTGACACTCGCTCTCACCTTGCCATGAGCACCAAAACTAACTTCTCACCAGGTTTGTGGGTGTCCTTGGACAGCTCCTTGCTTCTCGCTCCAGAAGTGGAAGACAAGAAGTCCCAGAATGTAGCAATTAACTGGAACAAATAAATTATTTTTTTACAGGAAGGAAAGAAAAGACCAGCACAGACCAGCTTGTTTGCAGGAGTGGTACTAAAATAAACATTTCTGTGAGAATGTTGAGGAGGAAAAGGAGGCAGCTCTTGGTCAGTAGATGCTAAGGCATTATCCAAAGTAAAAGGAAAAAAAAAAAAAACACAATATGATGGTGCCTCTGGGGAAATCCTTCATAGGCATTCCTCCCTGGCAGGGTGGGCAGCCCTGGCACAGGTGCCCAGAGCAGCTGGGGCTGCCCCTGGATCCCTGGCAGTGCCCAAGGCCAGGCTGGACACTGGGGCTGGAGCACCTGGGGCAGTGGGAGGTGTCCCTGCCATGGCAGGGGTGGCACTGGGTGGGCAGGGGTGGCACTGGTGATCTCTAAAGTCCCTTCCAACCCAAACCTTTCTATTCCATGATTCTGTCTTGTGACTGAAACAAGGTGCTTAAAGGTATTTCAAGATCTCTTGTTTGTGAATAATTACATACTCTACTCGTGATTAGACAAATGCAGCTAACAAAGGTTATGTCTCCAAAAATAGCTGGAAAGTACCAAGGTTTCGAAATGCAGCTCTCATGTCCAATTTTTAAATTGGACAGGACTGACAGTTATCAGTCCCTTCGTGTGTTCTACTTTGTCTTGTTTGTGTTTCTGCACTGACTTAACCAGCAGCTCAGCTTTTAGGAAATGCCCACCAGAAATATCCACTGAGTATTCCTCAGTTGCATTTTGTCCTTATTCCATGTTGGTCCACAAGCTGTATTCTAAGCTACTTGGAAATTCTGCGGGTATCCTTTCCCTCCTTTTTCTACTTTAAAAGCCATTGAATTCCCCACTTCAAAATGTGAATGTGAACACAGTGCTTTCAGGCTTTGACTGAATTGAAACGTCTTAAAATATTGCCACAAATGTTAATGTGGTGTTGAACACCTGCCAGAATGTTTGTTTCTCCTTCCTAGAGGTAATGAAATATTATGATTGAAACGACCAAGCTTCCTTAGTGTTTGTTTTGTTGAGTTTTAACAGTAAACAAGTCAATTTGCAATGCTAGGAAATAAAACCAGCCCTTTGTCTAAGAGTTTCATTCGAGTTGATATAAAAGCTGTTGAAAGGACTGTTATTGAAACGGTGAAAGGGAAGCCGTGAAAGCTCAGGAGCAGTTACGGCTGGTTTGTGTTCAGGCTCTGTTTGGTGGCTGTGGGGACAGCCACCCTCCCTGTGCTGCCATGAAGTGTGCCTGTACCAGGAGCACACACAGCAGCCCTGAGCATTTTACAGCCCAACAACAACAACTGTTTTCTCACCGAGACATGCTGACATTTTTCAGAAGCTTAGGGTTTGACTAAATGTTAACAGGTTTTCAGATAGATCAAAAAATATTATCTTATATGTGACATGAATGTCTTCTGTGCCCTGTGCAAAGCTGCTTCCCAGAACAGGAACACCAGAGTTCTTCAAAAAAGGAAGTTGATGAAATTAAATAAAAACAGGGCATATTTCTTTCTAATCTTATTATCAAAAATGGCAGAGCAGCTTTAGCTCAGATTTAGCCAGAGGAAGGCACTCAGCAACCCAAAGAGCTAAAGCTCAGCAAAATTATAAACAACAGCAAATGATGTGTTTATAACGGGGACAGTCAGTATCAGACTTTAAAGTGATAAGCAGGATTTCCAAAGATCAAATACTAAATATTGGAGCAGTGTATAATGAATGGGCACAAATGCAAACTTCAGATTGTCGTGCTGGAAAGCTTTGGGCTGTGTTGTTTTCCAGCACTGATGTTAATGCTGGAGAAATCTGGACGTGTCTTGTGTTCCTTTCCTACTCCTTTCTGCTGCAGGAAACAAAGGCAGAAAAAAAGTTAAGAAGGAGAAATATCCTTGTGTTTCTATTTGATTCAGTGAGCTTTGCTTTTGCAGTTGCTACTCTTTTCTGTTTTATTGAAAAGGCAATTGAAAACTCTGCTTTTGGAAAGGAATCCTATAAACGAGCTCCCACAGAGCTTGGTGAGTGCTCACTTCTGGTTTGAAGGTGTCAAAGACTTTTTTGGCTCTCAGTGTTGAATTCTGTCATTAGACCTTAAAATACTTTGATATTTATCTAAAGAATGGCCGTTTCTGGGCCGGGCTTTCCTGCCCTATGTGGCACTGCTGGTGGCCCTGGCCCTGCGGAAGCCGCGGGTGCCCGGGCTGTGCTCAGCCCCGGCCGCGGGCACGCAGCGCCGCAGGGCCCGGGCAGGCGCGGGGACAGCACGGGCAGCACGGGGGGACAGATGGCCGAGGCTTCCCGAGCTCTGCTCCTCGGGCACAGCGCAGGTGCCCATCCCGGCCAGCACTGCCAGCAGGCTTTCCTCGGCCCTCCCTCGCACCCTCCTGGTGTTTTGAGCAGTCCCAGGGTAAGGCTGGCAGCATGGCTGGGCCAGGCTGCTGCTGTCCTACCCAAAGCCCTGTTTGGCTGCTCTGCTGCCTTGGCAGAGCCCAGGGTGTGTGGCACGGTGGGGACAGTGGCACAGCACGGCCACCAGCCCGTCACACACACGGGCTGTGCTTGCAGAGCCCGTCCCTCTGGCCCAGGGCTGCGGCAGGCTCAGCTCCTGCCGGGGCCAGGGCGAGTCCTGGGCTCAGTGCTCTGAGCCTGGGCTGGAGGAGCCGCAGTGCAAGGACTTACCCTGATCCACTGAAGGCATTTCCTAGGGTGGAGCTGTGCCTGCCCGGCTCCTAAGGCAGCTCACACCATGGTCTGCACTCACAGGGACCTGGACATTGCCAGGCAGCCCAGCTGGAACCTGGGAGAACACCTGGAATTGTGCCTGGGACACGGGGAGGCGCTGGCAAAACCTCGTGTATTTTTACAAAACACACGTTTTCACAAGACAGTTTTTTCCTGAGAAAGATATGTTTCATGAGCTGATTTCCAGCCCACTCCTCCTCCTCCGTCCTGCGCTGTCCCCAGGCTGCACAGCTGCCATCAGAAGCACCTGGGTGCAGGGACAGAACAGGAGACAGAGGTGCAGGGCAGCACTAACTCAGAGGAACTGCCCTGCACCGCTGTCTTCTCTTCCAGTGAGCAGAACACCAGTTTCATGACACTGGTACCATCAATAGCAATCTGTAAGGTCATCTGAGGTCAGTTTGGAGGCTGATCCGTGATAATTCTGCCTCAGCTCTTAGACTTGGGCTTGTTTTCCTGTAGACCTGGAATGAATTCTCAGTGCTCACCTTTGTTGACTGAACTTTCTGTGGTTGTTAAAAGTCACCTGCTCAATGCATGTGACGCCTTTGGAAGGGAGGCAGAAGTCTGAAAAGTGACAAATCCCTTTTGTTACTTACCTGTGGCTGTTCCTAAACCTGGTTCACCTGATTAATGTAGAATTGTCATGAAATAGCAAAGATGAAAAGTTCACTGCCCAGGCCTCAGTCTCCTCTGCTGTAAAAGGGGCTGAGATACAGTTATCACCTCTTCAGCCCACTGAAGAAACCCCAGGCCCTGGAGAATTGTGTGGCTGCCTCTACCCAAGAGTTCTTTAGAACTGTGCGTGATTTAGGAGCAATTCTAGAGTGAAGCTTCTCAGGAGGGGCTGTGGTTTGAAACTGAAGTGACTGAATTTGTAAGGGATGCTGAAAGGTGCAGTGCCAGTTTGCCCCCCAGGCATGCCAGTGGCCTGGGCAACCTTCCCCCCTGCACTCAGACCAGTGTTCAAACCTCAGAGCCTTCCAGCAAGATAAAAAGAGATTGCATTCTTCCAATAGTGAAGTCATCTGTGACTCATTTTGATCATTTCTGTTTAAAAATAGATTGTTTCTCCGTAATAAACTATTTTAAATCTAATTATATTCCCAAACAGTCCTTTGCAAGGTGCATTTTCAAAGCCGTTTCTGCTTGTTAATAACGCAACTCTTCCATTTCTGCGTTTGTAATTTATTATTATTTGAAGTCATCCTCTTATTGGTGACTCATGGCATTATGAAAGGGTGTTCTGGTAGCTGTGTCTCAGCAAACTTTGGGTTCAGGTGGTGGAGTGCACTCAGTTTGCTGCAGCCCCAAAGCCGAGCGCTGCCGTCAGCGCTGTGTGCTCACAGCAGGAGGGAGGGATGGCTCAGGGCTGGCTCCTGGCTGCTCTGACAGGGACACAGTCCTGCAGAAGCTCTGGGGACACTGCCATCACAAATCCAGCAGCAGCAATGACACAGCAGCATGTTAATCTGTGCAATGAACACGGGTTTTCAATTTTATCCAGTGTTGTTACTCTGTGCCATAATTACATGTATGACACTTCTGGGCTGGAATTTTGCTTTGCAGGCAAATTCTTCCTTTATGTGTTTTTTCTTGGCCATTTTGCCTGCCTGGAATATTTCCACTGCTCTGTGGTCCCAGGTAATTCCTCTTTCCTGACCGCTCCTCAGAGCTCCTGGACTTTTTACAAGAGCGTGTAGTGACAGGACAAGGGGGAATGGCTTCAAAATGAAAGAGAGTTAAGATTAAATATTAGGAAGAAATTATTCCCTGGCAGGGTGGGCAGCCCTGGCACAGGTGCCCAGAGCAGCTGTGGCTGCCCCTGGATCCCTGGCAGTGCCCAAGGCCAGGCTGGACACTGGGGCTGGAGCACCTGGGACAGTGGGAGGTGTCCCTGCCATGGCAGGGGTGGCACTGGGTGGGATTTGGGATGGGATGGGATGGGATGGGATGTGACGGGACGGGACGGGATGGGACGGGACGGGACGGGACGGGACGGGATGGGATGGGATGGGATGAGCTTTAAGGTCCCTTCCAGCCCAGGCTGTTCTGTGATTCTGTGAGACACTGGAGGCTGATTCCATCTGGTTCCTTCCTAAACTGTACCCGCAGTACAACCAAAGGCCCGTTGTGCAGCCAGTGTGAGGCAGTGTGCAGTGCAGTTAAGCTTTGCTCTGACTCCCAGCGCAGCAGGGACACAGCCACGTTCCACGGCGGCAGCAGGACTGCGCGCTCCTGGCGTGGCCGGGGTGGAGCTCTGCGGGCAGCAGGGCGTGTGCAGCCTCTCCTTGCTGGGAAGAATCCAGACTGCCGGAGTCTTCCCCAGATTGGGGTGACCCCGGGTGGTGGTAAAGTCTCTCCTCCAACCCGTGCCTTCAAAGAAAGACTCAGCAGTCTTCAGTCGTGTGGTCTCAAGGCAGTTTATTGCAATAATCTCAAGGCACACAGACTCCCTGACATTCTCTCTGACTCCTTCTCCTTCTGCGTCTCTCTCCGTCTCCCTCCGTCTTTGTCTCCCTCTCTGTCTCCGTCTCCCAAGGAGCTGGTGCCATCTTTTATATCACACATTATGTATTAAATGTTTATGGTTTTTCCCCAATGCCTATCACCTATATTGAACAGTGGCTTTCCACTCTAAACCAGTCTGTGAGTGCCAACATCACCAAGAACATGGGGGATAGGAAGGAGAAAGAAGGAGGACAGGGCACGCCCAAATCCCTCCATCTCAGAACCTCTGACCCCCATGTACAAAACTCAGACCCCTCTGTACAAGGCCTAAAACCCCCCTGTACAGCACTCAAAAATCCTACCTTTCACTTCGTGACTACTTCTATCATAATATCTAAACTTTTGTGATTTCTTGTTCTTCCTGCAAGGTTGGTAAATTGTTCCATGGGTCAAATTCAAAACCACAGGGGTTTCTGGCTGCCTGCCAGGGTCTCAGAGGCTTCTGCCCTGGACCCGGAACATCCAAGAGTGTCTGAGGGACACCTTGGGCTCCGACAGAGACCTGAGGCTGTGTCCCCGGAGGCTGAGCCACGAAGGATGCAGCTGCTGTCCCCATGGAGAAACCCCTGCCCGCCGCCGGTGTCCCAGAGCCCCCAGAGCCTCCGTCTGCTGCTCCTGGCCTGCAGCTCCGCTCACGCCGGGCTCTGTTTTTTCTTTTCAAGTGTACCTTGTCAATATTGCAGGAGTTGACATTTCCAGGGAAGTGCTGTCAAATGGTGCTGCTAATCACACTGCAAGATTTGTTTTGTAACATTCCTTTCAGCTTTAATTACTGGTAATTTAGAACCAAAGAGCTGTGCCATGAGCAATGTATTTGTCATTTCTGCAAGTGAGGTTTTAAAGAAACATTCAAAAAGGGCAAATGCATTATTTCACACAGGAATGAGGGAGGCAGACAGACACAGGCAGAATTTTAAGCAGCCGGCCTGTCAAAGGTGAGGCAGGTTGGACTGTGCAGTTAAGCTGGGAATGGAGATTTGCAGTGACTCCAGCAGTACAATGTGAAAAATAGATCCTGATTGAGACTGGCTGTGGGGCTTTTGGTGCTGTGCTTCCAAAATACATCTTTATAAACCATGTGTCCATCTAAGATAAATGTCAGGACAAAGTATGATGCTACCTTTCTCTTAGAGGCTCGGTACATTTATTTTCTTAAAGATTTACCAGATTTCAGCTGTTGTGCTTTTGTTTGAATCAAAAATAATGGAAAGTATTATTTAATTCTGCAAAATCTAGTTAGACAGGGAAGATTGCTTCTTCTCTTTTCAGCTATGAAACAGAATTTATAAATGTTTACAAATAATCAGCAGAAACCTGATTTCTGAAATGGATTGTGCATCTCTGGCACTGTGTTCCCATCCCTAGGCAGTGAGAAAGAGCTGACAGGTGACTGCCACCCTACCTGTCACCTTCTCCCTACCTGTGCTGCACATTCCTCCTTGGGAGACACTGGCTGCTTGTGGTTCCCTTGGGCAAGGACGGTTCTGGTGATGCTGGGACTGAGAAGCAATAGAGACCCAATGATTTCAGCAGCAGCAGAAAGTCACAATGAACCAGAAAGGAAACATGGAAGCCTTCAGTTAAAAACTTCAGTTCCTTCTCTTTCATATGGGAAAAATAATACAGTGTAAAAATTATTTATCAAAGGATTACATTCATTTATGAGTGGGTGGTAGCACTGGGTTAGTGACAAAGTTCATTTTCTCTGACTAAGCTTGAATAGGGCAAGCATTTTGCATAGAGAAACAGTCAAAAATTTTAGAAACCAAATCTTAAAATTCCATTAAAATTTGCAAAGCTATTAAGCAACAGGAGAAAAAAGAAAAAGAAGAAAAGCATGCAGGCAATCACTACAAGCATGACAATCTGTTTTGGACTAGTTAAGAATGACTTGGCTTGGCCAAGTAAACAATTTAAGGTAGAATAGTGTTGCTTGTGTAGCACTGGTAATTTTGGCAGGGTACAGTGCTGGCCTGTGTAGCACTGGTAATTTTGGTGGTGTACAGTGTTGGCCTGTGTAGCACTGGTAATTTTGGTAGGGTACAGTGTTGGCCTGTGAAGCACTGGTAATTTTGGTGGTGTACAGTGCTGGCCTGTGTAGCACTGGTAATTTTGGTAGGGTACAGTGTTGGCCTGTGTAGCACTGGTAATTTTGGCAGGGTACAGTGCTGGCCTGTGTAGCACTGGTAATTTTGGTGGGATACAGTGTTGGCCTGTGTAGCACTGGTAATTTTGGCAGGGTACAGTGCTGGCCTGTGTAGCACTGGTAATTTTGGTGGTGTACAGTGTTGGCCTGTGAAGCACTGGTAATTTTGGTGGTGTCCAGTGTTGGCCTGTAAAGCACTGGTAATTTTGGTGGTGTCCAGTGTTGGCCTGTGTAGCACTGGTAATTTTGGTAGGGTACAGTGCTGGCCTGTGAAGCACTGGTAATTTTGGCAGGGTACAGTGCTGGCCTGTGAAGCACTGGTAATTTTGGCAGGGTACAGTGCTGGCCTGTGTAGCACTGGTAATTTTGGTGGTGTACAGTGCTGGCCTGTGTAGCACTGGTAATTTTGGTGGTGTACAGTGCTGGCCTGTGTAGCACTGGTAATTTTGGCAGGGTACAGTGCTGGCCTGTGTAGCACTGGTAATTTTGGCAGGGTACAGTGCTGGCCTGTGAAGCACTGGTAATTTTGGCAGGGTACAGTGCTGGCCTGTGTAGCACTGGTAATTTTGGTGGTGTACAGTGCTGGCCTGTGTAGCACTGGTAATTTTGGTGGTGTCCAGTGCTGGCCTGTGAAGCACTGGTAATTTTGGTGGTGTACAGTGCTGACCTGTGAAGCACTGGTAATTTTGGTGGTGTACAGTGCTGACCTGTGAAGCACTGGTAATTTTGGTGGTGTACAGTGCTGACCTGTGAAGCACTGGTAATTTTGGTGGTGTACAGTGCTGGCCTGCGAAGCACTGGCAATTCTCATGGAAATCAGGAACCCAGCGAGCCCCAGCCCCTGCCAGGGCTCAGCTGCTCTGGCCCTGGGCACTCACCCACCCTTCCCAGCCCTGGTCCCCCGAGCTCCCTTCAGCCTGGGCTGGCCCAGGAGCTGGGCTCGGCTCCAATCCCTGCTCCAGAGGAAATTCCCTGCGCTGAGAGCCCTCAGCTGGCCACTGGCCCTGGCGTTGCCAGCGGGGGCCCTGCAAAAGGGACTGAATCCTTCTTGGGGCGCTCTGGGCACGCACAGCCGCTCTCTGTACGGAGATGTGTCTGCGTGCCTCCACTGGAACCTGCCTGCAGGAGCCTGTGAGCCCAGGGACAAGTGACATTTTTCTCGTGGCCGTGTCGGTGAGGAGCGTCACCCGAGGGGATGCTGGGGGCCGGGAGAAATGAGGCGAGAGAAAGGCCCCAGCGGTGACACCCACCGGCCCGTGCCTCTGAGCCCCGGGCGGAGGGAGGAGGCTGCGTTTGTGCTTGGCAGCAGCAGCAGCCCAGGGAAGGGGCTGCAGGAGCACCGGGTGGGGCTTGGGCAGAGGCTGCTCTGGGCAGGAGCACAGGAGCAGCAGCAGGAGCCTGGGCTGTCCTGTGGGGTGAGAAGCGGCTGCTCGCATGGCAGGCACTCGTCCCAACAGCAGAGGGGAACGAGCTGACACTTTATAGGGGAAATCAGGATACTAGGGAAGAAAAGAGGACAGTTAGTTGGCAGAAGACTGGGGGAAATGGAAATGCACTGCTGGCTGATACATAGGGAGGAAACGCCTCCTGTGCACTCGTGTGTCAAGGGACACACGCACCACGTTTGTCTACAACTGATGCTCAGACCTGCTTTAACAAAATCAGCACTGTAAATACCCCACAAGTAATTTTTAGGAGCAGCTCAATATCGTTCATCCGCACACCAGAAGCCTGAGTGCTGCCTGTGTTTGCACGAGGTGTTTGAGCTCCTGTTCTTAGAGCAAATTCTGTTTGTCTCTTCTCACACTTTCTCTTTTTTTCCCCAGTATTGCAGCTATAAATTTACATTAGGAGGGTAGAATTAAGAAGTTGTCAGCAGAGAGGGAAAGATGCATTATTTATGGTCTGATGGATTCCAGAAGCCATTAATAATGGAAATACTGGGCATATTCCCACCGAATGCCTCTTCTCACACTTAAGCTTTCCTGTAATGAAGGCTAATTGCTGTGGGTACCATTAGTGTCAGACTGGAATTAGGGGTGCTAAAACGTGCTATCATTCAAGGAAATGCAGTACACTTGGGGTATAAATAAGCGACTTGAAGTGCAAAACCATGCGGTGAAGTATTAAAATAGAAAAATAACAACTCAAAATACCGTGAGACTGGAAACTAAGTCAAAATACTCGTGTACAGATGACTCTTTTTTTAACAAATCTCAGTTCCATGTGTGGTATCATTAAAGGCAACCACATGCATTCCCAGAATGTCACATGATTATTGTCTTTGTGTTTTAAGACCTTGGTTTTCATCCTTGTTAAAACTAAAAATAAATATTTTTGTTAAAATTGAAATTCAAAAAATTAAAAATAAATATTTTTATTAAAATTTTTAAAAATTAAAATAAAATTCTTGTTAAAATTAAAAAATTATTTTTGTAAAAATTAAAAATTTAAAAATTAAATATAAATATTTTGTTAAAATTAAAAATTAACAAATTAAAAATTAAAAATTAAATTCTTGTTAAGATTAAAAATAAAAAATTAAAATAAACATTTTGGTTAAAATTAAAAATTAGGAAATTAAAAATAAATAGTTCCGCTCGGCCCCGCTCGGCTCCGCTCGGCCCCGCTCCGCTCGGCCCCGCTCGGCCCCGCTCGGCTCCGCTCGGCTCCGCTCCGCTCGGCCCCGCTCGGCTCCGCTCGGCTCCGCTCGGCCCCGCTCCGCTCCGCTCGGCTCCGCTCGGCCCCGCTCGGCTCCGCTCGGCCCCGCTCGGCTCCGCTCCGCTCGGCCCCGCTCGGCTCCGCTCGGCTCCGCTCGGCCCCGCTCGGCCCCGCTCGGCTCCGCTCCGCTCGGCTCCGCTCGGCCCCGCTCGGCTCCGCTCCGCTCGGCTCCGCTCGGCCCCGCTCCGCTCCGCTCGGCCCCGCTCGGCTCCGCTCCGCTCCGCTCCGCTCGGCTCCGCTCGGCCCCGCTCGGCCCCGCTCGGCCCCGCACGGCCCCGCGCGGCTCCGCTCGGCCCTGCTCGGCTCCGCACGGCTCCGCTCGGCTCCGCTCGGCCCCGCACGGCCCCGCTCGGCCCCGCTCGGCCCCGCTCGGCCCCGCTCGGCTCCGCACGGCCCCGCTCGGCCCCGCTCGGCCCCGCTCGGCCCCGCACGGCCCCGCGCGGCTCCGCTCGGCCCCGCTCGGCTCCGCACGGCCCCGCTCCGCTCCGCTCGGCTCCGCTCGGCCCCGCACGGCCCCGCACGGCCCCGCTCGGCCCCGCTCGGCCCCGCTCGGCTCCGCACGGCCCCGCTCGGCCCCGCTCGGCTCCGCACGGCTCCGCTCGGCTCCGCTCGGCTCCGCACGGCTCCGCTCCGCTCGGCCCCGCTCGGCTCCGCACGGCTCCGCTCGGCTCCGCTCGGCCCCGCTCGGCCCCGCACGGCCCCGCTCGGCTCCGCTCGGCCCCGCTCGGCTCCGCACGGCTCCGCTCGGCTCCGCACGGCTCCGCTCGGCCCCGCTCGGCGCTTGGCGCCTGGGGCTTCTCCCGGCGGCCGGAGCTGAGGCTCAGGGGAGCACAGACCCCCTGAGCTCCATCCACGCCGCCCCCTGCCAGGCTCGGCAGAGACGGGAGCCCCAAGGGGCTGGGAGGGGAGAGCTGACTGCGGGAGGGGGTCCTCACACCCGCCCCCGGCCACGGCACAATTAGCGTGAATTAGCGTTAATTAGTGTGACCCCATCATCTGGAAACCTCTACAGAGCTTTCCAGGAAGGAAAGCAGTGATATATTAAATAGACCTCTAAAAGCATACTTCTGTGCTTTTAAAGATACTCTGTGGTTTTAAAAGTCCAGTCCTAGTATGATTTGAAATCCAGTATTAAAGATGGAGCTAGAACCCAAAGTTCTGTCCATGTGTCAGTACCTGAAGGGGCTCCAGGAGAGGGACTGAGGGACAGGACCCAGGGAATGGCTCCCACTGCCAGAGGGCAGGGCTGGGTGGGAGATTGGGAATTGGGAATTGTTCCCTGGCAGGGATGGAATTCCCAGAGCAGCTGTGGCTGCCCCTGGATCCCTGGCAGTGCCCAAGGCCAGGCTGGACACTGGGGCTGGAGCACCTGGGACAGTGGGAGGTGTCCCTGCCATGGCAGGGGTGGCACTGGGTGGGATTTGGGCTCCCTCCCAACCCAAACCATTCCATGGTTCTGTGAATCAGAGCAGGCCATTGCCAATCATGGAAATAAATCAGAGCTTCCCCTCCTGAGGAGGCAGCTGCAGAGGGTGAGTTTCATTAAGTGTTTCAGGGGTTTTGGTAAATACTGGCATTTTGATGAGTTTGGTTTGGAAATGAGCAGAGTGGAGTTGACAAGTGTGTGTTGCTTGTGTGGTAAAGTGGACCATTCCTGTTGTTTTCCCAAGCTCCCTCACCATTCGTCACAGCCTTCCTTTCCAAACAAACAGCATACCTGAATCACTCTAGCTAGTGACTTTGGGTTTTAACTCTCCTTCAGTGAGGCACAGTCTTGAAAGTTTTCAGGATTTGATTACTGTTCTTCGAAACAGCAAATCAAGTGTTGTTCCCGCTGATTTTTGTCTGCAGGAGTACATGGAGTTGTGTTGTGCTGTGTTCTGTTTAACTCAAAGAGGTTGGAACGACAAACCAAGTGTAAATGATGGTCTAGAACAGCGCTGTAACTTAGTTCTGTGACCACGTTTAATGGTAGTTTACACAGTGTGTATTTAAAGAAAAATATTCCCATGGTCTCAATATTTAGAATCTGTGGGCATGGCCATGAGGTTTGGGAACCTTCTGTAACGGGCGTTTTGTGCTGCCTCCCACGTGGCCCATCTGTGAGTGCTGGGGAGCTGCGTGAGGAGCAGCCACGCTGCCTGCAGGGATCAGGAGCCTGCCGGGGATGCTGCTGCTGCTCCCGGGGCCAGCACGGGAGGGAGCTGGAATCCCAGGGCGTGGCTGCTCCAGGATCCAGGGAACCCCCTGAGCCTGTGGCTGGGATAGAGCCAGCCCTTTGCTTGGACAGAGCCAGACCTCCCCATCTCTGGGCAGCACAGTGACTGTGGCAGCAGCAGCAGCTCTGGGCACAGACCTGCCTGCCGGGGTGGCTGAGTGCTGGGGTGGTCAACTGGTGAGCTGGGCACCAGGGGCACCCAAAGAATTCCTTCCACAGCTCCCAGTGAGTAAGCCAGGCTTTGGAGCACAGTGTAAATGCAGCCTCGAATGAATCAGCAGCAGGTAAATACGAAAGATCGCTGGATGAGTCCAGTTCTGCACCTATAAAGGTGTAATTTGAGATAACGCTAAGTTTGTTTAACATGAGGTGCCAGCTGGGATGAAATGCAAGGTGTGTAAGAGCTTTCATTTTGTGGTTGTCATCATTATATGGCATTATGTCACAGATTTAGAATCACAGGCTGACAGAAGGGTTTGGTTGGAAGGGACCCTAAAGCCATGGGCAGGGACACATTCCACAGCACAGGTTGCTCCAAGCCACATCCAATCTGGCCTTGAAATTTAAATTGGTTATGTGAGAAGATATCTCTTGTTTTGACTCACAGATTGCATCTGGGCCCTCGTAGTATGTTAATGATTATTGTAGCTGTTTGCTTTGCCTTTTTGCTTCCTCTGATACATGGAACATATTTTTAACTCCTATTCATCATGCAGAGAGCTCTGTCTTCAACTCAGCCATACACAGCTCATGTAATACTTATTTATACCCCAGTCAGCACTGGCAGGCTATAAATGCTGCAGGCAAATGAGAGAAGTTGGGGTTATATATGGCTCTAACTCAGTCCTTATATGCACATTAATTACGTCACTCTTGGCTTCCACTCTATTTTTTCTTCAAAGCAGAGATCCCAGCACAGAGCTGGGATTTTCCGCTGGCATGCTCTGCTCTGTTTCAGAATTCCCTGTTGTTTAGACAGCAGATTTAACACATTTAAACCTTGCTGGGGGCTGTGGTGGACTTTGCAGGGGCTTGGGTGACCCTGGCAGAGCACAGGCTCAGGCAGCAATGTGGGGTCGTGCTCAGCCCTACATGTCCATGGGCAGGGCAAGCAGAGACCCTCAGCAGGACTGTGGACACAATTCTGAGAACTTCACTTCTGCAGGGTGTTCAGGACAGGGGCCTCAGGACTGTGGACACAATTCTGAGAACTTCACTTCTGCAGGGTGTTGAGGACAGGGGCCTCTCAAACTTTGCATGAGTCAGAAATACTGAGACTTAACAAAAGTGATTGTAGGTTGGATTAGCTTCTACATGGTGGGATGGATAAACTCCAGGTGAAGGCTTTGCCAAATGATGAGATCCATTAACTATGTGAATCCATTAGTGGTGAGATCCATTAATTATCCCTCAGAAGGAAGCCACTGCTGTGCTCATGTACACCAGTAGTTTGCTGTTTTTTTCCAGAACACAGGTTGCTTTGTGAAAAATCCTTGAGAATAAAATACGCATTAAAAGCAAACAGACCAACGAGCCCGTTTCCATTGGGGTGGCTGACTGACCCCACACACACTGTTTTGCCCAAAGCCCGAGCAGTTTGCCTGGTGCACAGCACTGCAGCAATCTCCTGCCACCCCACAGAGGTGCCTCGTGGTGGGAACTGCCCTTGAGTGAACTGGCACGGTCCCGTGTGGTCTGCACGACAGTGGCCTGAGGAAGGGGACAAGCCAAGAGTTCAGGAGCTGAAAGAAGAGACAATGAAAGATGTAACAGAAGAATTTCTTGCTGATGAACGTGTAGGTGCAGCCCAGCATTTTACAGGAACAGGGAAGAACAGCTCTGCACCAAGGCAGCTCCTCTGTGCAGCTGACCAAGCCTCTGTGGTGTGCAGCCAGGATCATGCAAGGATCACGCTGGAAAACTCCACTTTTCCACTGAAAAACAGAAAAGCAGTTTTATGGACATCATTATCAAATCTGTATTTGATGAATGAATGGTATTTTGACATAAGTGCATAGAATACTGTGACAGCCATGGCACAGCTGGGACAGCCACAGTGCACAGAGTGCCACCACAGCATTGCAGAGAGCTTCAACCATGCAGAGCAACACCAAACCCCTTCAGAGAGCTTCAACCCATCCAGAGCAACACCAAACCCCTTCAGAGAGCTTCAACCCATCCAGAGCAACACCAAACCCCTTCAGAGAGCTTCAACCCATGCAGAGCAACACCAAACCCCTTCAGAGAGCTTCAACCATGCAGAGCAACACCAAACCCCTGCAGAGAGCTTCAACCATCCAGAGCAACACCAAACCCCTGCAGAGAGCTTCAACCATCCAGAGCAACACCAAAGCCCTTCAGAGAGCTTCAACCCATCCAGAGCAACACCAAAGCCCTTCAGAGAGCTTCAACCCATCCAGAGCAACACCAAAGCCCTTCAGAGAGCTTCAACCCATGCAGAGCAACACCAAACCCCTTCAGAGAGCTTCAACCCATGCAGAGCAACACCAAAGCCCTTCAGAGAGCTTCAACCCACAAAGAGCAACACCAAAGCCCTTCAGAGAGCTTCAACCCATCCAGAGCAACACCAAACCCCTTCAGAGAGCTTCAACCCATGCAGAGCAACACCAAACCCCTTCAGAGAGCTTCAACCCATCCAGAGCAACACCAAAGCCCTTCAGAGAGCTTCAACCCATGCAGAGCAACACCAAACCCCTTAAGAGAGCTTCAACCCATGCAGAGCAACACCAAACCCCTGCAGAGAGCTTCAACCCATCCAGAGCAACACCAAACCCCTGCAGAGAGCTTCAACCCACGCAGAGCAACACCAAACCCCTTCAGAGAGCTTCAACCCATCCAGAGCAACACCAAACCCCTTCAGAGAGCTTCAACCCACACAGAGCAACACCAAACCCCTTCAGAGAGCTTCAACCCACACAGAGCAACACCAAACCCCTTCAGAGAGCTTCAACCCATCCAGAGCAACACCAAATCCCTTCAGAGAGCTTCAACCCATGCAGAGCAACACCAAACCCCTTCAGAGAGCTTCAACCCATCCAGAGCAACACCAAAGCCCTTCAGAGAGCTTCAACCCACACAGAGCAACACCAAACCCCTTCAGAGAGCTTCAACCCATGCAGAGCAACACCAAAGTCCTTCAGGAGGCTGCCAGGACCTGCCCTTGCTCTTTGCCCACCCTTTACACCCCTCCTGTCCATGCCCTGCCCCTGTGTGCCCTCTGTTCCCCGTGTGGTTGCTCAGCACACCTGGGCACTCCCGGTGCCACTGCTGCCAATATCAGTCACCTGTGCTGCACAGCTGCACCCACTGGGGGTGGGAGAATGGGCCCAGCCCCATCCCAGTCACCACAAACTGTGTGCCTACAGGATACAAACCAACTTTTCTGTTTTCTATTATTGAAAATATTTTTTTTCACTATTAGAATTAAACGCACTATCAGCCTTTTTTTATTTTCTCGGTTGTTACTTTTTGTATTCCTATTTTGGTAATTGTACCCTTGAATATCCAGATTCCTTCTACTGAAAACCAACAGGATTTTATATTACTGAATACAGTGGACTATAAACTCCCACAGGTAACTTATTTTTTCATTTCTAGTACATGCAATATGATAAATTACTATATATAAATACAAGACAGGAAGTTATGTTCCTTTACATTGGCAAAGAAGGCACTTTATGAATGTTTTGTGTGTCACATTTTGCAATATGCATATAAATACAAACCCTGTTGGAGAGAATGTATTGGTGAATCCTTTCTGAAACAGGGAAGTACCTGGTTGTGTGAAGGAGAGAATAAACCCACTGGAGATGTTCTTAATTTTATTTTTTGGTCAATAATTGCCACACCAGCAATGTCGTGTCCCCCCGCCTAATATTAATGAACATTTTTTGGGGAACTGAGTAATGCCCGTAATTTTTCATCTTGTGAATCCTGTTCCGTACTTTCACTTGTAAAAGTTTTGTCTCTGCACCGTCGTGCTGCTTTCGATCCCTGGTTCCGTGGCCTCATTAGTCATTCCTTTCTGTGAGGTGGGGGAAGCTGTGCCCTTCCCCGCGCTCCCAAAGCCCCTCCGGCAGCCGGCGGGATCAGCCTGGGGTGCTCCCGGCACGGAGCGGAGCCGGGCTCGGGGCACGGAGCGGAGCCGGGCTCGGGGCACGGAGCGGAGCCGGGCTCTCGGTGGGCTCGGGGCACGGAGCAGAGCCGGGCTCTCGGTGGGTTTTGGGCACGGAGCGGAGCCGGGCTCGGGGCACGGAGCGGAGTCGGGCTCTCGGTGGGTTTTGGGCACGGAGCAGAGCCGGGCTCGGGGCACGGAGCGGAGCCGGGCTCGGGGCACGGAGCAGAGCCGGGCTCTCGGTGGGTTTTGGGCACGGAGCGGTGCCGGGCTCTGAGCACACAGCAGTGCCGGGCTCTCGGTGAGCTCTCGGTGGGTTTGGAGCACACAGCACTGCCGGGCTCTCGGTGATTTTGAGCACAGCAGTGCCGGGCTCCCGGTGATTTTGAGCACAGCACTGCCGGGCTCTCGGTGATTTTGAGCACACAGCAGTGCCGGGCTCTCGGTGAGCTCTCGGTGATTTTGAGCACACAGCAGTGCCGGGCTCTCGGTGATTTTGAGCACACAGCACTGCCGCGCTCCCGGTGATTTTGAGCACAGCACTGCCGGGCTCTCGGTGATTTTGAGCACACAGCAGTGCCGTGCTCTCGGTGATTTTGAGCACAGCACTGCCGGGCTCTCGGTGATTTTGAGCACAGCACTGCCGGGCTCTCGGTGAGCTCTCGGTGATTTTGAGCACAGCAGTGCCGGGCTCTCGGTGATTTTGAGCACAGCAGTGCCGGGCTCTCGGTGAGCTCTCGGTGATTTTGAGCACACAGCAGTGCCGGGCTCTCGGTGAGCTCTCGGTGATTTTGAGCACACAGCAGTGCCGGGCTCTCGGTGATTTTGAGCACACAGCACTGCCGCGCTCCCGGTGATTTTGAGCACAGCACTGCCGGGCTCTCGGTGATTTTGAGCACACAGCAGTGCCGTGCTCTCGGTGATTTTGAGCACAGCACTGCCGGGCTCTCGGTGATTTTGAGCACACAGCAGTGCCGTGCTCTCGGTGATTTTGAGCACAGCAGTGCCGGGCTCTCGGTGATTTTGAGCACAGCACTGCCGGGCTCTCGGTGAGCTCTCGGTGATTTTGAGCACACAGCAGTGCCGGGCTCTCGGTGAGCTCTCGGTGATTTTGAGCACACAGCAGTGCCGGGCTCTCGGTGATTTTGAGCACAGCAGTGCCGGGCTCTCGGTGATTTTGAGCACAGCAGTGCCGGGCTCTCGGTGATTTTGAGCACAGCAGTGCCGGGCTCTCGGCGTTTTCCAGCACAGGGCAATGCTGTCCTCTGGCGTTCCCCGGCAGGATCGCCGGCCGGCCCTTCGAGGGCACTGCGAGCGCTGGGAGAGGCTGCCGGACCGGCGCTGTCCCCTCGCACACCTGGGTTAGGGCTCTTCAGTGCCTGACGATGACATTAATGAGCTTTGCAGCGAATTCTCATGCTTTGATTGTTTCATTTTTGCTCTCACGCTAAGTGCAATTCTTTGTTCTCTTATCATGTGTTAGAAGCAATTTTCCTATTCCTCGGGCATGACAGAGATTATTCCTTTATTTAACCCCAAAAATTTCAGTTTTGAAATAGTTTTTGGAACGGCAGAAAAAAACACGAGGCAGCTGCTCTTACTTAATACAACTTAGAACGTATTTCGGGAAAATGAAGGGATTGTCTTGGATTTAGAATCGTGTTTCTGTGCTGAAGGCAGGGCAGGTGAGTACCCCTGGTGCCATCGCACACCTTGGCTTTCCCCACGGGTGTCAGAGGGATGTCAGCCCCATCCCCCCTGCTCTGTCCCCAGCCCTGGGGACAGGGCCATGAGGGAGAGTTCTGGAAATGGGGCTGTTCCATGGGATTCTCGCTCTGGGAGCTGAGTGGCTGCAGCAGCACAGGCACTGCAGCTAAAATAGACTTGGCAGGTGTCCCGTAAGCAGCACAGAGGGGAGCTTGGCACAGCCAGAAATGAAGTGCCTATAAAATGATCCAAATCTACAACAATAATTCCTCTTGGTGAAAAACCTTGGGATTTATTAACCTGAAGCACGGGTAAGGTGATCTGCCTAGGAAATCATTTGCTTCACAAAATATTTTTGAGGTTTAAAGGCATTCACCCAGGCAGAACAAAGGCAATTTTTTTTTTTTTTTTTTTTTTTTTTTTTTTTTTTTTTTTTTTTTTTTTGTTGCTTAATTTGGAAACTGCTGAGGGAAGGGCCTAGCCTGGCAGCAGAGTGCCAAAGAGCAGAAGTCTGGGAATGTGGGAGTGTGGAGGTGGGGCTTTGCCTTGGCGCTGCCACCCGTGACCCCACGAGGCTCCTGAGTCAGCACCCACCGGTGTTCCCCAGCAGGGCTGTGCTCCAGGAATAACTGGGTGTCCTCTGATCCGGCAGCCAGCGGTCAGAACCTCTGGCAGGAGGCCCTGGGGGCAGGCAGGGCCCTGCTGCCTTCCCCGGGGTGGAGAGGACAAGCACCGGCCCTTCTGTAAGCCAGATGTGCAAGGGGAAAGCTGGAGACGTTCTGCTGGGTTTCCTGAACACAAGATGCGTTGGTTTGCTCCATTTTGCACTTCTGAAAGTGAGTGTGCCTGTATTTGAGGCTCTGTCTTGACTAACTGCACAGTTAGCTGATCCTCTCAGGACAGACTACCGAACAAGTGCCCGTAAATGGAGGGGAATTTTCATCAGCTTTAAGGGAAAATACACAACATTAAACTACCTCATAATGAGAGGCGGTTCCAGACCCCATGGCTGTGGCCAGACAGGCCTGATGTCCACACAAAGTTAGTATATTCAGCAAAGCAACTGAAATAATAATTTTACCATGTTTCCTTAGGTCTCTCAGAGAAAATAAACTGGAGCAGCATGTCAAACAGCACAGGGGAATGATGAGAGAAGGAGGGGGAAGTGAAGAGGGACGTGCCATCAAAGCCGGTTGGATTCACTCTGGAAAGGCCTCCTTTGGATGTCTGTGAGGTGTGGGTGTGTCTGTCCCCTGTGTCCCTGCTGGTGGCTGGGCACTGACTTATCTGTGCATTCCACGATGGCCCAGCTGCCCCAGGGGCACCCGGAGCCACGGGATTTGGGGTGTGCCAGGGACACTGCAGGGACACCAGCTGGCCTTCCTGAACGCCATCACCAGCTTGGAGGATGCTTCAAAATTTCCTTTTCCTTCTGAAAATGAGTTCTGATTTCTCTGTCCCTGGGGACATCAGAACTTCCCTCTGTGCCTGTTCCTACCCTCAACATCTTCCCGAGGCAGCCCCGGGACTTTGGCTCGTGGACCCCTCTGGATATGGCGATTGAAACACCCACAGAGTTCCATAAAAATGATACCAAACACCAGCTAAGCTGAGATTTTTAGTTGCTATTTTGCTGCTTGGATTAACAGAAGCAAGGAAGCACAGTGCTGCTCATGGGAGCAGCCGTTTATCAGCCTTTCTGGCAAGTCTCTACTTGACACAGCTGCATCTCAGCCCCTTGAGCACACTGAGAATTCACCTTCAGTCACAGCAGAGACACTGGGTGGATTCCTTTGGATCGGGCACGCTTCAGCCTGTCAGCACTTTGGGAAACCACGGGCTCCTTGCAGAAAGCATTGGTAAAAATGAACGTGTTATTTGTACATATTTGCACTGGGATGCATTTGGATATTTGCACGGGGAAGGGGGTAGCCAGCAGGTCAGGCAGTGATCCTGCCCCTTCCAGCGACCCTAGTGAGGCACATCCGCAGTGCCGGGCCCAGCCTGGGCTCCTCGGGACAAGAAAGCCAAGAGCTACTGGAGAGGGTCCAGAGAGGCCACAGAGTCCTTTTGGGACTGGAGCATCTCTGAGATGAGGAGAGACTCTGGGAGCTGGGCCTGCTCAGGCTGGAGAAGGGAAGGCCGAGGGGGGATCCCAGCGAGCCGTACAAATCTCCCCAGGGGCTGTCAGAGGCCGGTGCCAGAGGCAGGACGAGGAGCACTGGCCAGGAGCTGAGCCACAGCAAGTTCCACCCCGGCGTGAGGGAGAACTTCTGTGCGCGGAGGGGCAGAGCCCTGGGGCAGCTGCCCAGGGAGGGGCCGGGGTCTCCCTCTGCAGAGCCCTTCCAAACCCTCCCGGACACGCTCCTGTGTCCCCTGCCCCAGTGACCCTGCCTGGGCAGGGCTTGGCCCGGGTGGTCCCAGGGGTCCCCGGCGGTTCCGCGCCTGCGCCATTCCTGAGGGACCCGGAGCCGGGAGCGCATGCCCGGGGCGGGGCTGCGCGCGCCCGGGGCCCCGCCCCCTGCGCCGCCCCGCCCTCTGTGGCCCCGCCCCGTTCCCGCCCCGCGGGTGCCGGAGCGCGGCTCGGCCGCCAGGTGGCGGAAGGTGCCGGCCCCGCCCCCAGCGCGGCCCCGCCCTTCCCGGGCAGGCCCCGCCCCTCCCGGGCGCGCCCCCGCCCCGTCCCACGCACGTGCCCGGTAGCGGGGCGGGGCCGTGACGTCATGGCCGGCGGCGGGGCGGGCCCGTGACGTCACGCGCGGCGGCGGCGGGCGCTCCGTGAGGTCACGGCGCGGCCCGGCCCAGCGGCCCCGCCGGCGGGGAGCGGCGGGAGCATGGCCGAGCCCGGGGCGGCGGCGGGGGACGCGGCGGGGGCGCCGCCGCCGCGGGTGGGCGCGTGGGTGCCGGTGCTGGTGGAGCAGATGGTGAACGACACGCTGGTGGTGACGCTGAGCTGCGGGGAGCGCCGCTTCACCGGCGTGCTGCTGGACTGCTCCAAGAGGTGCGGCCGGGGACGGGGGGCAGCGGGACCGCGGCGGGGAGCGGGGCCGGGGCCGCGCCGCCCCCGCGCCCTTTGTTCGGCCGGGCGGGACAAAGCGGCGGGGTCGGGACCGGCCCGGGGCACAAAGCGGCGGGGTCGGGACCGGCCCGGGGCACAAAGCGGCGGGGTCGGGACCGGCCCGGGGCACAAAGCGGCGGGGGCGGAGCGGAGCCCCCGGCCCGGCCGCGGCCCCGCACGTGGCCCCGGGGAGCGGGTCCCGGCCCTTCCGGCGCAGCCCCCGCCGTCCTCTCCCCGCGCGGAGCTGCCCCCGCCGAGCCCCCCCCCCACGTGCCCGGCAGGGCCCCGGGGCCGGGCCGCGGTTCCGGGGGGTCCCGCGGGCTGTGGCCGCAGCAGCCCCGGCCCTGGCGCTGCCCGAGCTCTGCGGGGCCGAGAGGGGCGAGAGGGGCCCGCGGGCCGCGGCTCTGCTCGGCCGGACCTCGTGCTCACACCTGCCCGGCCCGGGAGGTGGCTGAGCTCGCAGCGGGGCCGGGCCCGCTCTCCGGGGCCGTGTTCCTGCGCGGAGCGGGTTTGGTGCTGCCTGCTGGGTAAGAGGCAGATCAGTGCTGCGTGGGAGCACAGCAGCCTCACCTCTCTGATCCATCCTACGAGATGGAGCAGGAGTTCTGAGCTTCTTTTTTGTCACTTATTTCGTTTCACGTGGCTACCCCGGAAAACTGGGAGTCAGATTTTCAAAGGCATTCGGGCACCCAATGCTGTGCAGAGTCCATAAACCCACCCTGGAGTCTGGTCCCGGCACGAGCAGTTGGTGTCCCTCGAGCCCCCTAAACCAGCTCTTTCTGCCTTCTCACATTTCAGTTGTCTTCCTGTGCAGTGACACTTCTTTCACCTGTTTTTTTCACCCTAACCTTTCTCCATTATTTTTTTTTTCATCTCGTTTCCTCCCTGTGCTCCTAGTGGGTCCAAGAACCAGCCAGCCGGGTGTTTTTGCCAGGCTTTGGGGCGGCTCTGCAGGCCGGTGCTGCCGCAGCCCCGTCGGTGGTGGCACTGCTGTGTGCTGGGGAGGGCGCTGGGGCTGTCCCCGCTGCCGGGGCTCCTCCTGCGGCCGTGCCCTGGCCGCATCCTGCCCGTGGTGGCACCGACCGCTGGCTGGCCTGTGCTGGCCACGGCGGGGTGGTGGCCAGCACAAGGTGAGAGCCGCTGTGCTCGGGCTCCCAGGAGGGGACTCTGAGTGTGAGGCAGGGCCCTGGCCCTTGGAGCAAGCACTGCGGCCATCCCAGGTGTGGGGTGTGGCGGGAGGAGAGATCTCGTTCATCCTACAGCAGAGCTCGGGAGTCGGCCCGGCAGTGACTGGAAGGTGAAGGTCAGGATGTGTCCCAAAGGCAGCAGGAATTTATCCACTTGGTGCTGGGCTTGGAGTGCCTGCAGTGGATGTGTGGCAGAGCTGTTTCTCCTCCTGCTGCTGCCTGGCTGATGGAGCCGTGTCCCACCAGCTTGTCCCTGTGCAGGGGCTCCCCATGCTCTGCCTGTACCCCCTGGGCAGTGAGATGGGACTGGCAGGAGAGGAGCCACCAGAGCAGCTTGTTAAGGCCTGCGTAGGAAGAGGAGATTACTTCAAAAAGGAAGGAGGGCTGGTATGGTGATTTTTCAGCTTTCTTTTGTGGTTTAAAGTGGTTTCAGCATCACACAGTAGATGAATGTGTTTTACGTAGTTGTGGCTGCTCCATCTCTGAAAGTGTTCAAGGTCAGCTTGGACAGGGCTTGGAGCAGCTTGCCTGATGAAGGAGATCCCAGGGCAGGGCAAGGCAGGAGAATTGGAGCTGGATGATTTTTAAGGTCCCTTCTAACACAGACAATCTGTAATGCCGTTTACGTGTCCTAAGCTGTAGAGTGCTGTGGGGAGCTGAGCAGGAGGAAGGCCTGCCACCTGAGCACCCAGGGCACCCCCAGCCATCCAGGTCCTGGCTGGACACCTCTGGTGGTTTGCCACAGAGGCAGGCACAGGTTAGACCCCCAGACTGCCTGTCTGGGTTTGCAGGGACTCAGCCCATGGGCAGCAGGACTGCCTGTCCCCTGTCTGCCCGTGCCCTGCCTGTGGCTGTCCCCTGTCTGCCCGTCCCCTGCCTGTGCCTGTCCCCTGTCTGCCTGTGCCCTGCCCATGCCTTGCCTGTCCCCTGCCTGTGCCCATGCCCTGCCCGTCCCTTGCCCATGCCTGTGCTCTGCCTGTGCCCTGCCCGTGCTCGTCCCCTGCCTGTGCCTGTGCCCTGTCTGCCTGTCCCCTGCCCGTGCCCTGCCTGTGCCTGTCCCCTGCCCGTGCCCTGCCTGTCCCATGCCCTGCCCGCCCCCTGTGCCTTTAGGAATGGGGGATGTAGGGAACAGACATGCCTGACCTTCCAGCTGCTGGGGAATTATTTGCAGAAAAAAGTGCTCATGTCCCTTCCTGCCCCAGCCTGGATGATGCAGCAGCACCAGGGCCTGCCCAGTGACTGGCAATTATTTGCTTACAATAAACTGGCTCTGCTCAAAGTGAGTTCCGTAGTGTACATGCTCAAGTAGAGATTTAAATGCTGTTAGTGTTTCTGATAACAAAATTTAATAGTTTTGCTGCAATTGAACTTAATTTAAAAGTTGGGTTTTAATTATGCAGGGGTATAAATAAAGGAGGATGGCATCTCCTGCAGCAAGCAGAGACTGGATTGAGGTAACCAAGTCCAGTTGGCTGCAGCTGCCCTAGAAAGGGGGATTACAAGCAGGGTGAAATCCCATCAGCAGTATTTCCTGCTGCTTTAATCACAGAATCCCAGGATGGCTTGGATTGCAAGGGACCTTAAAGCTCATCCTGTTTCACCCCCTGCCATGGCAGGGACACCTCCCACTGTCCCAGGTGCTCCAGCCCCAGTGTCCAGCCTGGCCTTGGGCACTGCCAGAGATCCAGGGGCAGCCACAGCTGCTCTGGGAATTCACCCTGTGCCAGGGCTGCCCACCCTGCCAGGGAACAATTCCCAATCTCCCACCCAGCCCTGTCCCCTGGCAGTGGGAGCCATCACCCCTTGTCCTGTCCCAGCAGGCCCTGCTGAGAAGTGTGTCCCCATCTTTCTAACAGGCCTCCCTGCTGAGCTGGTGCCTGGCGTGGGCTGACAGCTGGGGAGGGCAGTGGTCTGGGCTCTGTGGGCACGTTCCATGGCACGGAGGCCGTGTCCAGTGGGGTTACAGGCTGCTGGTACATCAGTGCTACAGGCACAAACCATCCTGTGAGTGAACGTTTGGGTGCTCCACTTCTGCCAGGCGAGGAGCTCCGTGCCTCTCTGGAGGGTTCAGTGACCTGAACAGGGGAGTGGGCTTGTGTCTACATGAGGAGCAGTTTTCTGTTGTGACCAAGTCATGCAATCTCACTGCATAAAATAACCATCATTTATGGCCATCATTTCATTGAGAAATGGTCTCGCTGTGGATTATGAATGGTGCTGACATCTCTGTCTGGCTGTACAGACTGTACTGGCTTTCTGGGTTGTCATTTCAAGACACCTACATTCTTGGTTGTCTCTGTTTAAAAAAAGCCTCTCGGAACAAAAATATTTTGTTCCAAATTACGTGATTTCAACAGCTTAATCCTTTCCCAGTTAAACTGTGATTTAACAGCAAGTCATTGCACTTTTTCAGTAATGGGGAAGGATTTTGGAGGCTTCTCTCCATGGGGAAACCCATGGCAGTGGCTTGGTGCTGCTCTTGGTGAGATGTGTGGCACAGAGTGGGTGCCTTCAGCTCCTCTTCAGTGCTCTCTGCTAACACTTTCCAAAGTGTCCCCCTCTGTGACAACACCAAGACACTCCTCCCTCGCCTCAGGAAGGGTCCTTCCTTCTGGTGGTTGGAAAGAAGGCAATGGCTGGCAAGGAGGGGAATGGGACTGTCGCATCCAAAAGCCACTGGTATTTGGTCGGTACCTGTTCTCCATTCCTTTGTCTCTTCTTTGTGGCTCTCCTATATAACATTTTGTTATTTTTAAGAGGGTCCACGTGCTTCACTGACGGTGTGTTCTCTGCAGAAGTGTCTCTGCAAGCCAAGGCAGGGAGCTTTGCCCAGTCAGTGTCAGTGTTTCAGGGCAGAATCTGTCCCAGTGCTGTTAGCATGATACTTCTAATGCCAGGCCAAGGGCATAAATGAATACATTTTAGAGACATGAATTGCAGTTGTGAGTTTCAGCATTTCAGAGGATTTGCTTTTGCCAATATCCAGGCAAGGTGCTGTGTCCGAGCCTTGGTGGCCTGTAAGGAGCCTTGGCATTGAAGGACAGAACATCATCATTGTTAACCCTGCTGATCTGGAGGAGTCGTGGGTGCCTTATGTTACCAAATACAGCTGAATATGGAGAGACCAGGGAAGAGGAGCAGAGCTGTGTCTCGGTGAACCTGTGCAACTTATCCACCCAAGTCAAGGTGTTCAGGTTTAGAATGAAAAACTGGAAAATCAGCCCTGCATCTACAGTGAGAAGAGGGCAGTTTCATAGCTTCCTAGGCTAATCCAGATCACATCCCTCCTCCAGCCTTGCCAGCCTGCTGATGCAGTAAACTGCTTTGTGAGATAAAACTTACAACTTCTTAGGGCAAAACTTTGTGCAAAGAGTTCATAGAAATAGAGGTTTTGATCCCTCTGCCTTTTCTGGGAGAAGAGTAGAGCACCTTGCCAGATTTCTGCACTGCTATTTTTTTCAGTGGCAGAATTGGCTGCTTGATCTTAAAAGTCACAAGAAGGCGTTGAGTTCTCAGTACTGAGGTTGTGGGAGGTTGGGATCTTTTGGGTTCCCAGAGAAGCACCTTTCAAAGCTCCTGACTCTGTTTCTTTCCCTCCCTGTCCTTCTCGCCCCAATTTAGGTCTGGATTGTTCTGTCTGCCATCCTCCTTCCCCAAGCACGAGGACCCCCCCTCTGGCGCCTGCGCTAACGGAGCTGCTGACGGCGGGGCTGGCACGCAGGGCGAGCCGGAGCCGCGGCCCGCTGGCCGCCCGCCCGGCCAGGGCAGTGCCGGTGAGCAGGTGCCGCCGCTGCTGCCGGCACCCGGCGGCCTCCCGCCCTTCCCACCCTACTTCGAGGGAGCCCCGTTCCCCCGGCCGCTGTGGCTGCGGCACACCTACAACCAGTGGGTCCCGCAGCCGCCGCCACGGACTATAAAGAGGACGAGGAGGCGTTTGTCGCGCAACAGGGACCCGGGCAGGCTCATCATGAGCACCATCAGGCTGCGGCCCAGGCAGGTGCTCTGCGAGAAGTGCAAGAACACGCTGAACCCCGAGGATGCGAGCGCGCCGCGGCAGAACGCCAAGACCAGGAGGAAGCTGAGCATTCAGGACAAGGAGCAGAAAAAGCACGGCGACTCTGACTACGTGGAGAAAAGGAACAAAAGAGAGAAGAGGGAGGATGACAAGTTTTCTGGGGAGCTGGTGCATCGAACGCCAGTTATAAAAATATCCTACAGCACTCCACAGGGGAAGGGTGAAGTGGTAAAAATCCCTTCCCGGGTTCATGGCTCGGTCAAACCGTTCTGTCCGGAGCGCGTGCTGCAGAACGGAGCCGGGGACCAAGAGGAGAGCAGGGACTCTGAGCGGTGTCGACAAACCAAATGTTTAATGGACAAGTCAGCAGGCAGCCAGCTTGCTTCCATTCCAAAACTGAAGCTCACACGGCCAGTGCATTCCAGTGTGGATGTCCCACCCCCAAAGATACGGCTGAAGCCCCATCGCATCAACGATGGTCAGAGCGTTTCAATCTATAAGGCAGAACTGGTTGACGAAATCAATGTCCTCCAGAACAGCGGGGAGTCCAACCCCGGAGTGTTTTACAATGATGAGTCCACCGACAGAAGTTTGGCTGAGATATCTTCAGGCAGTTCAGGTGAAGATGATGACTTCAAAAGGTTTCCCCAGGGTAAAGATGGACATGATAACTTGGCTTTCCTCATGAATTACCGTAAAAGAAAAGCAGATTCTTCTAGTTTATCGGTGTGTAGCAATGACAGTCTAGATGAATCCAAGTCTTCTAGTTCAGAAGTGACATCACCAGAACTGTGTGACTTTTTGCCTGGTGATGATGCCTCCGTCTCTTCATCTTCAAAAGATGAGCGTAAAATTGTGCCACCACTGACAGTCAGACTGCACACCCAGAGTGTGTCTAAATGTGTTACAGAAGATGGAAGGACTGTTTCAGTGGGGGATATTGTCTGGGGTAAAATTCACGGGTTTCCGTGGTGGCCAGCACGTGTTCTTGACATAAACCTCAGCCAGAAGGAAAACGGGGAACCTTCGTGGCGAGAAGCCAAAGTGTCGTGGTTTGGTTCTCCGACGACCTCGTTCTTATCTGTTTCAAAACTCTCTCCTTTCTCGGAATTTTTCAAACTGAGGTTTAATCGCAAGAAGAAAGGCATGTACCGGAAAGCGATCACGGAAGCTGCGAAGGCAGTCAAGCACCTGACTCCAGAAATACGAGATCTCTTAACACAGTTTGAGACATAACTTTGCCTCCAGTATCAGGTGAGTGATTGCTACACTAACACTTGCCATGAAAAGTCTCCTGATGCTTTTTTAATCTGTATTCCACTGTTTGTTTGCATTTGTTTCTCCATTAAATCTGAGATTGGCAATTGTGACACTTATGTGCTTGGCTCTTAGTTGGTGGGGGTAATTTCAGAGGTGGTGAGAAGCTTAATTCCAAACTCTTTTGGTGACCATGGGAGTTGGAGCCCCTATTCCCAGAGGGAAATGCAGGCCAGGCAGGACACTGTGAGGAAGCAGCCTGTTCAAAGAACTGATAAACCTGTAGCTGTGTGCCTGGAAGACTAACAGCTCCTAGGCTTTCAGTTTCCTTGGGATAAAGAACTAAAACTTTCACTGGAATTAAGGTGACATTTATCATATGTATGTGCTGGTGCCCAGCAATTACCTGTAACACTTTAGGACCCCTTTGCTCCCCTCCTTCTGACCCCTCTGGTTTGGATTTCTTGAGGCCCTTTACGGCTCCTCAGAATGATTGTACCAAAAACTGTCTTTGTGGGACAGTATTTCAATATCTCACACAGTACTTGGGGTTTGGTTTGTACCTAAATTTTCAGTGTTTCTCTGGGGAATGGCCTGGATCAAATGAAATTCCTTTGGGCTTCACATCTGTGTGAGGACATTAGGTGGGAATGGAAACGTGAGAGCTGATTCTTTGTAACAGGTGGGTTTCCCTTTCTCATCAAACAGTCTGCCTGCAATGAAAATTTGGTACCTAAAAATACAGCATGTGGCATGACTGGGAATACAAGTTCATGGGAAAATCCAGTGACTTGGATGAAACCTGGAATCATTTCACAACCTTTCAGTCATCACTGTCCAGACAAGAGCTCAGCTGTGATGGTATTAGACAAGGGGGGGGTTAAGTTTTTGTCAAAAACCAGAGGTGTCACTGGAAGAGCCTTGTGTCAAAGACCATGCTTCGTGCAGTGTTGTTCGTTATGCTGTCCCCTGAATGCTCTGCTCTGTTTCATGCTTGAAGGACTCTGTGTGAGCAAGCCAGTGCTGCTCCTCTGGACTGTCTTCGTTATCTGAACTGTCATAATGCAGTGGGACTGGGACAGTCAGTGCTCATGTAATCCTGATGGGAAAATTGGATCTTTTTCATACCCTCTGTCATGGGAATTCACCTCTTGCTTGAGTGTGATGAAGGACCTGCTTTGCTTGGGTTATAGCTCCATCTCAGCAAGCCTGGCTGGAGTAAATAACCAGAGCATGACATATTCATGCTGTGTACTCGGGGTGTCTGGACAACTGCAGCAGCAACATTTCAGCTTCCTTCTCGATCTTGCCCATAGAACTGCTGCTTAACTCTGGCTAAGGACTTTATTATATCAAGAGTGTTTGGATTGGACCCAAATTCCTATTAGCTAGATCAGGAGTATAAATAAACCTGCTGCCCAGAATGTACTGTCCTTGCCAGTGGAAGAGTCCTGGCCAATCCATGGCTCCTGTCTGGACAGTGCTCTGGTTAAAGGAGCAGCAAACTTCATCATCTGAGCTGTCTTCACTGTGTGAGTGAGCAGTTATGGACAAAGGTGATGAGTGTCACCATCACTCCTGACACCTGTCCTTGCCCTTGTGGGTCCTGGGCGGGCTGGCATGGCCCAGCTGCAGGAGAAGGGGCAGCTCGAGGGAGCAGCTAATGCTCAGATCAGACAGCTTGGCTGTGCCTGCCAGTCCACAGGGAGTCCGAGAGCTGTGGCCAAGAGGAGTCCTGGGCCCAGAGCTGGAAGTCAGCGTGGGAGGATGCTTGCCCCCAGCACGTGGGCCTGCAGAGAACGCTGGCTGCTGGCCCCAGTAGGAGCTGGCCAGGATGGGGACACGGGCTGCAGGGCAGGGCCTGGAGGAGAAGAGCCCTTGCTCCAGAGACACAGTGGGATCTGAGCTACAGGTACACAGCAGGTCTGTAAACAGGGCAAAGAAGAACATCTGGAGAACGTGTGCATAAGAAAATGATGGATGGGATGGCCTGGATTAGACCAAACTCCCCTCTGTGCTCTTCAGCCACACCTCTGCATGTGTATATGGGTATATACGTTTAACAGATAGTGCTGTTTTGTTGGCCTCCTTCAGCTGGTTTTCCACAGGGGATTTCCTGCCTTACATGTCTGAGCTGAGCTGCCAGCACAGTCTGCCAGGCTGAAGACAACATGACTGTTGGATAAAGAACTGCAAAACTAGAAAAGCAGAACTACACAACTGCCTGTGTTCCACGTCACATTTACCTAATTTCCCAATTAGAACAGCATGTCTGGAGTTTTGGTACATCACTTATAAAACTGCTCATTATTTCAGAGAATTGTCTGTACCTAATTCTCTCCTTGCAGGAGCATTGAATTTTGTTGCTTTCCTTGATTTTGCACAAGGTAGAACTGAAATGTTTTCTTCAGTGCTCGTTCACTGTCCTTCCCTGGAGCATGAAAGGGTTTGGGCTGGAAGGGATCCTGAAGTCCATCCCATTCCACCCCCTGCCATGGCAGGGACACCTTCCACTATCCCAGGTTGCTCCAAGCCCCATCCAGCCTGGCCTTGGACACTGCCAGGGATCCAGGGGCAGCCACAGCTGCTCTGGGTAACCTGGTAGTACTGCATGGGAGCACTGTAAAATCCGTCATGCTGGGGCTTCACCAGCAGTGGCACAAAGGTTTTTGTCATCAGGAGTCCATGAAGTGGCTTCAGCACTGACACTGCTCATGCTAATCTTGGCCACAGCAGAAGTTTGTCACTGCTGACCCTTTCTACTGTAAAATTTTCTGTCTTCTGGCATGTGATGTGTTCTGCAGAGGGTAGTTACTGGAAAAATGTACAAACACTGCAGGTCATTTGTGGAGACACAAAACTGGAAAAATTGGATTTTTTTTTTTTTCTTTGTTTGAGTTGGAAAAGCTGGTAGGATCACTTCTTTTGTTACTGCTTTGTCCTTAGGGTTTCTTTGCAGGAAAGTACTAGTCAGGTAATGACAGGGTTTTAATTAAGTAAAACAAGTTTCTGGAAAAACAACAGGCAGAATAGCAGCCTGTAGAACTCAAACTTGTAAGACTTGGTTTAGAGAAGTGCCAGGAGAGACATGTCCACTCAGCATCTTCTGGGGCTGCTCTGTGGCTTCCCTGGTGTGTGACACCGAGGAGCCAGCTCAAGGCACAAGGATAGCAGTTGCCCCTGGCTTGGAGTGCCAGATGTTTGCCTCTCCCTTAAGGAAAGCCCCCTGAGGCCGGGGAGGGGCAGCCAGGACCCTTGGGCTGGTGCCACACACGTTTTATTGGGAATGAGCCGTGGCTGTGGCTGCTGCTTCAGCTGTGCCTCGGGCTGGGGCACAGGAGGGAGGGAGCCCTGTGTTTCCAAAGGCCCCCCTTCCCTGCACCAGGAATGCATCGTGGGGTGGGATCAGGGCCTTTACAAGGAACACGTGTTGCTCCAACCCTGCTGTGTGGGGAGGGTGTCCCTGCAGGACTGGATCTGCTGCTCTGTGACCCTCCTGAGCAGCTCCTCATGGCAGGTGCCCTCTCCCTGCACACAGACATGCAGTAAACCTCTAGCAGAAACTGCTGGCAGGTTTTCATCTACATCTCTGCATGAAACAAGTTTACAAGATATATATTCCTTTGCTTTTTCAGTCTGGAAAATCCTTTATTCTTCCTCTCTCTCCCCTGTCCCCAGGCTGTCACTCTGGAACCATTAAACTTGCAGATGCTGAAGGCTTTCATTTTAACTGCTATGAGCTTAATAGACCCTCAGTGTCAGTACATCAAGCCTTCCATCACACCGCTGCTGTGTGCAGCAAACTCAGAGCTGGCTGCGTGCTCACTGTCTATAGAAACCACTAATGTAAAACCTGGAATATCACCTTGTGACTTCACCTTCAAAGGTGTTCGGGGCTCTGTGTGTCCATCCAGCCAGTGCTGCTGCCAGCAGCTTGTGAAACAGCATAAATCACTCCTCTTTTCCTCTTACCTCCTCTCTTCTGCTCTACCAGAAGAGTAGAGCCTCCTCTCTTCTGCTTACCTTGCTATAAAGTGATGGGGATGATTGGTGTGATAGCTACATTTTCTAACGCTCCTGCCTGGTCACATGGAATATTTCAGCACAGAAGATGAATGCTTGAGATTTTTCTTGGCCTGCTTTCTAGATGCTTCAGTCCACTGAAACCAGGCATCCAACTTAATTACTGTTTCGCAGCCTTCCTGCTTGGAAGTGAGCTTCTCTGCATGCTAATACCAGGTGGGAGAACAAGTCCAGAATAGACTGTGCTGCATTTTTGTGTGCCCGGCGCTGATGGCTGGAGCTGCACGTCGGGTGCCATCCTGCTGCTCTGCCCCTTCCAAAAGCACTTGCCCACTGTGCCCACTGTGCCCACTGTGCCAGGGGCTGCCCTCGGAGACGCCCAGCTCCGTGCTGCCCTGTCCTGCCAGCCGTGGCCCCTCTCCTCCACTCTGCTCCCGGGTGTATTCCTTGGAAATGCCACCGGGCCGTGCATTGGGCTATTTGTAACTGCACCTGCGCCGCGCGCTGCCCCGCACTGCGGTCGGCTTTCAGAGCTGTAACTTCAGCTGCTGAGGAGATGCTATCCACCCAAGGGCTTAGCAATCCCTTGGGAGCACAGTGAGCTGCTCCTGGGGCTGAGGGTCTCCAGGCTCCAGCTGGAGCTTCAGCCTCTGCTGGCTGTGCTGGCCGAGCGTGCCCACAGTGGGCAGGGCAGGTGGGTGTCCCCCAGCAGGGTCACCAGCCCACAGTGCACCCAGCACCTGCAGGATCCACACAGGGTCAAGGGCTGTGCCAGGGTCTCAGGGCAGGAAATGGGAGAGACGTGTGGACAAAGATCCTGGAAATTGGTTTCTCTGAAAACTTGCAAATAAAGTAAAAACGGAATTTCTGTATATTTTCCTGAATTGTGTTTATTTACTTGTTTGGTTTTTGAACTCAAGTGGAGGTGTCCGAATTGCAGCTACAATTCCCCTGTTCCCAGCAAGCATGGAGAGCAGCAGGGTGGGAGCCAAGGGCCACCCAAGGGAGTTCTCTGGCCTCCCAGCAGGGCTCGGAGCTCATCCTGCCCCTGTGGTGCTTAAGCAGGTATTTACAGTACTGAGCACCTGCAAGGTGCACTTACAGAAAGGCTACTTTCCAAAAAGGAATAGGGGATTTTAGAAACTTGGTGGTAGCTCTGTGTAGGGAAGGGTGTGTGTGCTCTGCAGGTGAGGAGCAAACAGGATCTTCACACAGCAGCCATGCACTGCTAACAGCACATGCAGCTGCTTGGCTCGTGGGGCTGCCTGGCACAGTGGGTGGCACAAATTCTACAGTCACAGACGGGTTTGGGTTGCAAGATACCTTAAAGATCATTTTGTTCCAGCCCCTGCCTTGGCCAGGGACACCTTCCACTATCCCAGGCTGCTGCAAGCCGCATCCAGCCTGGTGTTGAACAACCGAATATTTCTCATTTTCATGTTCAGGTGTGAAAGGTAGGACTTTGATCCCAAAAATTGATGTGAAGGCTCCTAATGTTGAAAAACATACAAGCTGTTGTTTTTCAGCCTTTGTGTGTTCTGTTTTATCCATAAGTTGCCCTCAGTGGTGCTGGCATCAGGGTGAGCAGGTGTGTGTGGGCTGGGTGACAAGCTCTGCTCCCCTGTGAAAGGCTTACGGAGCTGCTCCCCTGTGAGGCTCGATGAGCACGAGCTGGGATACGCTGGTTTTGGCCGGGGTACAATTAGCTTTCTTCACAGTGATTGATTTAGGGCTGCGTTTTGGATTTGTGCTGAGCACAGGGTTGATAAAATAGAGGTGTTTCTGTTATTGCTGAACAGGACTTGCACAGAGCCAAGGCTGTTCCTGCCCCTCGTACAGCCGTGCTGGGGAGGGGGCTGAGGGTGTGTGGGAGGTTGGGATGGGACACAGCCAGGACAGGTGACCCCAACTGGCCCAGGTGCTATTCCAGTCCATATGATATCATACTTAGTATATAAAGTGGGGGGAAGAAGGAGGAAGGGGGGACATTTGGAGTGATGACATTTGTTTTCCCAAGTTAGATATGATGGGGCTTTGTTCTCCAGGAGGTGGCTGAACACCTGCCTGCCCATGGAAGCAGGGATTTAATTTCTTGTTTTGCTTTGTTTGTGTGTGCAGCTTTTGCCTTCCCTATTAAGTTGTCTGTCTCAACTCTTGAGTTCTCCAGCTTTTGTGCTTCCAGTTCTCTCCCCGATCCCGCTGGTGGGGGAGGGAGCAAGTGGCTGCGAGGTTCTTGGCTGCTGGATGGGGTGATACCACCACATGAGGCCTGGTTTATTTTATTTAAATCTGCTTGCTGCAGCTGTTCTGTGTGCTGTCTCTACCTGTACAGAACACATGGGCTCTGCATTAGCCAGCTAATGAACTCTGCACATCCTGAGATTACGTGCAGCTGAAATAGGCTTCTGGTGTCCGGCAGCAAGGGCACAGATGGGGCTTAATCCCTCAGCTCCCGGGGGGCTCGTGCTCTCCGTATCTCCAGGCCTGTGCCCCACGGCTGCAGCTCTTGTGTCAGCTGCCAGCGCTCTCTTGCTTCTCCAGGGCCTTTCTCTGGCAGAGCAGGAGCAGGAGCAGCAGGACCCTGCTGTGCAGGGGTGACAGTGCCCCTCTGGTGTGTGAGGGCTGTGCCTGTGTCTCCTGCCCGCCCCAAGGTGCCCGTGGGCAGCTGCAGGGCTCCCCTCGCTGTGGATGCCCGTGCAGGTGAAGGTGACCGCAGCTGAGTGGGGGTGCCAGGGGAGGCTCCCTGGTGCCAGAGCTGTTCCACGGGAGCCTCTTGCTGCCCCGTGTCCTCCTGGCCTGTCACTGCCTGCTGCCTCTGGCAGGGAGGAGCTGGGCAGGTGGTAATGAAGCTCTTCCCATTAAGCTGATGAATTTCCAAAGGAGCAAATGCCTTCACTGACGTACCAGTTCCTGTTTCAGCTGCAATAGTCCGTGCTGTGCAGGATCAGCCAGCCTGAGTTTCTTTATGAAGTATATTTCCTGTGTGCTCTCTGCAGCTGAAGAAATGAATTGTAGCAAATTACTAGTTTGACTTCCCTTGTGAGTGATGACTTGCTCTGTTTTGATGCACGCCAATAACCTGAGCCATTTACTCATGTGGAAAACAGTCCTTTCCAAAGGCAGAAACCCTCAGTGCAGGATTTGTCATAGAAATGCTTGGATGAGGGAGTTTGAGAGCTCCAGTGCTGGAGAACATAGCTGCCAGCCTGCTCAAGTCAGCTGGATTCTGGTGCCTTGAGAGCTGGAGACAGTTCCAAAACCTCATCCAGTGGGCCAGAGATGGGGATCCCAGCTGCCCCCTTTTCCTTCCTCCTGCAAGAGGAAGGCATGGGAAGGAAGGACTTTACCAGCTGGCTGCTAGCAGCAGCCTCTCTGCATTTCCCCCAAAGAGAGATGGCTGGAGAAACACTGATTTAGTGATGCTCAATTACAGCCTGCTGTTAATTGCTTTATTATTAGAAAATAATCCTCAGAATAAGCTGCTTGGGCACACTTGGGGTGCTGCAGCCTCCAAAGATAAATTGTCTTCTGCACTCAGCTGCTGCTGCTCAATCTGGATTTATGAATGGCTTTATTTGATCCCAAATTTCATTTTTTTAAATTATGAACAAGCACTTGGCTTCAGGGGAGTTGCCTTGGCTCTCCTTTGGACACCCGGCTTAGCTGTCCTGAGTCAGCCCACAGGTGTTGTGTTAGTTACACATTAGCTGCTCCATGTTGGAAGTGGGTTTTTAAAGGTAAATTTCTAGGCTTTCCAGGGAAGAAGACAGAGTGTACGAGGGGCTGTCACTGTGCAGCTCCTCTTGGACACACGAGAGCTGCTGTGCTCTGACAGCAGGGCTCTCCCCTGGGTGGCCATGCCCCTCGAGCCTGGCTGCAGAGCTGTGCAGGTACAGGTGCCCACCTGGGCACAGGGACCGAGCTGCATGCCGAGGTTCAGCGTTCCAAGCTTAGGAGCTCTTTTAAAGCTGCTTGCTCTGTTGCTGGTAGCCCCAGCTCTCTGCTCCTACAGAATCCCTGATATTTGCCCTCAGGTAGTTCCTGGAGCAGCTGAGGTTTGGCCTCAGTCCCTGTCCCCATGGAGGAGCCCCATCTGCGCTGGCAATGGCAGGACCCTTCCCTGGGACCTGTTTGGCATCGTACTTCTGGTGTGATTCTTTCTTCCCCCAGTGAGGAATCCCAAAGAATCCAACCACCCGAGGGCTTGCTGTTACCTCCTCAGCCAGGAAATGCATTTTTTCCTGTTTAGACAAGATCTTCTCACTCTGTAATGTCTCTAAAGGGTCAGTACTTTCAAAGCCACTTGAGGGATACTGGGCCTCTGGAAGGCTTTCCTAGGTGTAAGGTGATAAACCTGCAAGTGAGATTGTTGTGTGTTCTTGAAAGCCTCTCTGTTCATCAGAAGACAAATAGATTCTCCTGCAAGATTAGGTATGAATTTATAGTCTGTTGGCTGCAGGTAATGGAGCCCTGGGGTGAGACCTCCCAGTTTCTGCCCAATACTGAAAGAGTGTGTGAAACCTGACTGCAGCCCTTCTCTGGAATACAGCTTTTGGGACAGATGTTCCTGGCTATTGAATCAGCTCTTTGCTTTCTGCATTGTGTGGGCAATGCTGAGGATCATTCTGGATGCTGAGTCTGAGTGAATCAGTGTCACTGTGGGTCCCCTGCCTGCAGAAGCAGTGCTGCTGCCATGTCAGCAGCTTTGGAGATGTGATCCTCTTCCTGTGTTTGGTGTTCTTGGTTCATTGTGCTCTGTAAGTCACAAACCTCAGCTGGGGGTGGTTTAAAGGTTTCTGATCTGCTCTTCTATGGTGTTAATGCTGTGTGTCAGGAACACAGATCCAAACTGCTGTCTCCTGCACTTCCAACTCAGCTGGAGGTGATGTGGTTGGTGTGGCACAGACTTAGGGCTGGTCATATTCTTGTGCTGCTGGAGCTGCCTTGCACTGGGAGCGAGGTGCAGTGATGCTTCTGCAGCTGGTCAGGGTGAGTGGAAGTGTCTGTGCCCTTCTCTCCCTTGGTTCTGTTCTTCACTTGAAGGCAGTGGATTTTCCCCTTGAACTCTTCCAGGGCTTCCACACTGTAACCTGGCTTCCAGGGCCAGTGTAAGTCCCTTCTGCATGCAGGATACCGCTGAGGACACCCCTGGTTTTTGGTAGGCATGTCGTTCTCCAGGAGTTGCTCTTTCCCAGGTCATCAGCCCTGAGCCCGGGGCACTGGTGGCTGCTGCCAGGGCCGGTGCCAGCAGTGTGGCACATGAGGCTGGGGAGGGACACTGGCTGTCCCAAGGGCCCCGCAGTGCCACTCCCTTCTGTGGGGCAGGGCAGGGCAGGGGGAGCCTGCGGGGCCCCACAGGGCAGCAGCGACAGGGGCTGGCTGCTCTGCCCTGCTGGGCACTGCAGCTGGGCACTGCAGCTGGGTTATTGCAGCTGGGCACTGCAGCTGGGTTATTGCAGCTGGGCACTGCAGCTGGGTTACTGCAGCTGGGTTATTGCGGCTGGGCACTGCAGCTGGGTTACTGCAGCTGGGCACTGCAGCTGGGTTACTGCAGCTGGGTTATTGCGGCTGGGCACTGCAGCTGGGCACTGCAGCTGGGCACTGCAGCCGGGCACTGCAGCTGTGTTACTGCAGCTGGGTTACTGCAGCTGGGCACTGCAGCTGGGCACTGCAGCTGGGTTATTGCAGCTGGGCACTGCAGCTGGGGCACTGCAGCTGGGCACTGCAGCTGGGCACTGCAGCTGGGTTACTGCAGCTGGGCACTGCAGCTGGGCACTGCAGCTGGGTTATTGCAGCTGGGCACTGCAGCTGGGGCACTGCAGCTGGGCACTGCAGCTGGGCACTGCAGCTGGGTTACTGCAGCTGGGCACTGCAGCTGGGCACTGCAGCTGGGTTACTGCAGCTGGGTTACTGCAGCTGGGCACTGCGGCTTGGCACTGCAGCTGGGCACTGCAGCCGGGCACTGCAGCTGGGCACTGCAGCTGGGTTACTGCAGCTGGGCACTGCAGCTGGGTTACTGCAGCTGTGTTATTGCAGCTGGGCACTGCAGCCGGGAATTGCAGCTGGGGTACTGCAGCTGTGTTATTGCAGCTGGGCACTGCAGCTGGGCACTGCAGCCGGGCACTGCAGCTGGGTTACTGCAGCTGGGCACTGCATCTGGGCACTGCAGCTGGGCACTGCAGCTGGGTTACTGCAGCTGGGTTACTGCAGCTGGGCACTGCAGCCGGGCACTGCAGCTGGGTTACTGCAGCTGTGTTATTGCAGCTGGGCACTGCAGCTGGGCACTGCAGCCGGGCACTGCAGCTGGGTTACTGCAGCTGGGCACTGCAGCTGGGCACTGCAGCTGGGCACTGCAGCTGGGTTACTGCAGCTGGGTTACTGCAGCTGGGTTACTGCAGCCAGGCACTGCAGCTGGGCACTGCAGCTGGGTTACTGCAGCTGGGTTACTGCAGCTGTGTTATTGCAGCTGGGCACTGCAGCTGGGCACTGCAGCCGGGCATTGCAGCTGGGTTACTGCAGCTGGGTTACTGCAGCTGGGTTACTGCAGCCAGGCACTGCAGCTGGGCACTGCAGCTGGGTTACTGCAGCTGGGTTACTGCAGCCGGGCACTGCGGCTGGGTTACTGCAGCCGGGCACTGCGGCCGGGCACCGTGGCCAGACACTGCAGCCACGGTCAGCAGCTTGAGCTCTTGCAGGTACTTAGAAAAGCTTCTGTACGGCTGCTCTCAAGGGGAGAATAATCCTATTTTGTAGATTGTGTTCGGAAAGTGGAGGCAGATGTTCTTCACGTGGCGCGCTCCGTGGGGACTTGTGGCGGATTAACCTACAGTAACCCACCCGAACAGGGACTCCAGAGTCTTTAAGCCAGACTGGAGATTTATTATCATCACTGAAATTCATATCGTGTTGGTCCTGGGGAAAATTCCCACTCTTACTTTGGGTTTGTTAGCCTGACAGCTTTCTTCCCAAGCTGCAGCCACTGCTGGTTGTGCCTGCTGGGCCAGCTGGGAGCAGGAGAATTCCTGGCTATATTTAGAGGGAAGCCCAGCGTGTGCCTTGCCGCTCTGTCACAGTAACCTCTCCCTCTCTGGCTTTCTTCAAGGTAACAGAAGACGAGCACAGCTGTTCTCCTAGAGGGTCACCAGTCTGTAATGCCCGGACGTGCTCCCAGGAGAAGCGGCGCACGGCACGAGGATGAGGCTCCTGGGCAGAGCGCTCCGCCTGCCACCGGGACAGGTGACGGGCACCGGGATGCGGAGCTGGGAGGCTCTTCTGGTGTGAGGCAGGAAAGGCTTGAGGATGTCTTACCCTAGAATGAGAATTTGACCAGTTGGACGGCAATGAACTAGGAGAACAGCAAAAACCACAACTCGGAATGTATTTATTACTTAAAAGTTAGATATTCTTGATAAAGTTCCCCAGATTATTGCTGCTGCTTATTTTACTTACAGATTTCACATACTTGTTCATTTTAAAGCTACCAAACTTTTATTCAATACTGTACTCTGAAAAATGTAATTGGGTCAGGACATGCAATAGAATGAAATCATTGTAGTGTCTTAAGTACAATGGACTCACTTTGTGTCTATTAAACCTTGGAAGATGTGCAACGCACAATGGTGTGGCTCTCATTGCATGCTAAAGCTTTCTCGTGGTGTTTACTGCAGAGCAGGAGAATCAGTGGTTCCATACATGAACAAGCAGTGCTGGGGACTTGGATGTCCTTGGGTCCTACCCCTGTGCTTCCCCAAGTCACCTGGAGGAGCAGCACAGCCTGGGCCTGCCCTTGCTGCATGCACAGGGATCGTGCTGAGCTGCTGACTCCAGCCAGGGAGGGAATCCATGTTCTGAACTGAACATGAACATGCATATGAGCATGAAGTTGTATGTTCACTCTCCGTGAGTGTGCTTTAAGGCCCTTTGAACATGTTGGACTGAGGGATCCTCTCCTTACCCATGACCAAGCGGTGATGCACGATTCTAAACCAGCGACCAAACAGCTTTTTTTTGCCAAATTCAAACGGTTCACAAACTGAAGTGACGTATGGACGGGATTTTGGAACTGCTCATTTTTTGGGTTTGTGTTAGTCTGCTGTTTCCTTGGATTCCCTCAGTCCAGAGACATTAATTTGAGGTGATGTGTTGCTTCTGGTGCTGGAGGAAGCAGTTCAGAGTGTCCCTGCTCAGTACAGTGCTGTCTGGCTGTGGGAGGTTGCCTGGGAGCTGCAGGATCTCTGCTCTGATGCTGCTCCTGTCAGCTGCATGTGCTGCAGCAAACACAGGGATGAACTCTGGCTGAGTTAGAGCAAGCGGGTCGGAAATGACACAGGCTTGTGTTTTCCTGGTTTGTGCTGGTTCACACTGTGGTGTTTGAATGTCAGCAAGAGAGGTCAGAGCTTCCCGTTTCAGCAACAAAGTGTCACAAGGGGAGCTCAGCACCAAAACCCTTCTGCTGAGCCTCAGCCCAGCCCTCACTCGGTGAAATCTGCATCCCTCAGAACAGCAGGGAGGCAGTGGTGTAGAACAGGAGATACTGAACCAGGACAGCTGTTTCCCAAGGCCCATTTTGGTCACCTCTGCAAACAAATCAATGAGCTTCCTGTTTTCCAAAAATAAGTGCAAGAAGGACAGCAGTATCTAGCAGGAGATGTGTTCCTGCACCTTGTGTGAAGCCTTTGTGCAGTGGGTGTTTACCCAGGCTGGCAGAGGTGCTCCTGTGCTGGGAGAGCTCCTGCTCCAGGAGGAACAGCCTTGCCTTTCTTAGCTCCTGCCTGTCTGGCCTCAGGGGCTCTTTGTGAGGTTTTTTCTAGCATCTTCTCGAGCTAGGCCCGGGCTGACCTGATGGCTGTGAGGTGGTTTTTGTGTTTTCTGCTCACACAGTCTGCATTGTACAAAATTCCTGCCCAAAAGTGCTGCCAAGTGTTTGGCTGTGGCATTACAGCAGGGAGCTACAAGGAGGTACAAGCAGCCTTCTGTTCCCTTAAAAATTAATTTTAAAAGGCAAACAAGACTAACCAGGACCCTACTCCTCACTACTCCCAGGAAAAGCACTTGTCTGCTTCTATCTCCAGTGAAGGGCTGCTCCATCACACATGTGGAAAGGCTGCTCCAAGGCTGAAGGAGATGCCAAGGACAGTAGGTGAGTGCTGGCCACGTTCCTGAGCAGGCAGCCCATGGCACTTGGGTCCCACGAGCAGGCAGGAGCATTCTTCAGACCAGCTGTTCAGTCTGCTGGGTGTGAGGGAGTTGTGTGATACCTCACACGTGGGGCCACTGATTTTCTCTGGGCTTGGGTCATGAGATGGCTTGGGAGGGTTTGCTCAGGGCCAGTGTCCATCCTGTAATGCTGGAGTGGTCCCCAGGGTGGAGTTGTTTAAGGGGATGTCCAGCTTTTCCCACTGTCTGTGCAGTAAAGCCCCTGGTGCACATCAGCCCTGCCAGCTGTGTCACAGCACGGTGGGAGCTGCTGGCCTTGCATCTGCCCCATGGATGGGCACAGATTGGCACTGGCAGCTCGTGCCCCCCGGCAGTGCTGTGCTCCTGCGGGCTCATGGGGACTGAGGACAGGCCAGTGTCAGAGCTCATGGGGACTGAGGACAGGCCAGTGTCCGGGCTCATGGGGACTGAGGACAGGCCAGTGTCCGGGCTGATGGGGACTGAGGACAGGCTGTGTCCGGGCTCATGGGGACTGAGGACAGGCCAGTGTCTGACTGATGGGGACTGAGGACAGGCCAGTGTCTGACTGATGGGGACTGAGGACAGGCTGTGTCCGGGCTCATGGGGACTGAGGACAGGCCAGTGTCCGGGCTCATGGGGACTGAGGACAGGCCAGTGTCCGAGCTGATGGGGACTGAGGACAGGCCAGTGTCCGGGCTCATGGGGACTGAGGACAGGCCAGTGTCCGGGCTCATGGGGACTGAGGACAGGCCAGTGTCCGGGCTCATGGGGACTGAGGACAGGCCAGTGTCCGGGCTCATGGGGACTGAGGACAGGCCAGTGTCCGAGTTCATGGGGACTGAGGACAGGCCAGTGTCCGAGCTGATGGGGACTGAGGACAGGCCAGTGTCAGAGCTGATGGGGACTGAGGACAGGCCAGTGTCCGAGTTCATGGGGACTGAGGACAGGCCAGTGTCCGAGCTGATGGGGACTGAGGACAGGCTGTGTCCGAGCTGATGGGGACTGAGGACAGATCTGTGTCCCTTCCAGAAACCTTCCCTGGCCTCCCCTGCAGGCTGCAGTCCAGGCAGGGGTCCCACTGTCCTTGCACCTGGGTGTGTGACATTCCTGACATTGCTGTGCCCTGTGGAGAGCAAACAATGGGCTGTTCCTGCCCTGGGCTCTGCTTCTGAGAGCTGAGGGGAAATGCCAGTGCCAGCAGGAGGGAGGTTCCAAAGCTGGTTTGGTGCCCTTTGTGCCAGGGGCTGGGCAGGGACTCTCCTCCAGAGAGCACTGAAAATTGGTGTGGCAGGTCTCCTTGTTTTTCCTGTGTCCCTTGCGATGCCCCCTGGTCTGACAGCTGCCTGTCTGTCTGTCTGTCTGTCTGTCCTAACACCCGCTCAAAGAATAAAAAAGAGGAGTGACATTTCAGTGCTGCAGGTGAGTCACTGGATTTTTGACACTTTACTAAGATCTGCCACAGCCAGTTGCAGCACAAACATGGTAACAGAAAATGGTGCTTGGGAGTGCTGGGGACACGGATCCTGCTAGGACTCAGCAGCTCAGTGCCAGAGGTGGGTTAAACCCCAGCCTTACGCAGCACCAAACCACAGCCCAGCTGTGGGGCTGTGTGGGGGCTGCCAGAGCTGCCCCACTGCTCCTCGATGAAAAGATGACTCAGGTTTTGGCCAGGCTGACAGGATGAATCTCGTAGCAAATTGCTTCTTTGCCTTGGCCATTATGCAGATAAATGAAAATAATTTCTTAGCAAGTGCAAATGCATAAGCCAAGAATACAGTGAAGGTTCATTTCTTAACTGGTTTAAAAACCTAATGTGGAAGATTCTAAGTATCACTTTTAATAATGTGAGGTTGGAATGGCTTCGTTCAGTCTTTTACTCTGTCAGAGTAAAAGCTGCATTGGGTTAAAAACCTGAATGTATCCTTCAGGAATAGTGAGTGGTCTGCAGCATTCTCTGTGCTTCCCATCCAGTCCCACCCCTGCCACGGGCAGGGACACCTTCCTCTAGACCAGGACGCTGCAAGTCCCATCCAGCTTGGCCTGGAACACTTCCAGGGATGGGGCAACCACAGTTTCCCTGGGCACCTTTGCCAGGGCCTCACCTCCCTCACAGGGCAGGATTTCCAGTATCCCATCTGACCCTGCCCTCTGTCAGTATGAAGCCATTCCCCCTCATCCTGTCCCTCCAGGCCCTTGTCCAAAGTCCCTCGCCATTACTCAAACCTATCAGGGCTTTTTGTAATAAGGCTTTTTGCTAATATTCTAAATCTATAGATTAAATTTTGGAGTCGTGGTGGGCAAACCGTCATAGCACCTGCTTGTCCTAACCTGTGATGTTTCCCTAAAGCTTCTCCTCTTGCCTCCCTTCCAGCTTCAAGATTTCTGTTCTCTGTTCCCTCTTCGGGCACTTCCCAGGGACCCTGGGAAGCAGTTTTGCATCGATCTGTCCTGCTCACCTGGCTGCAGCCTCACTGCAGTAATCCTCCCTGAGCCTGAAGTGTTCCTTCATGAGGAAATGGAGCTTTAAATGTGAAAATAGCTTTATCCTGGCAAGAGCGAAACCTGCTCTTCTGCAATGTGGGAATTTTCTTATTTTACTAGATCTTCAGATTATATACTGTCCATTTTTTTATTCCTGCCTGTAGCAGAGGACTTCCAAGCAGCCTCAGAGTGTTTTTCTGTGTCTCAGGATTTATGGCTCTGCTGTTAGGCCAGGGAACAACCTCAAGCATCAGTAGCAAGGTGGGACTGGGGTCCCCTGCCCCACACCCTATCACCCCCCGGCAGGGACCCCGAGCCAGGCTGCCTGGACCATCACTGAGCACCCTGGCTCCCCTCATCCTCCCGTCCATCCCTGCCTGTGTCCCGCTCCAGCCACAGGCTGCAGGGGAGCCCCGCTGCTCCTGCACGGTCTGTGCCTGCAGCCGAGCTCTGGCTGCACGGGGGGGCCAGCCTGGACACAGGGAATGTGTCCCCAGGGAATTAGGCATGGGTGCCCACCTCTCCAGGGTGGCTCAGGCAAGCACCTTTAAAGGGCAGCTTGCTTTCATCCAGTCAAATGTCTGTCGTGTATGGAAAATATTTCCTTTCTCCTAAACTCTTTTTTTCTTAAGTACATCTTATAAAACACAAAGTCGGGCAAGTTGTTTTTAGAGCAGATTTCTGAGGGAAAGCACATTTCTGAGGGGAACTGCAAGGTGGTTTGCATTAGGCACCAAAACCTGGAGCATTTGGCTTTGATAAGCGAGGCCCAACGTGGCGTGAAGCAGAACGCAGCTGAAACAGGGACTGCTGAGGCAGCTGAGCTGCCGTGCAGCAGCCCCAGCGCTGGCTCCGGGCAGGGAAAGGGCTGCATTTCCTTGTGCAAGTCCTTGGTGCCGCCGCAGTAACGCTGAAGGCCACCTGCAGTGGAGGGAGGTGGCACGGGGGACAAAGCATTGTCCTGGCTCCGGTCCGGGGGGAGCGGGGCCGTGCCGGGGCTGGAGCCGCTGCCCAGGCTCGGCCAGCAGAGCCCGTCCCTCGGGGTCGGGTTTCCCGCTGTCCAGCCTGCAGCAGGGAACCCTTTTGGGGCCAAATCCCCCGAAATGCAGCATCTTCCTGCGTGCTTCTGCCCCCCGTTGGGTGAAGGAGTGTCCCAGGAGCTCGTCAGGCGAGGCAGGGGAGACACTGGCACACCCTTGGCTGGAATGGGGCTGCGCTGCCGCCGCCGGCAGAGCTGGCATGGGGACGGTGCCACCAGGCCACTGGGGCCACGTGTGCTGCTGCTGAAGGTGCAGGCGGCTCTCCTGCTGGAGAGGCTTGGGCTGGGCAGCGGGGCTGGTGGGGAGGAGAGCGAGGGGACGGGCAGGGGAGCCCTGGGCCGGTGGGGCCTGGAGTGAGGGGTGCCAGCCCCGCGGGCCCACACGGGCACAGGGGTCGGGGATCAGTGAGGGGTGCCAGCCCCGCGGCCCCACACGGGCACAGGGAGCAGGGATCAGTGAGGGGTGCCAGCCCCACTGCCCCACACAGGATTAGGGATCAGTGAGGGGTGCCAGCCCCGCGGCCCCACACGGGCACAGGGAGCAGTGAGGGGTGCCAGCCCCGCGGCCCCACACGGGCACAGGGAGCAGGGATCAGTGAGGGGTGCCAGCCCCGCGGGCCCACACGGGCACAGGGGTCGGGGATCAGTGAGGGGTGCCAGCCCCGCAGCTCCACACGGGCACAGGGATCAGTGAGGGGTGCCAGCCCCGCGGGCCCACACGGGCACAGGGAGCAGTGAGGGGTGCCAGCCCCGCGGCCCCACACGGGCACAGGGATCGGGGATCAGTGAGGGGTGCCAGCCCCATGGCCCCACACAGGATTAGGGATCAGTGAGGGGTGCCAGCCCCGCCGCCCCACACGGGCACAGGGATCGGGGATCAGTGAGGGGTGCCAGCCCCGCAGCTCCACACGGGCACAGGGATCAGTGAGGGGTGCCAGCCCCGCCGCCCCACACGGGCACAGGGATCAGTGAGGGGTGCCAGCCCCGCGGGCCCACACGGGCACAGGGAGCAGTGAGGGGTGCCAGCCCCACTGCCCCACACAGGATTAGGGATCAGTGAGGGGTGCCAGCCCCGCCGCCCCACACGGGCACAGGGAGCAGGGTCCGGAGCACGGCGTCGCTCCAGAGGGGAGCTCGCTCTGGTTTCTGTGGCTCCCGGCTGGCTGGGGTGGGGATCCCGCCTGCTTTGATTCTGCTGATGACTCTGCCCCCACCCCATCATTTCGCTGCACGTCGTTGCAGGAGCTGTAATGGCTCTGCGTGGTTTGGATTTTCTGCTGGGCGTGAGCTAATGAGGGCTGGGGATCAGGCTCTGCTGGTCCGAGCGCTGCCGCCGCGAGCCAGCGCCCGCTGTGCCACGGAGCCCGCACGCAGCCCGTGCCAGCTGACCCACGGTGCTGCTGACACAAAGGCACCACAGGCACCGACAGCTATATCGGAGAGGTTTAAATAAGAATCCTCATGTTACTGCAGCCTCTCCAAACCCTAATTATTTATAATTTCCACAGCTGAATCTCTGTTGCTAAAGAAAAATTGAATTTTCCCAGCAGCGCGGAGGCTTGGCTGATGAGTCACGGCGCTTCGTTAGCTAATCTTAGAGCCACTGTGAATTACTCACTGGCTGCTGATACGGAGTAGGCTGAGAAAATGCTCATTTGGAGTGGATAATTTTGGAATTTGGGTCTCTTCCCTGGCAGGAGAGGGTGTGAGTGTGTGGGAGTTCAAAGCCATTATGTGGGTGCATGCTGGTCTCCCAAGGGGATCCTAACACATAAAAATCTCAGAGCCTGAGCTGCTTTCTCCAGTCGGATCCACGGGTGAATTTCAGTGTGTGAGGATGTTTTAAACTTGGAAATAACTCACTGTGAGTTCGTGCTCAATTAGATGGTCAGGTGGTTGGGGTAACGGCCCTAGTGAGAGAGGTTGGGGGAGGACAGGGTTTATTCTGGGAACATTAAACAGTCAAGTTGGTTATGGGGGAGCACAAAAGTGAGTTTGGGGTGGGATTCTTGGGGGTGTCCCATGCAGGGCCTGGAGATGGACTCGATGATCCTTGTGGCTCCCATCCACTGCAGGAGATTCTATGAGTCTGTGAATTCTGTAGTTTTTAGCTTTTCTCTGGAGCTGATGTTTTCTTTCAAAGTCCCCCAGAAAGGTGTCTCAGGAAGCAAGATCATACATGTTTTCTGTGAAATGTCCATGATCCCCCTGGAAAACATGATGGGGTCATAAACCTGAAAACCCTAAGTGCTCTCTGGCCAGGCACAGGTCCCTGTGGGCAAAGCCTGCCAGGCTCTGGCAGCCACAGGGCAATGCCCATGGGCAGCTGTCAAACTGCAGGACCTTTCAGGACCCTTTGGGGTGGTGGGAGGCATTTCCCGGGGGAGCAGCAGGGAATTATTCCTGCTACTATAATGATTTTTATCTTTCTTTTTATTATGGCTTATGTGTGCGTGCACCAAAACTTTCATCAACATTTTCCCAAGCGGCTGTTCCCACCATGGCTTGAACTAACAAAGTTTATTACAGGTAATTTTTCTCCCTGGTGCCAGACGCTGTCAGCTGCTGATTTGTGCTGCCAGCTCGGCCTCAGGGGATGGTCCCTGACACATGAAACAGCTCTTGGTATGATAATTGCAGCAATTTCAAGAAACAGGAGTAGGGGTCTGGGCAGGAATTGCCTTTGGGAACATCTGTTTCACCTTTCTGTCTATGACCTCTTTCTGAAAGCATCTTTTCAATTAAAAAAAAAAAAAACTTGTTCAGTATAACCCAGTCTTGGAGTGACTCACAAATGGCTGTGAGAGCTACACCAGTGCAGCTTCTCCTGTACAAATGGTGGGAAGAGGGTCAGGCTTTGGCAGGCGCTGCCCAGGGAGGTTTGGAGTCCCCATCCCTGGAGCTGTCCAAGGAATAACTGGACATGGCACTCGGGGCTCTGGGCTGAGTGCCAGTGAGGGGATCGGTCACAGGTTGGACTCGATGGTGTTGGAGCTCTTTTCCAAGCTCAGGGATTCTGGGATTCCAAGAGAACTCTCCAGCCTGTGGCTGCCACCCTCTGCTCGCAGCCTGGTTAACGCCAATTTCTGTTTCACGGAGCTGGAGCTGCCCCAGGCTTGTTGCGTTCAGAGACCTGAAATCCATGACATTCCCAAGGGAAGGCCATGTTGCACGGGAAGGGCCCAGCTGGCTCTGGTCAGACTCCCATGCCAGGCAGAGCCAGCACAGAGGAGCCAAATTTGGCTGTGTGGTGCAGTGGGGAGGGGCGGTGAGACACAGAGACCCCCGTGCCCCACGCCCCTGTGTGTGCAGGGGCTGCTCCTGCCCAGCAGCCCTGTGTGGGGAGAAAGCCAGCAGCTCCTGGACACAAACTGCTGTCCCCTCCTTCGAGCAGGCTGCAGAAGGGCCTGAAGGAAGCTGCTGCTCAGCTGAATTAAACCTGTTCCATAACCTGCTCCCTGCTGTGCCTGGTCCCAGCCTCACTGCCTGTGCCAGGGGCCTGCTGCTGCTCTCACCAGGGCAGCTTTGCACCCCGATTTCATGCATCCTTGTTCCAAGGTTAAACTGTTCTTCCTGTGACAGATGTTAATTATCAGCTGTAATTAAGGGGTTCCCAACCCCCCTCCACTACAGATACTGGGACTGAATTATGACCAGCAGTTCAGAGCAGCTCCTGCATGGTGGTGATGGATGCTCTTTCTTGGGTGGTGCCACCAGTGTTTCCTTTATTAGGAGCCACCAATGTCTCTCTGGGAAGTGTGGAGCAGCATTCTGTTTGAAAAGCATTTTTTTGTGCAGGGCTTTGGGCTTTTCCCTTTGCTACAAGTCAGCAAACAAAACTGCTGTTTACCAGTGCTGCCCTTGCAAAACAGGACCTGCAGCCCTCTGCGTGGGGGTTCCATGGCTGTGGCCAGATGTCAGGGCCTCCATCCTTTGGGAATTTAAGGGCACAGTAATCATTCCTTCTGGAAGTACTTTGCATCTGCTGCAGAAGAAAAACCCAGACACATTTCACACCAAAGTGGGTTATCCAGACTGCCGTTCCGGCTGGGTTTGGTTGAAGCTGAATGCGGAATGTGCAGTGCTCTGGGCAGGGGACACACAGCCCCAGCCTTGTGCCCAGCTCAGCAGGACCTCCCCGGCCTGGCCCCGGCCCTGGCCCTGGCCCTGTCCGTGCCACAGGCCGTGGCAGGGCTGGTGGCTGCAGCCAGCCCAGGCGGGAGGACACGGACGGGCCGGGAGCTGGAGCAGCCACGGGGCCAGAGGGGGAAGGGCTGGGACTGACGGAACCGAAGGTGCAGCCTGGTCTGCAGAAACCGACCACAAAGAGAAGTGAGGTCATGCGAGACACATCCCTGACCAATTGTGCTGTTTTCCTGTCTAGAAAATATGTTCTTACTGCTCCCATCCGCTGCTGGGGCTGGCAGGAGCGTTGTCCCTGCTGCCAGCACAGGTCTCAGCCGTGTGCTGGTGCTGGCACAGAATTCAGGAAGCATGGAGGGCTCAGCTCAGGGCCTCAGCTCTGACCAGAGAGCCCACAGCAGATTCAGGGCTGTGTTACATCACACAGGGGCCGTGTCACATCACATCTTCAGCAAAAACGCCCTGCCAGAAGGGATCAGACAGGATCTCTTAGAAACTTCCTTGTCCCTGAGACACTGAAAGCAACTCTGCAATACTGAAAATATTAACATCCAAAATCCTCACACTGAATACAGGCAACATACCCTCCTCGCACTGAATTGCTTTAAAATACAACAGCAAGCCATCACATTCCTGATCTCTTGGAGAGGAAGTGTCACTTAGGTCAATAAACATTTGTTTGCAGCAGAACTGAAAAGCCAGACAAACACAGGGAGCCTGTTGTTCCAGTGACTCAGATCTCTGACTGAAAGGCAATAAATGAACTAGAAATCTAGTTTATGCAGTACAAATTGGGCATTTCAGACATTTTGTTTTGGCCTTTCAATTGCAGTTATTAGGCCTTGTTAACTAAATCTGTGTACTGGATTTAGAGTGCAGTAATTTGTTGCAATGTTTGCAGTTGTCTCTGTCAGTGTTCTGGCCAGGCCCAGCTGCAGAGGCAGCACAGCCCCCTGTCCTGGGGAAGCCCAACACCACTGGGTTGGATCTCACCCCAGAGGAGATCCTGAGAGGTGGAGGGAGAGAAAAAAGGAGCTGGAGAGGCTGGAGGGCAGAAGGGGAAAGAGTCTGTGCTTCCCCAGGGAGGAGACCAAATGATGGGTTTTATATGCCCTTTGAGTTTCCCTTGATGGACTAAAGCCTCTCTCCCTTCTCAGACATGAAGATGGGAAGTGAAGGTCTCTTTGAGACACAGGTTTTAGCTGGGTGGTTTTGTTGTGGGTGCCAGCACTGAGGGGAGGAATTCAGTGAGATACTGGAATTCTGAGCACCAGCAGTGCTGGTTCCCTCATGACACATTCTGAGGGGACTCAGGCAGCACAGAAAGGAGCTGTGCTGTGGAAATCCTTGCCTGCATTGTTTGCTGAAGCTCCTCTGAGTGCAGGGAGGGCAAGGGGTCCCTCGGGGTGCTGAGGTGGGCTCCCCTCGATCCTCGGAGCTTTTTGTGAGATCTGAAGGATGTGCCCAGGAGCCCCTCCTGGGAGGCTGTCGGTGGGACATGCCCGAGCACAGGGTGCTGCTGCAGGGTGTCAGGGCACCGCGGTCAGGCTCCGAGCGAGCTGCCAGCCACTGGCAACCTGTGCCCGGCCGGTGGAAACCTGACGCTTCCTCCAGAGAGGGAATTAGGTGGAGAACTAAATTTAGATGCTGTTGCTTGGGGAGCATGGTAAATGACAGCAGTGAGCTGCTGCTCCACGTGCAGCCCGTGCCCGGCGTCTCCCTGGGGCAGCTCTCCGGCCGGCAGCCAGCAGGAAACCCCGCTGGAACCATCCGTGGGTGACACGAGCAGCAGCCCAGATGGACTTCCATAAATCACGGGGCTTGCAGTCACGGAGCCTGAGAACAGTCCCCTTCGATAAATGACGAGCAGAAAGGAGCTGGGGGCAGCTGCTGGCCGTGCAGGGAGCTGCCGGGCCCTGCCGGTGCCGGTGCCGGTGCCGGTGCCCGTGCCTGTGCCTGTGCCGGTGCCGGTGCCGGTGCCGGTGCCGGTGCCCGTGCCCGTGCCCGTGCCCGTGCCCATGCCTGTGCCCGTGCCCGTGCCCGTGTCAGGCTCGCACTCGGTGACCCACGGGCTCCGCAGGCAGCAGCCGGCCGGGCGGGGCCAGCGCAAGGACTGGGCTGGGGTGATTCTCCCTAACCGGGAACACGGACAGGGTATGCCTGCGTAGTTTCGGGAATTAACTAATGAGGCTGCCAGCTGGCTGTCCTCCAGGCCAGCTGGGAGCTCGACCTTGATCCCAAAACTTTCTGAGGTCCTAACCAGGAAACCTTCTTACCTTGAGCAAATTATTCCCTGCCTTCCTTGTGCTTCTGTTTCTTTTGCCCCATTTGCCACTCGCTGGACAGGCTGAATGCAGCTGGCCAGGGTTTGGGGGCTGTGAACCAACCAGTATTTGAGCTGAAGCACACACAGGATCTGTTTTGTGACCAGGTCATGTTTTCTAGGTAGTTTCCTGGTCAGGAGGCACAACCACACCCAGCAGTGCAAGGCTGCAGTGCAGTTGTCCTGGACCAGCTTGGGCAGCTCCAGCAGGAATGCCCCACAATCCCCACATGAACACAGTCTGTGATGGAGTCAGTGATGGCAGGTGCTGCAGGCACAGGAATCTTTTGAAAGGGAGAAGAAAATCTCGTGTGTCAGTCTGGCCCACCTGAGCACTGCTCCAGCAGTAACAAGGTGGGACGTGCTGACAGGCCGGGCTGATTAGTGGCACAGAAGCTGCTAGCAGGACATCCTTCGAGATGTGCCATGACTGGAAGTCCACTTGCTCCAGTGTAACCTGGCTTTGCAAGCAGGGATGGGTTTCCTAAGTGTGGCCTTGGTTTTCAGCCTGGAGAAGTGGGATGAGTGGGGTTTCCTGAGCAGCTGTGGCTGTCCATCCATCGTGTGTCCACATGACACCTCGGTAGCTGGCTCCCAAGACACTCTTCTTGTCTTCTGTCAGTCTGAGCCCCTCGGGAGCAATGGTTGGTAGCACCCCAGAACATCTCCATGCTTTAAACCCTGCTAGTGACATGTGGGGCCACGGAAGAGGATGGAGTGGCTGTGCTCATGCCCAGAGTGCACAGCCACGGAGTCTCCGCTGAGTCACACCAGGCGCAGCTCTGGGATCTGGGCCCTCACCCCTCCCAGAGCAATCAAACCTCACCCAGAGGGAACAGAGTTCTTCTCCCACCAGTCTTAACCTCTTCAGATGTTGCACAGACAAGTCGTGTTGCCCCGACTGGCAATAAGAAGGGCAGAGGAAGGGCTGGGTGGCTGCAGGCAGCTGACTGGTGCCCGTGGGAGCAGGAATTGGGGCATTTGCCTCAGGCTGGGGGGAAGCTGCACCCCGGGGCTGCAGCAGAGACCCCCGGCTGTGGGGCTGGAGGGTCCAGCGCGGTGGCCTCAGGATGCCATGGGGCTGTGGGAGGTGCCCGGGGAGGAACCCTGGGAGTTTGTGCCCAAGAGCCAACGGCAGCACAGAGCAAACGCAGCTCGGCAGAGACACAGCTGGTCTGGAAAGGGAACCTGTGTTTACACACAGGGGATTCGTGGCGAACAGAAACGCATCAGCTGCGTGTGACGGGAAGGTCAGGGATGAGCCACATGCTCCATGAAGCTCTAGCCAAGAACACGGTACCTACCAGGGTCCCTGCTCCTGCCTGGGACTTGGCCCTAGGAATCTTGGCCAGCAAGTTTCCAAGGGGGAAGGTGTTACTCTCTTTAGTTCTTTGAGTTGGTAGAGAAGTTTCATGAAGATGAGGACCACATTTGAGAGTTGATCCCTGCTGGATCTGAATCTGATGGGCAGTATGTTCCTGGCCACTAGTGCATTGCTGGTTGTGTTATGTTCCCTGTCATGTGTGGGAACCACAGGACTTAGGCTTAAAAAAAGGAATTGGAGAAGAAAAAAAAGACATTTCTATGCATCAACAATGCAAAGTTTTCCTTTGAAAGAATCCAAGCAGTGGCCTGTCATCTGCTTTGAAAGGGAAGTTTTCTCTCCTCAAGCTCCCACTGCCACCCTGAGGGGAGGGCGCTGTGTCTGGGCTGGCTGGGGTTCCCAGGGCCATCACAGCAGCTCTCCCCTCAGTGGCCACGCTGCTGCTTCCAGCTGGGGTCCCCAGGACTGACCCTCACACATGGAGCATGTTCCATGGGCTGCTGGAATAGGGAGCCCATTATTTATTTGGTGGTGTTCTTATCTGGGGCTGTCTCACAGCACCCTGTGTGCTTTGGGTGACTCATGGCTGCACTGCAACAGACAAAGGGAATTAAAAGGACAAACAGGAGGTGGTAGCCCATGTGTGAATGGGGAGAGGAAAGGAGAGTTTGCTGACCAGGCAGGGTGAGTGCCAGGATGATAGGAATGAGCCTGTGCTCGTTCTGCATCTGGATGAGGCAGCTCAAGAATTCAAGGATTTTTTTAATATTCTGTGTCCTTTTATTTTGTCCCTGCTTGTTTTTTTCCATGAGATGTTGAGGTTTCATCTGTCCAGGAACTCAGTATGGAAACTATAAATAGCTGTGACAGGGTCTGAAAGCTGAGCAAGTGAAAGCAGAGGAGATTTATGGCTGGGCTGGTTAAACCCTTGGCTGCTTGTGAGCACTGCCTGTATTGCAGTGCTGCAAAGCCATCAGGAGGAGCTGCATTCTGTGCAGCTCCAGAGGTGCAGTCCAGGGAGAAAGCACACACTGACACTTGAGCTCGCTCCTTCTCCACTTGTGAAACGTGGTGGACAGGCCACCATTCCCAGTACTCGTATTCCAGCATCCAGAGCTCGAGTAGGCTTTGACATCTCTTGTTTGGCCTGCTGGGGATAAGTTTTGTGCTTATCACACAGCCCGCTGCACAGACTGTGCTTTGTTTCCCATAGAGGGATGGCTGCTGGAGGGAGCCCTGAGCGCCCACAGGATCCTCCTGGTGCCTGGGCACAGCTCTTGGGGTTTGGGCCAAGCCCCTGCCCCTGCTCTGCTCTTTGCCCGTCTCTGTCCCTGCAGTGAACCCAGCAGGACAGGAAGCATGGCCGGGGTGCTCGGCCATGGCTCACCCCTCCACTGCAGAACAGGGGCCCTGAAGTCTGAGCCATTCTCTCTGCAAATTCATCTGTTGCACACAGAAATGGCTATTTGAAAATAGGCTGTGGGCACCTGGAAAGGGAAAGGGACTGTCTTTTATGTAGTTGTTTGTTTATTCATGTATGAGGTTTATTTGTTTCCTGAGTTTATCCCAGGCCATAACCACCCTGTTTGTTGCCATTTGCCATCAGGTGTTATATTTAGCCACTCGTATGTGATGGCAAATACACTGTGGCTTCTACTTCCAGCAGTGGCAAGTACTGTTTCTGAATATCACAGACCCTGGAGATGTATGAGAGTATTGGAAATACTGTGGTTTGGGGGAAAGCTGCAGCTCTGCCTTTCACTAGTGAGTTGCCACATCTCTTGCTCAAAGCTCAGTGATCTGCCATAGCAATTCCTGAGCAGCCTGGAGCTGGACCTGACATTGCTTGGCTGCTGGGAGTGGGAGCCAGCAGCAAAGTGCTGGGGTCCAAAGGACACGCTTTCAAGGACATCAAAAGAAAGATTTTTCTAGCAATAAAAACCAGAGTAACCATCCCTGTCCACAGCACCAGGAATGTGAGACTGGGGTGTTTGCTTTCCTTAGGATTAGTTTTCCATAGTGGCAGGATGTGTAAACAGACATAGCAGGCACCTGTGTGCTGCACAAGTGTGACCGTCCCACTGCTGAGCACACGAGTGCTCTGCACACTCAGCTTGGGATCTGCTTCATGCCAAGCCACCAGTGTGCACAAAGTTACAGAATAACCCAGAAGGAATGGGAAGTTGGTATTTATGAGCCTGAGGCTGCTCACCACATGTGACTGTGCTGTGCTGCAGAGTTGTGCACCAGACCCTCCTGCCTGGGCACAGACTCGGTTCTGGAGACCCAGTGCTGGGGCAGAAGCAGCCTGTGCCTCCCCATACTGCACATAATAATAATAATAATAATAATAATAATAATAATAATAATAATAATAATAGTACCCAGCAGTTTTTATTGAAAGGCTACATACAAATTGAAGGGTCAGTATGTTTAGAACTCATAGAAGAAATGTTCTTCTCATAGTATTATATCCCTTTGGAATTCACATACAAAGATTTAAGCACATAGCTTGGCTAGAATGAAAATAAAAACTTTGGCAGGATCCCTATGTGTCCATTTATAGCATCTGGGGCTGTGCAGGCTCTGGGCAGTTGTATCTGCATAACCAAAGAGAACACACCGGGATGAACAGGATGGACAGGGGATGGGAGCAGGGTGGGCAGGGAGCCAAATCTGACTGAGGCAGCTCAGGCCACAGGCTCACTTGGAAACAGCCAATCCTCAGGGAAGGTGCAGGTTAAAGACCAGGGAAATCGTTGGGTCATGGCTTTTTGGTAAGGATGAAAAGAGAAAGAGGAAAAAACCCAACTGGGTTATTTCTGGTCACTCACCTCCATGGCATTAACAGCCTGGGAACAGCCACACGGCCTAGCACATCCCAGCACAGCCTCTGCCCCTGCCCAAGGGAGCATCATCCTCATCCTCATCATCCTCATCATCCTCCTCCTCCTGCTTCTCCTCCTCTTTCTCTCCTCATCCTCCTCCCCTCCTCCTCCTTCTTCTCCTCCTCCTCCTCTCCTCCTCCTCCTCCTTCTCCTCATCCTTCTCCCCTCCTCCTCCTTCTCCTCGTCCTTCTCCCTTCCTCCTCCTTCTTCCTCTCCTCCTCCTCCTCCCTGGGAGCAGCTGCTGCCAGGCACACCGAGTGCTGTGGAACCAGAGGGAGCCTGACTGGTCCTTCTCCAAGGAGGGTTGTACGTTCAGTGAAGTCATTGGTTTTGTTACAAAAAAAAAAAAGAATAAATCTGCTGTTCTGCTTTAGTGACACCCAACACGCAGCCTGCCCCTGTCACTTGCAGACTGGAGACACTGCATAAAATTGCTGAAGTTAAACACTCTTTGGGCTTCAAAGAGTGAAATGTCCTTGTGCCTCCAGCTGGCAGCGCTCCCGGCCCTGGGGTGGCCGAGGGGACGGAGTGGGGCCCTGCAGTGTCCCCAGTGCTGCCTTTGCCCCACAGCACAGACAGACCCACAGACAGCAGTGCCACCCACCCCTGCAAGAGCCCTGGGCTGCTGAGCTTCGTGCTGGGCCTCAGCTTCCCACCGAGGGCGTCCGGCACTGCTTCCAGCCTGCTGGATTCCCTGTGGAATTATTGTCTCAGCCACCCCCCACCGTTCAGGTTTTCTTATGAGTCATTAATATTGTGTGATTTATACAGCTGTGTTTTGGGTTTGCAATGAGCACCCAGCTGAAGGCCTTAGCCTGGATTTCTGTGCAATCAGGGAGTCCAAAAACTGCTCACAGGCCATGTGGAAAGGGCAGGACGGACTCAGAGCCCAGATTAGATTGAGGGTTGGCTTTGCACTCTTCAGGAGTGCTTTATTTCCTCCTGGCCTCCTGCCTCCTCTTCCGATCCATAACATAAAATGTTTTGAAGAAGGAAAAGATGATCCAGTTCACCTCATCTCAGTGAAGCTGTTGTTTACAAGTACAGAGACAAGACGGCTGTATGGAAGGGTCCCAAAACTCCAGTTCCTTGCAATGAAAATAGAATTTAGGGGACTTGCTGTGTAAAGTTGTTTTTCATAGCTATAAAAAGAAAATGGAAATGTTTCCCTTTGGTACATCTACATCCTTCCCACTAAATAAGTGATTTCCTTTTCTCCTTGCTGATTAGGAAGCTCTCCACTGGAGGCCGGCTTTGATGTCTCAGGAGAAGAAAAATCAAATTAGCAAATCTACAGGAAAGAATTAGCATGGCCCCATTGCCTGGGCCTGGAATGAGGGCTTAACCCTCTGACTGATTCCTGCTGGCTTCAAGCAGGCCAAGGAAACAGGAGTGCAGTTGGCTTAGAGCTCCCCAAGGCCAGAGCGATCAGGAATGCTGCCGGCAGCATTTGGGGATGCCGTGTGCAGAGAGTGTCACACGCTGCTGTCCCTGCTGGGGACGGGCACTGGGCATCCCTTCATCCCCACTGCTGCCACCTCAGCCCCAGGGCAGGGGCCGGACCCCAGCTGGGCCACTGGGTGTGAAACAGGCCTCCAATGACCAGCCCAAACTGCTGTGACAGGGAGCAGGAGCTGAGGAAAAGCCATGCTGGGATGTGTTTGCTGTGTTCCCTTCCTCCCTGGGAACCTCAGCTGGCGCAGTTCTACCTCTGTGTTTAGGGCTGCTCAGTCACCGTGACACGGACAAGGCCAAGTGCTCCGTGTCTGCCTTTCTGGATGAGCACCACTGCTCCAAGGCATGCCCCGAGCATCCCCCTGCACACCCTGCGAGGGCAGCCTGAGCATCCCCCTGAACACCCTGTGAGGGCAGCCTGAGCATCCCCCTGAACACCCTGTGAGGGCAGCCTGAACATCCCCCTGACACCCTGTGAGGGCAGCCTGAGCATCCCCCTGACACCCTGTGAGGGCAGCCTGAGCATCCCCCTGACACCCTGTGAGGGCAGCCCCATCCCCTGCACACCCTGTGAGGGCAGCCTGAGCATCCCCCTGACACCCTGTGAGGGCAGCTCCATCCCCCTGACACCCTGTGAGGGCAGCCTGAGCATCCCCCTGACACCCTGTGAGGGCAGCTCCATCCCCCTGACACCCTGTGAGAGCAGCCTGAGCATCCCCCTGACACCCTGTGAGGGCAGCCTGAGCATCCCCCTGACACCCTGTGAGAGCAGCCCCATCCCCTGCACACCCTGTGAGGGCAGCCTGAGCATCCCCCTGACACCCTGTGAGGGCAGCTCCATCCCCCTGACACCCTGTGAGAGCAGCCCCATCCCCTGCACACCCTGCCCAAGGCAGCCCCATCCCCTGCACACCCTGTGAGAGCAGCCCCATCCCCTGCACACCCTGCCCAGGGCAGCCCCATCCCCTGCACACCCTGTGAGGGCACCCCATCCCCTGCACACCCTGTGAGAGCAGCCCCATCCCCTGCACACCCTGTGAGAGCAGCCCCATCCCCTGCACACCCTGTGAGAGCAGCCCCATCCCCCTGCACACCCTGTGAGAGCAGCCCCATCCCCTGCACACCCTGTGAGAGCAGCCCCATCCCCTGCACACCCTGCCCAGGGCAGCCCCATCCCCTGCACACCCTGTGAGGGCATCCCCATCCCCTGCACACCCTGTGAGGGCAGCCCCATCCCCTGCACACCCTGTGAGGGCAGCCCCATCCCCTGCACACCCTGCCCAGGGCAGCCCCATCCCCCTGACACCCTGTGAGGGCAGCCCAGACCCTGCACACCCTGTGAGGGTACCCCATCCCCTGCACACCCTGCCCAGGGCAGCCCCATCCCCTGCACACCCTGTGAGGGCATCCCCATCCCCTGCACACCCTGCCCAGGGCAGCCCCATCCCTCCTCCCCAGGGCACGGCCCGCACCCTCTGTGGGCTGCAACAGGGCACCGCTCTCCACTCCCGGCCGTGTCTCTGGGGCAGAAACAGAATTCCCACTCCATTTGTGCGAAGCAGGATTGTCCTTGACAGCCAAGCCCCCGTCGAGGGGGGGTGCCCAGGGGTGGCTGCGGCACATCCCCGTTTCCAGCCGCACTGCTGGGACCCGCTCCCCGTGCCCCTCGCCGTAGGCTGGCAGGGGCAGCAGGAGCCCACCAGCCCTCCCGGGCCGGGCAAGGGCAGCACATTCAAGCTCTGTGTGCGAGCACTGTTCTTCCATTCCCTCTCATTAAGCAAAGCCTCTGCTTTGTTTATCTGAGCTATAAATAGTTTTCCCGTGTCTGCATTTGCTCCCGCTGCGGTCACTGACAGGCGGAGTTGGGGTTTGGGGATGGAGTTTTAAACCTGATGGGGTTTTTGCCTATTGCTGGTGTCAGAAGGGAGTGCAAAACCAGATTAAATACATAGAGATTAAACAGAGAGATGTAGAAATGTCTAAAAATAACCCCTGGGCTGCGTAGGGCAGCAGTCATGCACAGGGCAGCGCGGGCTGTGACGGTGAGGATCCCGTGATTGCCCTGGTGGCAGATGGGACGTGCACAATCCCTGCCTCGCCTCTGGGAGCACCCCCAGGACCCTGCTGGCCCCTCCAGGCACACGGAGCTGCTGCTCGCTGGCAGCTCTGAACCAAACCTGCTGTGCCCTCCCTGCCGAGCAGGAGGCACCGGGGCGCCGCAAGCCCGCCCTGAGCAGCGCTGGGGCTGGAGCTCAGCCCTAAGCCAGGCGCTGCGGCTCTGCCGGGGGCCGAGCTGCACTGTCTGCCTTCCTGCACGCCCTGGCACACAGAGGGAGCCACTGTGGGGTCGCTGGGCAGGAGGTGCCGTGAGGAAATGGAAAATGCCAGAGCGCAGGGGCCGAAGCCCGTTCCTGCGCACAGGGCCGTGCCCGAGTAGTGCAGAGGAATTTTGCCCGGTCGGTGCTGCTGGGCGGGGGAGCCGCTTGGACAGGCCCGGGTACACAATTAGCATGTGGGTAATTCCCTGTCAGGGATTAGGAATACCTAAGGGTGGAGTCATGGAAAATGCGGAGAGCTGGCACACTGGCTCGAAAACCTGCTTGACAAGAAATAACCTTGGGCTGCTGGAGGTGGATCTTTGGGAAGTGTCATTTTTGGACGGGGTGGGGGGCACAGGCGGATTAGGGCTCTGTGAACAGACTCCTTTGTCTGCAGAAATGACTGTTGATAATGGAGATATTCCCGTCCCTCTTGGGTGTGTGTGTAAGCACCACTGCTGTGTTTGCACTGCCTGCTCCCTCCTGGAAACAGACCCATGTTGGGCATGTGTGTCCTGGCACTGCCAGCCCTCTAACTGCTGCCCCACTGGCACCTCCCTGCCACCTCCCTGCCACCTCCCTGCCACCTCCCTGCCTCTGTAACTCATGAACCATTTTTGCAAATCCCAGCAGCAGGAGGGAGGAGAAAACCCCAGGGCCCACCGAGGGGCCCACCTCTTCCCAGCTGTCGCTGAACATGCAGTGCCAAACACACCTGCCATGAGTCACCCTGGAAAGCTTTCCACTCACACTCTTATTCCCAGGAGCAAAGGTGATCAGATCGGCTACAGCTGGGCACAAATGTTTCACAAATAAACGCTTTGGCATTTACTAGCATCCAGGAGTTTGTCGAGGGACATTATATGACACATGGGGAAATGGAAACTTTTAAATGTGGTGAGTCTTAGGAAAACTAAGGAAGCGTTTCCTGGGGGAATTTTTAAGTTGTTCTCCTGGTCTCTTGGAGCCCTTTTAAGCACTAGAAGGAGCTCTAAGGTCTCCCTGGAGCCTTTTCCTCTCCGGCTGAATAGCCACAACTCTCTCAGGCTGCCTGGTGTCTGCATTGTCTGGTGACGTCTTGAGTTTTTCTTTAATAATTTAATTTATCCCTTCAGATTTGCCCAGTTTTTGTTCATCACCAACCCAGGTTTCTCAGGTACCCTGCCCTTGAGAGTGTGAGTTATCCCTGCCATTGCTCCCTGTGCAGCCCCAGAGCAGATGAACTCACACGGAGCACCCTGAGTTCCCGTGACTGCACTGACTCCTCACGGCTCTCTCACATTTCCACAGTGGCAAAATCCATGTTCTTATGCCATGCTTGTTTTCAGTGACTTGTGAAGATGTGAAATTTACCCTCCAAGCACAGCAGGCAGGGGGGCAGCAGCCAATGTTCCCGAGCCCTGGGGCCACCTCTCGAATGCTGCCAGGAGCTGGCAGGCACCAGGCTGTCCCGATCCCATCCTGGTTCCATCCTGGTTCCATCCTGATCCCATCCTGATCCCATCCCAATTCCATCCCAATCCCATCCCAATCCCATCCTGATCCCATCCTGATCCCATCCCGATCCCATCCCAATCCCATCCCAATCCCATCCCGATTCCATCCCAATTCCATCCAAATCCCATCCCGATTCCATCCCAATCCCATCCCAATTCCCGTGTTCCTGTGCTGACTGAGGGAGTTATGATCCACATTTGCAAATACTTAGTCTTTCGTTTCAACCTCTTGGCTGCATATTTCTTTAAATCTTTATATTCCATCAAGCTAATGCTGAGTGTTACCTTTCCTTGGATTTAATTTAATTCCTGCTCTTAGCTTTGTGTTTTGTAGTTACCTTACTTGCAGGAGGAAGGCTGTGAGAGGACAATGCCTGGAGGAAACATCCAGCATCCAGCACCTCTCTGCCCTGACACAGCATCCCTGCAAGGGCCACTGGCCAAGTCCTGGGACAGAGGAGAAAGTCACAGCAAGTCTTGGATTTTTCTGCAAGGTAAAAGCAGACAGATTAACAACATCTTCAGAGAGAGGGGAAGAAAAGGAGCTGCATAACATATAATTCAGGGATGAAGTTTCAAAGTCTGGATGTGAAAATGAGAGCTGAAGGCTCTGAGAGGCCCATCTGTCACTGAAACCCCGCCGGTGACTAAGGAAAACGTCCAACCCAAAAATGTAAAAGTCATGAATCATTCCTGAAAGTCAGAAAATGTTTCCTAACTTGTATGACTTCAGACAGCCCTCAGCATCCTGTTTGCCACTGGCCTTTGCTCCAGGGCCGTGACTCAGGATCCACGGGGAGAGTCACCCCAGGAGAATGGAGGCACAAAGCTTAGCTTTGAAAAACTCTCTAAGGGGAGACAGGATTGTTTCCAACGTGTACGTGTGTGCTGCTGCTTGCCTGTCGCTCGTCTGGGAAAGGGAGGGAAATCCATCCCCCTGATTTCCCAGGGCCCTGGCAGTGGCTGCTGAGGTTGGCAGGGCAGCGGTGTGGAGCAGCAGGTACTCCCTGGGCACTGCCCCAGCTCAGCCAGTCCCCACTGCCATCATGGGGTTAGCTTACTTATACACGTATTTTTGTGTGTGCACATACATATGCACACATACAAACAGCTGTGTTTGTGTGCATGTGTATGCATAGCTACATGTATATACATGTATACACAGCTCGCTGTGGTTTTACAGAAAAATGTGAGCACTCCTGGCCACAGTGGCTTTCCAATTTCAAATAGCCCTGTTCAGAAATGGAGGAAATAAGTTATGGCTAATTTGATGGGAGCAGAATGGGACTTCAGTTTCCTGCAGGAGTTCCAGGGAGTCGGGATTGGCTCAGTGGGTCTGTTCCTGGCCCTGCAATCCACCCTGAGATGGTTCAGACCTGGGAAGGAGAAATCTCCGTTGGGAACTTGGGCACCAGCCCAGTGTCTCTCTCCTTCCCAAGGCCACAGGCTGCAGCATCAAACAACCCCTAAAGCAAAGGCTCCTCTTCTGTTGATGGTTGTCAGTATTTCTTTCCTCATGAAGAGCTCCATTGGAGCCAAATGAATTCCAGGCTGCTGAGAACACTCCTGCATTTTGTGGGTGACTTGGACCCACAGGGTCTGGGAATCCCAGGGCAAAACCCAAAACCTGCTCATCCATTGGGGAAAATCTCACGTATCATGATGACCCCAGCTGAGGGGGAACCTCAGGCTGAGCTGGGCTCCCCGTTTCCAGACACCCTGACTTTACAAATGCCAAGGAACTGATATTAATTATGGAATTGTGCTTTATAAGGGACACGAGAGGAGGTGATTCCTGCCTCGTCTTTCAGGTTGAGAAGTAATTGCTTCACATAACAGATCCTCCCCTGGGATTCACTTATGCATTTCCATTTGCTGCAGCTGCAGGAAACCCCAGCAGCTCCACAGCTTCGGTGGTGCCACACAGCCCCGGGGTCAGCACGTGGGGAATTCTCACTTGTGGGGCTGGTGGCAGCCCCCCGGCACAGCCCGCCTGCTGATCCACTTTCATTGTCCCCAGGATGATCATTTTCCTCCTGCTCCCCACCCCTGGTTTTAGCTAAGAAAGCCTTGCCTGGGTTCTTAGCTAAAATCCCTGGAGCCCCTACCCCTCTCCAGGGAGACTCCAGGGACCCCTGGCTATTGGCAGGTGATGGACCTGCCAGGCCAGGTGTGAGTGGGTAATAAAGGTCCTGTGTGCAAGGGGGGAGAGCACAGAGCCCCAGTGCAAAGCCGTGTCTGGGCTGAGAGGTGCCTGATCCCCTCATCACCAGCCCGGTCCCCACACGGACACCAGTGATCTCACACTCGTGCTGTGATAAATGTGAGCAGAACTTATCACCACACAGCTGGCAGGGTGAAGTGTCCTCCTGGGGAATTAATTAGAGGGAATGTGGAGGCAGTGACCATGGCGTGCAAATGAGGATGAACGGCAGTCAGGGAGAGATGAGTTTTGTGCTGCTGCAGTGCAGGGAGCGCAGGCACAGCCTGCTGGGGTCAGGGGCCGGGCTCCAGGCACTGCAGAGCCAGGGCTGGGCAGGATGAGGCAGGTCAGGGGCACCACGAGTGTCGTTCATCGGCTCCTGTAGCTGAAGATATCTGCTCCATCCTTTGTGTGAGGACTAGGGGGGTTCTTGCCTTCCCACCGGCTTTTACCTGATGGTTTATTGTCATGCAAGGAGCCATTGCTCATTGTGGGTTTCTACATCGAGAAATGCAAATTTCATTTCTTGTGGGAGACAGTTAAAAAATGCTCCTCAAGTTACCCTTGTTAATAGCTCTTTAATTCGCTAATGAATATTTATGAGTGGCTGCCTGAGAGCAATGAACCTTGGACTGTATAGACTGATAATTGATTGTGTTTGAAATTAAAAGAACAGTGATTTTTTTCTCTTTTGGTGGAAAAGCTGAACAAGAGGAAGACAGCCTCATATTCAGAATGGAGTTTTTAAATTATGGCAGGTAATGAATTATTGAAACATCTCTTACAGAGAAATGCCTAAAGGACACTGATTTGGTGGCATATCAACAGCGTGTGCCCATTTAGGGGACCCCGTTGTGTCCCTGCCCATTGTGGCAGTGGCACCCCCAGGCAGCCCCAGTTTCCCCTGCAGAGACCCCCTCCCTGTCAGAGCCCTGTCCTGCTGAACTCTCAGTGCTGCTGCCACCAGGCCCTCCAGGTACCTTGTGACAGGCAAGAAAACCTGAGGGTTCAGGCACCAGGGCCCTGTCTTTGGCTCGTGGGTTGTGACTCTTACCCAGAGCCCAAGATCCTCATGGCACCGTGCTCCCAGATGGATTGATTCTCGTCTGACTGCATTTCCAGTGGGCTGTGGAAATCTCCTTATTAGTATGACAGTGGCACATCCCCGTGGCTGTGATTCCTGCGTGCCATGTCCTGGGCTGAGGCTTGGCACTGAACACAGCCCCTGTGCCCAGGACAGTGACCCAGCCCCTGTGCCCAGGAGAGTGACCCAGCTCCAGGAGCACAGCCCTGAGCTCTGAGCAGTGACCCAGCACCTGTGCCCAGAGCAGTGACCCAGCCCCAGGAGCACAGCCCTGAGCTCAGAGCAGTGACCAAGCCCCTGTGCCCAGGAGAGTGACCCAGCCCCAGGAGCACAGCCCTGTGCCCAGGACAGTGACCCAGCCCCTGTGCCCAGGAGAGTGACCCAGCCCAGGAGCACAGCCCTGAGCTCAGAACAGTGTCCCAGCCCCAGGAACACAGCACCTCAGGACAGTGACGCAGCCCAGGAGCACAGCCCTGTGCCCAGGACAGTGACCCAGCTCCTGTGCCCAGGAGAGTGACCCAGCCCAGGAGCACAGCCCCTGTGCCCAGAGCAGTGACCCAGCCCCAGGAGCACAGCACCTCAGGACAGTGACCCAGCCCAGGAGCACAGCCCTGTGCCCGGGACAGTGACCCAGCTCCTGTGCCCAGGACAGTGACCCTGCTGCAGCCACCAGTGGCTCGCTGGCACAGAGCTGTCCATCCCTGCAGAGAGCTCAGGGCTCTGCTGCCACTGCGGTGCAATCAAAGCCATTGGTTTGTCTGGGCACCCTTTTGCTTCAGTTCTCTTGTTTCTGCTGGGTTTGAGCACCAAGAAGCAGCGAGCCAGGGTTTGAGGAGCGGAACCTCAAACTCTGGCAGTGCTTCTCTCCAAGGGATGCCAGATGAGCTCACTTGCAGGAAGACTTCCAGCAACTCGCCCTGCTGGCTGGGTGGGAGAGCCGTGCCCAGCTTGCCCAAGGGCACTGCTGGGGGCAGGCACAGCAGCCTGGGGACAGCCTTGCCAAGGCAGGGGTCAGTCCCCGTGGCCGGGGTGGGGTCAGGCCCGCAGCCCCTCAGCCCACGCCCGCGCACTGCCCAGCGCGTGGGCATCGGCCTGCTCGCCCAGCACGCCCCCAGCACGCCTCTCCAGGCTGCTCTCACCTGCTGGGCACCCTCTGGCTGACACGGAGAACGTCCTAAGGCTGAGTTCTGTCACCAGAACTTTCACAAAATGGTAGAGAAGCTGACGTGAGGAATTATTGGCTTCCACGCTGGATCAGCTTTAAAAGAACAGTAATTTAAATCACTAGCAAATGCTGGGTTTGGTGCTCACTAAGAAACCAAGCCAAGAGGGATTCAGGGAGCCTGTTTGCTCCAGTTTTCTATTCCAGAATATTCTGGAGCATCCATTTATTATCAGATTTTTTTTTTGCCCTTGAGGACATGAAAATCCATCAGTTTGTAAGTGCAAAGTGGCTGTTTGCAAACAGGAGCAGCACGGTGGGTCCAAAACCCATCTCCACATTTGTGATCAATGCAAATTAGGTTGGAATGGGAGTTGATTAAAGGGACAAAGTCAGTGTCCATCTGAGTTTCAGACTGGGTTTCTCTGATAACATCCATCCATATTTCCTTTAAATTTACTTTATTCTACATAGGACTTCATGGAAAAGAGATATGAAATAGCTGCTCTCCCAGTGCAGAACAGCACACACGAGTACAGTCACATTGGTTGTTACATATTAAGCTCCTTCATGTTCAGTATTAAAGTCAGTGGAACATTTCTCCGGAATAGTTTCAGTGGGAGGCTAAATCTTTCACTAAATTGTGCTTCTAAAATGGTAATTTGAAATGAAAGATTTTAAATCAGAGTTTCATGCTGAGATTTCCAACTGCCGGGACAGCTCGTTTAGCTGTTGTTGAGCTGAAGTCTTGTGAAACTGCTCCGTGTCTCCACTTCCCACCCTCACTTTGGATCCAGCTGAGTGTCAGAATGCAGCATTTCCCAGGGGAGATTCCCCTCTGGCTGAGTTAATTCCTTGCCATGCTGCTGAAGGCCGGTCACCACATGCCAACGGAGAAAATGACAGTAATCCTTCCAGCTGCAGAGGGAAACTGAGGCAGGAGCAGGGCCCTTAGCACACCGTGTACCCTGGAGGCACACAGCACCAGCCTCCAGTCCATCCTGCAGTGCTTCCAACCCCTCCAGCTCCTCCAGCCCTTCCAGCACCTCCCCACAGCCGTGGGCCCAGCAGGTGACACCTCGTGCCAGCACAGCGGTGGGACAGCCACCCTTCCCTGCCAGGAGCTCCAGGGCACAGCACACACTGATGGCCGACTTGGCAGAAATAATCAGCAAGTGAAACCACCTCTCCAAGCTGCCTGGCCCTGGGGACGTGAGCACTGCTGAGCCCTAACGCCCCTGGCCAGCCCCACCTGAATGGGGCTGCTGGTGTTTTCAGCTCTCAGGATGGGATGGACACACATTGGAGGGACAAAAACAAAAACAAACACCAAAAAAACCAAAACAAACAAACAAGCAAACAAACAAAAAACACCAAAAACCAAAAAAAAACCAAAAAAAAAAAAAAAAAAAAAAAAAAAAAAAACAAAAAAAAAGAAGAAAACACCCCAAAATTTCAGAGCAGCTGTTGGTAGCTTAGTGCTGGTATTTTACCTGCTGGATTCTGTAAAGGGTGCAAGGAAAGGACCCCTTTTTTATGGCATCATGAGGAATCTGCCTCTTCCTTGTGTTTTCTGTGGGTATTCAGCTTTTGCAGATGTCTGAAATCAAGGCACTGTGGCAAAGGCACACAGCTGGTTCTCACAGGTTTTTATCACTACCAAAAAGATCTGTAGAGGGAGAACTTGTCTCACTAAATTCATGGTGCTCTTTGGCTGGGAAGGAAGGCCAGCCCTTGGGATTAAAGCCTGGATCAAATTGTGCTCCCTCCCCAATCTGGTGCAGTAAAATGCTAAATATACAAAAAGGCTCTTTCTCATGGAATACATGACAAAGCCCTTCAATCCTGTCATCCGCTCTGTCACTGTCACCACGTCCCAGAGCTCATTTGGGTCAGTCAGAGGTTTCTGGTGCAGGAAAACATCCTGTTTTTCCTTTCAGCTGGATCACTGGAGGGTTTCCAGCCTGTCTGGGATCTGGATGGATGTGAAGTGGTGGCTTTGTGCTGCTTGGACTCTTCCTGCATGCTGAAGCAACAGGAGTCTGCTCAGCTTCAGCTTTGCTTAGGTGTGCCCCGAAGGCATAAACCAGAGTGCCCTGGGTGCCTGGCTGCCAGAACAGCCCTGCCAGGCTGTGCACAACCTGCCTGACCCCGCTTTCCCCAGGCCAACTGAGGAGAGGTGCAGAGCTGCCACCATCGCATTGTGGATCCCACGGCGAGTCTTCAGCGTCTCTGCAATCCCAGCTTCGATTCTTTGGCAAGTCCGTCCTGCTGGATTTGAGCTGCACCCCGTAATGTCTGGGGAAACACGGTTCTGCTGCAGTGGTTCATCAGAACCAACCTGTGAGAGGCTGGTGGCCTGACACTTCCCCGTGCTCCGGAATGTGCTGAGAGCTGTGGTTCCTCACAGGCTGGCTGTAAAGCCCCTCAAGCCCACTCACTGGCCTGCTCCCAGCAGTCAGGGGGTGCCAAGGACTTTGTTTAGGAGCTGCTCCACTTGTGATGGTTTAGTGCCAGTGCAGAGGGAAGGGATGGGGGAGTAGCACAGACAGATTGTCCTGCAGTGCAGCGAGACTGGGATCCATGGAGCAGATCCTGGGATCTGCTCGTGCTGTGAGCTCTGGGATAAGAGCTCGTGCCAGGGCAGAGCTTTGCAGTGATGTTAATGTGACCTTGTGTGGCTGGGCAGGGGGAGGGCCAGAGGCACAGCACAGCCCTGCCCCGGGGGTCCCCCAGCCCCAGAACCTTCCTGGGATGCAGGAACAGGCTCTGGTGATGCTCCAGCGTGGCCAGGCTCCCTTGCTCTGTCCTTTCTGTGCCAGATGAGTCGGGCTCTTTGTGCTGCAGCACAATTCAGTTGTTCAAAGAAATTCTGTTTAACCCTGCCATTGCTGAGGGTGTTTTCCCTCGGTGCCAGGGATCCACACCTCTCCAGCCTGACTGCTCCACCCCCACCCCAGTGACCCCTGGCCACCCTGGGCTGAGCATGGAGCAGGATGGCAAAGGCTCCACGGCGTCCCCCTGGCATCTCCCAGCATGAGGACATTCTGCTGGGACATCCCCCACAGCTCTGGGGCTTGGCTTTGCTGCTGCTCGAGTGCACAGTGCTGAATCCAGCCCAGCAGACACAGCCTGCACTAATTTTGCTGCAGTCTGGTGCATTAATACAGTAATTATTAACTATTATAAATCATTTTTATAAGATTTTGATCAATAACATCTTGTATTCTAAAAATAGACCAGAAAGACAAGAAGGCACAAAAACATGAGTGCCAAAGAAGCTACTTTAATTTCCTAATACATTTCATGCTATTAATTTACAAGAATACTGTTGCTGTGGGAATGGAAGAATTAAATTGCATCTGCAGGATGAAATTTCAAATGAAGTAATGTTTTTCTCTAAATTGTTTGGAGCAGGACCTGTGCTGGCTCTTCTGGAGGCTGCATTTCACTTGTAAAATTCAAGTATGCATGCAAAGGGCAGCACTTCAGTGCTGGCTGTGTCACAGCCGTGTCCTTCAGGCACTGGGAATCTGGTTTGTTTTCATGGCTGAGCTGAATGAGTGCAAGGGACAGCTGGGGAGCCCTGCTGGGGGGTGAAGCAGGGATCCCATGCCGGGAGCAGTGACAGGGGCTCTGCAGCACTGCCAAGCACTACCCCGTGTCCCCAAGTGCCACATCCACATGGCTTTTCAATCCTTTCAGGGATAAAGATTCCACCACTGCCCTGGGCAGCAGTGCCAGAGCAGGACAGCCCTTTCTGTGAAGAAATTTTCCCTAATATCCAACCTAGACTTTCCCTGGCAAAACCTGGGGCCGTTTCCTCTTGTCCTGTTGCCTGTTCCTTGGTAGAAGAGGCCCCAGGTATTCCCATGAAATCCACAGGGACCCCAGTGAGCTCCTAAACCAGTGAGAAACCAGGCAGTGATGGAAGCTTAGAGGAGGTTTCTTAAAATCCCTGAACAGAAAGTTTCAGGGACGTTGGGCAGGGTTGGTTAGGGCTGTTGGACAAAATCTTTGTTTTCTGCCCAATAATCAAACTTGACTGAACAAACGGCTCTTCGGAGCCCCCGGGATCGGTGGGAGTGTGGAGCTGCGTTTGGGCTGGAGCTGGTAATTCCCAGCAGCTGGAGCACATGTGGCTAATGCCAGAAATGACCAGGGAAGTGCTGCCCGTGGCTCGGCTGAGGCGGCGGCCGGGTCCGCGCTGTGCCGAGCATCCCATCTCCTGGCCGCAGCCTGGAAACGCAGGCGGCAGCTCGGGAGCAGCAGGACGCCCCGGGGAATGCCGCAGGAAAGCACACTCCGCGTTTTTGTTTTATTGACACTGAATGATAATCCTTTGGAAAAATGATTGGTTTTTGTTTGTTTGTTTGTGCTTTTGGGTTGTTTTGGGGTTTTGTTGTTGTTGTTGTTTTTTGTTTTGGGGTTTTGGGTTTGGTTTTTTTTTTTTTTTTTTGGTAGAGAGGAAAGAGCAGTTTGACTTCCTCTTCTGACTCACAGCTCCTGGAGAAGAGCTCGGGAGCTGTCGGAACGTGTCCCTCGGGCCGTGGGAGCTGCGGAGCCCCGGCAGGGCGCTGCACGGGGGAATTGCTCTCCGCCGCAGACCTGCAGCCCGAGCCCGGGGTCTGCTGGTGCCAGCACGGCGGGAGGTTCAACCAGACCAGAACCAAGTATTTCCTGCAGAGGGTCTCCAGGAGCTCCTCAGGAGGACCTGGGCCCTCCACCTGCTGGGGCTGTGGTGGTGCCAAGGCCCCCCACACTTTCCTTCCCTGTCAGCTTTGCTCTCTCGGCTGCGGTGCACAGCCGCCAGCTGTGGCCAGCTGGTGACATGTGGCCGGTGGCCATGTGGGTACCTGATGTCACACCACGCCACCCGGGCTGCTCCTGCTCCCACCCGCCTGCCTTCAGGAGGTGCTTGGTGGCTGCAGTGCCACCTCCTTGAGCGGAGGCATGTCCTGCTCAAGCAAAATGTTATGTTCTGACAACATTTTGAAAGAACATTTTAACCTTTGGTGAGTTTCCAAGTAGGAAATACTAGCTGCATCTCATCTTGTCCTGAGAGGAAAGGTTCACGGAGCTCCTGCCCTCATGGCTGTTGGATTTGTTATCCTTGAGCGTGGCAGGGCACACTGGCTGCGTCCATGAAAACAGAAGCCAGACCCGCAGCTGTCTGTCCAGCACAGGGGACAGGGAAGCCCTCGGGCCACACAGCCTGAGCTACTCTAGCAGCGTGGTCTGAGCCAGAGGTCGCACTGCCTCTTACTGACTCCACCTGGCTCTCGTACACCTCACCAACATCACACACGCGTGGCAAAATGAAACTGAATCGTGAGAGCCACCGGGGCGGGTCTGGGACATGAGAGACAGCGCAGAGCAGTGATTCACCAGTGCTCCGTACCTGCAGGGCTGACTCGTGGGGGCTGCAGACCCGCAGCTCCAGCGCCAGGCTCTGGCTGTCCCTGCTCGGCAGCTGCGGGCCGGTGGCTGCTCTGCACACACGGACTGACTGCCTGGAGCCCCCGAGCCCCCCGAGCCCCGTGCCAGGAGGGCTGGGCTGGGGACGATGCACGTTCTCCACAAAGCAATCGCCCCTTGGTACACAGGGCAGCAGCCTTTTCTCTCAGCAGGACCGCGCTGGGCACAGGGACGTGGGCACGAGTCCCCGGCAGGGAGGCGGGAGGTGCTGGGAGGGTGCGAGCGCTCAGGGCCCATCCTGCGGCTGCACAGCCTGAGACAAAAGCTGCAGAGCTCTTGGGGGGCCAGCAGAGCACACACACAAAAGGAAATGGTGCTGTTCAGCCGAGCACACCCTGAGCTGCTGGCAAAGCCGCCTTGTCCCGCAGGCAGCGCCGAGCCCTCCAGCCTGGCAGCACCTGCCCTTGCCCTGGGCACAACAGGGCTTGTGCCAGCTGCTCCACGCCCTCCAGAGCAGCTGTGACCCCAGGGGGCAGATGGTGCTTCACCCTCACACCAGCTGCTTCTGCTAGGACATGTGTGTGAAGGGTGGGGCTGGTGCCCATGGTGGTGGGACAGAGCTGCTCTGATGGCTGAGCGCATCCATCCAGCAGAGAAATGGAGAGCACAAGGTATTCTTGGCCTTCAATATTTTAAGATCTGGTTCCACAGCCCTAAAATAGCAGTTTTCCTTGCAATAAAATAACAGAGTAGCTTGGGAGTGCCCAAAATAATCAATATTCTAGTCCACATCTTAGAACTGAGTAAGCAGATGAGCCCCAGAGGGATAAAGCCCGCCGTGAATGGGATGGTGGGCTTGGGATATTTGGGGTCAGCTGAACACTGGGGCACGTGTGACCCCTCTAATGAGGGAGGCCCTTGTGGCCAACAGCCTCCCCTGAATTGCTGTTAATTGCCTCCAGGACTCTGCTTCCCAGATGACACCATGAAAAACAGTTTTGTGAGCACAAGTGGAGCACTGGGTCATGCTCAGCAGGGACTGGGGTGGGATGAGCTCACAGCATGTGGGGAGAGAAATGCCCAAGGGAGCAGGGCAAGGACAAGGCCAGGGCTGTGGCAGCAGCCCGGGTGGTGATGGCCCTGCTGACAGTGGCTCCAGGGATGATGGTTCTGGTGGCAATGGCTCTGCTGGTGATGGCTCTCATGCTCACCCTCTCACCACCCCGTGGGAAGGGGAGAGCAAGGCGTGGATGAGTTCAAGGCTGGGCTTGCCTCGGCTCTGCCCAGAGCTGGTTTGCTCTGCACTACAGACTGGTCAGCAGCATTCAGGGAGTGCTGAGACTGAAGTGGTGCCTGCAGCTGCATCTGCCAAGGCAGCACTTTGTCCCTGCACTCCCTCCTCAGTGCCTCTGCAGCTCGTTTGGAGCACCCACCCTGGGCCGGGGGTAAAACTGGATTGTGCGTCTGCATCGCCGTAGCTCCGCTCTGGCCTGCGGAGTAGGAGCAGAAATAACTCCCTCAGGAGACCCCCTTTTCTCTTTTTCAGGCATGAGTCTCCAGCCACAAAGCAGAACAGATAATTAAAAATGAGCTTCTGCAGGCAAATGAGGTACTGAAACCCAATAATTATGTATCTCCACCCAAAGCCCCAAGGTCCTGCAGCCAGGTTGCCCAAGTGGCTCAGATCACCCTCTGTGTGGCAGGGACCCCTCCCAGGCACACACCCACAGACAGGGTTACAACTGCTGGGTCATTTTGGGAAACCCAAAGGAACAAAATTACACTTGGAAGCGTTTTCAAGCGGAAATGGGGAGGTTTGAGTGCACAGCAGTCTCTGCTGTGAGGGCACTGCTGCAGAGACTGGCAATGGCACAGGGCACTGCCCACACACAGCACTGCACAGATCCCCCTGCTTTCTGATCCCAGGGGCTTTGCTGGTAAAAACGTGTGTTTTATGTTCCTCTGACACACAGGACTGCAGCGCTTTAGTGAAATTCCACACGGCATTTCAAATTAAAACAAGGAGTGCTGCCTTCTTGCACACAAGGTCTGGCCGTCAGCAGAGGACTCGTGGAGCTCTGACAGCAGCTCTGGGTTCACAGAGAGCTTGCTGACCACACCAGAAGCACAGGCAGTGGCAGCAGCAGCTCCCGGGGTGCCAGAGAGACCCACCCTGTGCAGCTGGCAGTGCGTCACCAACTCACCAAGCAGGATTCCTGTGCTGCCATTAACGTGGCAAAGGAAGGGCCTGGGCAATCCTGGCAGCAGGCTGCACCGTGCCCTTCAGGGCACAGCCTCCCAGGAAAGTCTCCTTGCACAAAAACGTACTTTGTTAAAATAACTCTGCCCAAGAGAGACCAGTATAGCCAGGGGGAAAACCATATTTTATTAAAATAACTCTGCCCAAGAGAGACCAGTATAGCCAGGGGGAAAACCATATTTTATTAAAATAACTCTGCCCAAGAGAGACCAGTATAGCCAGGGAAAATGCAGAGGCTGGCTGGCTCTGGTGCACGTGCTGCCTGCCCACAGGTGGGAACAGCCAACCTGTCCCTCTGCCCAACAAACCCAGTGGCCAGGCCAAGGGATGGAGCCCCTGGGGACAATATGAGGGGCTTGTTCCAGGGACTGCACACACCAGAAAGAGAAGCAACAGAAATAAGGGCTCCCTTGCATGCCACTGTGTTATTTGCCCAAGGTTCAGGAGCCAGAGTGTTTGTGACCGTGACAAATTCCTTCCCTGAAGCAGTGCAGATCTCTGCTCCCATTCCGTGCTCACATCTTCCCTCGTGCTCCCAGCAGCCACAGCACCGTGCCCTGGAGCTGGCAGCTGTTCCCCAGGGCCCTGAGGAACAGTCCCTGCCTCTGTTAATTGTGAATTTGGGAAAGGGCTTCTCCTGTGGTGAGACACACCTCATCACTTGGGACAAAACCCCAGTTAAACATCAGGCCTGGCCCTCAGACGCCTGGGTTTTGCCAAAACCCTTCCCTGTCATTTCCTACGAGACACTTCTGTAATTCCCTCATTTCTCACATGAACTGGAAAGCAGACAATTTTACCTAAGGGTCTGTAGGAGTTCCAGTCAGGAGCTCGGTGGGGCCAGGCCGTGTTTGCTGCATCCTTGTGCAGCAGGTGCCAAAGCTGCCCTTTGGCCGGCCAGCAGCAGCCCCTGGCCAGCAGCAGCCCCTGGCCAGCAGCAGCCCCTGGCCAGCAGCAGCCCCTGGCCAGCAGCAGCCCCCGGCCAGCAGCAGTCCCTGGCCAGCAGCAGCCCCCGGCCAGCAGCAGCCCCCGGCCAGCAGCAGCCCCCTTCCAGCAGCAGCCCCCGGCCAGCAGCAGCCCCTGGCCAGCAGCAGCCCCCGGCCAGCAGCAGCCCCCGGCCAGCAGCAGCCCCTGGCCAGCAGCAGCCCCTGGCCAGCAGCAGCCCCTGGCCAGCAGCAGCCCCTGGCCAGCAGCAGCCCCTGGCCAGCAGCAGCCCCTGGCCAGCAGCAGCCCCTGGCCAGCAGCAGCCCCCGGCCAGCAGCAGCCCCCGGCCAGCAGCAACCCCTTCCAGCAGCAGCCCCTGGCCAGCAGCAGCCCTCGGCCAGCAGCAGGCTCTGGCCAGCAGCAGCCCCCGGCCAGCAGCAGCCCCTGGCCAGCAGCAGCCCCCGGCCAGCAGCAGCCCCTGGCCAGCGGGCAGAGCTGCCCCGGCCCCGCAGTCCCGGGCACGCAGCTCCGGGACAGCCCCGAGCCCGCCCAGCACAGCGGCCCTTCCTCGTGGCTGGCCTGGGAACTGCTTGCGCATCAGAAAACAATTTTGGGATAGAGCTGTGTGCTTTTAAGCTATGTTTGATATAATCAGTGTGCACGTCTCTCTATTTTAGAACATCATTTGTCATGCTGTTGGGTTGACTTTTCCTTTAATGTCCTCCACACCCATTCCATTGTAGGGATGGATCTGATTTGAGAAACCGATCTGTCTGAGAAAAAGCACCTCCAGTTCCTGTGAGATGTGATCTCTCCGTCCGTTATCATGTTATTTCTCACTTACATGAGCACCCAATGCAGGCTTTATCAGCAGCACATGGTAAAGCAGATGTGAATCTAAATCTCTCTGTGAAATGTGATCCCACCCAGCCCCAGTTCTGGGAGCAGGACGATGGCAGAAATGGGGAGTGCTCACAAGCACACACACCTCAGGGCCACTGCACTGCACTGCAACTGCCATGCAGCAGTGCTGAAAGAGCTGGGAATACAGCTGGGGAAAATGGACTCACCAGAGCCAGGGAAGAACCAGCAGGTCAGGAGTGCAGGAGCTGCTTCCCCAGCTGGGATGTGGTATCTGTATATTATTTATGTGTACATTCATATGCACAGCCCTCAGAGCCCACCGTGATTTATCATCATGGGCTAATTAACCCCGTTCCTTCAGCCCTCGAGCACGTAGAGTGCTTGGGGCAGCTGTAGAAGGGGCTCCTGTGAAATGAGACCCCATAAAGAACATTCCCTGAGCCAGCACGGAGCCGCTTCCCGACGGAGCAGTGACAGAGCTGTGTGGTCACTCAGGCTGCTGGCCACGTCTGGTCACTCAGGCTGCTGGCCTCGTCTGGTCACTCAGGCTGCTGGCCACATCTGGTCACTCAGGCTGCTGGCCACGTGTGGTCACTCAGGCTGCTGGTCACGTGTGGTCACTCAGGCTGCTGGCCATGTGTGGTCACTCAGGCTGCTGGCCACGTCTGGTCACTCAGGCTGCTGGTCACATCTGGTCACTCAGGCTGCTGGCCATGTGTGGTCACTCAGGCTGCTGGCCACATCTGGTCACTCAGGCTGCTGGTCACGTGTGGTCACTCAGGCTGCTGGCCACGTGTGGTCACTCAGGCTGCTGGCCACGTGTGGTCACTCAGGCTGCTGGCCACATCTGGTCACTCAGGCTGCTGGCCACTCCGGAGGGTGCAGGAGATGGGGTGGAGGAGGAGCTGTAGCAGCCTGTGCTGGGAAGGGGCAATGGGAGGAGCAGTAGCTCCCTTCAGTACAGAAAGAGCACTTTGGAAAAGGCCTCTGCTTTGAGATGTAGCTCCAAATGGTGAACATTTAGAATTTTCTTTCCAAGTTTTCTCCTTAATAATGGTTTTCTAAAACCCATGGGAACATGGGGCTGGTACTCCAGCAGAAAAAGGCTCAAATGAATAAGCATTTTAATAAGAATTTTATCCCGTGTCATAAAAAGAATTACATGAAAACTCCACTGCTTTATGTGCAAGAACTGTATTTACTATGGGCAATTGAAGAAGAAATAAAATTCAACCTCATTTCCATTTGCAAGTTATGAGAAATGTTTCTGGAAGGAGCTAATAAATGTGATGAATGCACCCACCAGTAATTGATCATTTATATAAAAAATTCTGGCAAACATTTAATTCCACTATTCATTAAAATGTTGCCCTTGCATGACATAATCCATAAAAATGATCTATCTAATAACCAGGCTGTCAGGGAGCTGAGATTGAGGGTGAAGGTAACCTGGGATTCCAGGAGGCAGATTCCAGCCGCTGATTCCCTGGTGGGTTCATGGGACGGTGGCCGTGTCTGCTCAGCCCGGTGTAACAGATGAGGAAGATGAGGAGCAGGCTCTCTCCCCCGGGCTCCAGTACGTTATTTTTATACAGTATCAGGTTTGTGGTGTTGGGAAGAGCTAACACAAGTGCTGGACACGTTTTTCCTGCTCAGCTGCTGGGCTGCATCGTGAGCTGTGGCACGTCCTGCAGCCCCCGGCGTGTCCCCAGGCCCCCCCTCAGCCCGGTGTGACCTGAGCCCCCCAGATTTCTCGGGTGCATGTCCCGTCACATTCCCCCCACGGCGCCTTTGGCTTCCCGGGCGGTGCTTGGGGGGCCCGCCCAGGCTGAGGCTGGGGAGATCCTCCACCAAACCCCTCCCGGGGCTTCAGGGCAGTCTCAGGGGCATCAGACCCAGGTGTCCCGCACGAGGGGAAGGAGGGGCGGTGTGGGCAGGACCGGGTGTGGGCGCTGCGCCTGGCCCGGGCAGTACGGACGGGCTGCAGCAGCAGCGGGGCTGTGGGGCAGTGCTGGGCACGCCCGGGCTCAGGGCACTGTTGGGGCAGCACCAGCTGGTGCCAGGGCAGAGCTTCTCGTCTTGGGCTGTTCCCAGGGGCTCCAGATCCCCCGGTGCAGCCCCAGGTGTGTCACGCTGCCCACTGCCCTTCCCTGAACCAAAATCCTCTGTAAGGCGAGCCAGCAAGACACTGCCTGGTAATTCTAATTCGTTGGAATGGCAGGGAAAAAATAAAACCAATTAAGGACTAATTGCAGAGTTGCTCTAATTTAGGGAGTGATGATCTGTTTCTGAGCAGGTAAACAAAGGCAAAGGGTTTGTCTTTGCTGGGAGCTGCAGTGCCCTGGGGAGGGACAGATCCCGTGGCTGAATTGGAGAGGAAATTCAGCATTTCAGCATGAGGTTTTTGGCCTCCTGTTTGTCCTTTTTTTCCAGTTTCTAGTAATCATAAAAGCCATGTGGATGTGGCCTCTGGAGACGTGGTTACTGGGTCCTTAGGAGGACCAATGGTTGGACTTGCTGGTCTGAGAGGGCTTTTTCGACACAAACAATTCCACGACTTCCTAGAGCAGGCCAGTGCCAACGGTGGGCTTCCCCCTCAGGAGACGCTGCCAGGAACGTGCCTGTCCCTGGGCACAGGGCCTGTCTGCCAGGCTCCAGCACTGGCACCGCTGCTCTCTGCTCCCAGGCTCCGTCCTGCAGGGTGCTGTGAGAGAAGCAGCCCAGGGACCTGGGCCTGTGAGCCAGCATGGGGCTGGTGCTTTAAATCCCTGCTCCAGTCCCACGCTGAGGGGGAGCAGGAGTCCAGGCACAGGGACGGGCTTGTGATGGTGGCAGAATTGCAGGCTGCACAGGAGAGGTAATGCTGCCATGCAGAAATGTCCTCCAGACAATGGATTTCAGCAGGGACCACCCACCCGAAGTCAGAGATGCATCTGGGGCAACGAGCTGAGGAGGCTTGGGGGGGCAGGATTGGACAGACAGGCGGCAGGAGGGAGAGGAGTGCAGAGGTTCTCAGAGGTTCTCAGTGGTGCTCAGAGGTGCTCAGAGGTTCTCAGAGGTTCCCAGTGGTGCTCAGAGGTTCTCAGAGGTTCTCAGTGGTGCTCAGAGGTGCTCAGAGGTTCTCAGAGGTGCTCAGTGGTGCTCAGAGGTGCTCAGAGGTGATCAGAGGTTCCCAGTGGTGCTCAGAGGTTCTCAGTGGTGCTCAGAGGTTCTCAGAGGTGCTCAGTGGTGCTCAGAGGTGCTCAGAGGTGCTCAGAGGTGTTCAGAGGTTCTCAGAGGTGCTTAGAGGTTCCCAGTGGTGCTCAGAGGTTCTCAGAGGTGCTTAGAGGTTCCCAGTGGTGCTCAGAGGTTCTCAGAGGTTCTCAGTGGTCAGAGGTGCTCAGAGGTGATCAGAGGTTCCCAGTGGTGCTCAGAGGTTCTCAGAGGTTCTCAGAGGTTCCCAGTGGTGCTCAGAGGTTCTCAGAGGTTCTCAGAGGTGCTCAGAGGTGCTCAGAGGTGATCAGAGGTTCCCAGTGGTGCTCAGAGGTTCTCAGAGGTGCTCAGAGGTTCTCAGAGGTGCTCAGAGGTGCTCAGAGGTGATCAGAGGTTCTCAGAGGTGCTCAGAGGTTCTCAGAGGTTCTCAGTGGTGCTCAGAGGTTCCCAGTGGTGCTCAGAGGTGCTCAGAGGTTCTCAGTGGTGCTCAGAGGTTCTCAGAGGTTCTCAGAGGTGCTCAGATGTGTTCAGAGGTGCTTAGAGGTGCTCAGAAGTGCTCAGAGGTGCTCAGAGGTGCTCAGAGGTTCTCAGAGGTGCTCAGAGGTGCTCAGAGGTGCTCAGAGGTTCTCAGAGGTGCTCAGAGGTTCTCAGAGGTGCTCAGAGGTTCTCAGTGTTTCTCAGCAACAGCAGGCAGAGGAGAGGACACTGCAGGTGTGATGGGACAGAGCCAGCAGAGGCTGCTGCAGGGGGTCAGTGGGCAGTGGGAATCAAGGAATCAGAGAACATCCTGAGCTGGAAGGGAGCCCCAGGGCTCACCGAGTCCAGCTCCTGGCCCTGCACAGGACACCCTGTGCCTGAGAGCCTTGTCCCAGCACTCCTTGAGCTCCGGCCACATGGGTCTGTGACCACGTCAGTCCTCATTTCCCATTAACGAGAGGGCAGGTTGATTTTAACAAAATTGGTTTTTTCTTAGTTAGTTCTGTCATTTCAGAGCTTTATGAAAAGCAAACATGACTGCCCTTTTGAAGGCACCATTTACATCACTATGCAACCGTACTGCAGAGCTCTGCTGCAGAGATTTTATGGTTTCCAGAACAAATCCTTCCATATGCAGAAATGCATTCCTGAGAAATGTATTTGTTTGAAGTCAGTGTTTTCTGGAAAACCTCAAGTCAGTTATGAGGATTAAGTAGATCATTGTCATTTTGAAGCACTATGTGGGATCAAGGGGTGTAAAAGACATTCTCTGAAGAAAGCTTATTGCTGGGGCATTTCAGGCCGAGGTTGGAATGAAAGTTGACCTAATTAGGTAATTTATAGATATTCAGTTACCTAATTTAAATTGGCTGCAAGGTAAGTGCCAACAAAATATTCCCTTTTTACCTCCCCTCTGCTAGGTCTTCTTTTTGGAAATTTGTAACGTTTTAAAACATGACTACAGCAGCATTCCAGTATTTTTTTTTTAAGGCTCCTTCATTTTAAACCCATCACAGTGCACTTCAAACAAGGTGGAAGTCTCTCAGGGGTATTTCCAGGTAGCAGAGCAGATCAGGAGATCAGCTGCCACAGCTCACCCTGTGTGCAGTGAAGCACCTGAAGGCACAGCAAGGGGTCCCAGGGGATTCATTGTCTTCCACCCATTTCATTCAAAGATTCTGTGGAATTCCGGAATGGTTTGGGTTGGAGAGGACCTTAAAGACCACCTAGTTCCAAACCGCTGTTCCCTCACCCGCTCCTCATCAGACTTGTGCTCCAGACCCTTCTCCAGCTCTGCTGCCCTCCTTTGGACACAGGTTTGGGATCTGTTAGCCCTGGGCTCCTCCTCCAGCTCTGCAGCTGGTCCATCAAGTCCTTCAGTTCCCCTTTCCAGTGCCTCTTTGTCCATTTGTGTTTAGGGAAGTCAGCTTGGAAGTCAGGCTGGAAACGGGCATTAGGTGTGGAGTGGTGTCATTTGGAGCTCCTGACAGACATGCTCATCTTGTGAGCTCGTGTGGTTTTATCAGCACTGGCACTGTGACTGCTGCCACCTTCTCAGGTGCCAAAGGGCTCCAGCCTCACCTCCAGTGAAGCAGCTTGTGTCACCGGGGGAGCAGCCTGCTGCAGATGTAAGTTTGTGCCTCGTTGGTCTGTCCAGTGCCCCTGTTTAAAATCAGCCTTTTTCTCAGCAGAAGGAGCTGCTGGGGCCATGCAGTCACTGGCTGCAGGTGCTGCGGGAGCAGCTTCAGCAACAAATGCTGCCAGAGCCCGTTCTGATAAGCAGCGATTCTGTAACATGATCTCTAACATTTAGATGCTGCAAGAGCAGCAGCTGACAGCATGGATTAACTCAGCACCGAGGAATGAGCGTTATTTCCTCTGCACTGCACTCGGGGGGAGCCAAGGCCGAGCCCTCCCGTGGGCGTGAGCTTGGATCCGTGTCCAGTTTGACTGGCCAAGGGGGAAAGCAAAAGAAACCCTGGCTGATGTTTTACTCCAGTTCTTCCAGAGTTAGGTGGCTGATGGGATCACAGTGAAACAGCAAAGGGCAGCTGGGCTGAAATGGGATGGAAGAGCTGCAGCCTTGGAGCAGCAGGAGCCCCTGGCAGAGGCTCCTCTGTGGAAAGTCAGGCTGGAAACGGGCATTAGAGGAGGAAGAGCAGGAGGAACAGCAGGAAGAGCAGGAGCAGCAGGAACAGGAGACCCCTGCAGGGTCTGGCTGGAGGCTCCCCGGGCTCCCAGCCCAGCACTGCTCTGTGTGCCCAGCGCTGGGGTCAGCAGCACCTTGTGAACGCGGGCTGGTGCTCTGCCTGCTCTCACGCCCGGACCTCTCCGTGCAGGGATGGGGGTGCACTGGAGGCAGGAGGATGCTGGCAGCAAGCAGCCAAGCCAGGAGCACTGATTACTGATTTCCTGAAGCCGCCCAGCAGCTTGCATGGAATCTGCATTGCTTGGAGGCATTCTGTAAACACACAGCTGTAACTTTTCTGATTCTAGTAAGACACCTTAAAATTAGATTTTGTATTTTACAGCCGTATTGGTAGTGCAATTTACAGTGCAAAAATCCCTTTTGTTCTGAAAAGTGCCTTCCTCACTTTCATTTGAGGGCTTGGAACATGGCAGCCGCTCTGGAAGACCTCGATTTAGAGCAGACCTGGAAATTTTGCTCTGTCCCTCGGCCCTGAAGGAGGCGCCTGAGGGAGCTGAGGCCACTGGGACTGGCCAGAATAGCAGGACACAGAGAGAGGGAACTAAAGGCTGGCTTAATGCTGAAATATCCAGCTGGTGTTTCTAATCTGCAGGGCATTACACTGATCCCCTGAGCAGCGTGTGTGGGGCCGTAATCCCTCCATGTAACCCTTGAGGAGGAAGCACTTACCCCTGCGTGGGGCTCTGCCATTATCAGACACTGGCTGGGCGATGTGGTGGGAAAGAGGTGGCTGTGGAAGGAAACTGTTCCTATTGAGGTGTCTGAAAGGGTCAGTGAGAGGGGGGTGCTGTGTTCGAGAGCATGCACCTGGATTTCAAACAGCTTTTAGGGGTTCTGCATCCACAGCCCACAGCTGATGTCAACTGCATTTCCAGTGGGAAGAGACAGTTGGTGTTAAAGGAAAAAAAGGTGAAACAAACAAATAAAACCAACCCAACCAAACCAAAACAAAGAAAAAACCACCAACCCTCCAAAACAAAACAAAACAAAACAAAAACCACAAAAAAAAACCCAAAAAAAAGACCCAAAAAAAACCAAAACAAAAAAAAAAATCCCAATTGTAAAAGCGTGGGAGTGAGGTGCCACTGCCTGCTGAGCACAACACAGTCATATGGGTACCCAAGCAAAAAAAATACTGAGAAACTGCTCCAAGTGGGCAGAAAGAGAGGCAGAGTACAGGGAGATGAGAGGAGTTAGAGGCAGCAATGGGTTGTGGGGTGGCTGTGGCCAGTTGTGGAAGAGATGAAAGCTGATCAAACAGCAGCGTGATCCTGAGCCATCACTGCAAGGCAGGGAGATGCCAGGGAAACGCTGACTGGGGGGGAGCTGGACTGCTCCTCTTCTGTGCTCCAGGACATCATAGGGTCACAAAGTCATGCTTTAATAGCCTGGCCTTCAAAATGTTGTATTTTATGCCAAGTACCAGGCCTGAGGGCCCAGCTTTCTGTGCTGTGCCCCAGCCAGGGCTCTGTGCCATGCACTGCTGCTGTCATCGTGCTGTCCCACGTCCTTTTGTCTGCTGGCCTGGGCCATCTCTAGCCCTGTGACCGTGCTGAGCATTTCTGGTAGAATCACCCACATATCCTGCTCGAACATTCGTTTTTAGGCCATTGTCAACACGTTTGCTCCTCGTGTAATAAGTCCCAAGTCTTTCTCTTCCTGAAAGCCTGGAGGACGCTCACAATAATGATCCGAGCCGAGGCTGTGGCAGACCGCGGGGCTGTGATTTCGGGAAGCCGTTTCTGGAGCACGTTCCAGGGCCGGGCCGTGCAGGTCCTGCGGGCACGGCGCTGTCCCGTCCCGCAGCAGCGGGGCCGGACGAGCTTTGCCCAGCACGGCTTCGTGTTTCCGCAGGCAGAGGGAGCCGGAGCCCGGCGCCCGCAGCCCGCTTCGCTCGCTCATTTGCCTCATTGTTCCGCCCCGACTTCCAAAGACCTCTGTGGGAGGAAGAAGAGGTTTAGGAGCGCAAACACGGCCGAGGAAAGCCGTGCCGCGCCCGCGGCCGGCGGCTGCAGCGCCCGGTGCCCAGCGCTGGGCGAGCCCGCGGGGCCCGCGCTGGTCCCGGCCCCGAGCCCCGGCCCAGCCCCGCGCCGGTGCCAGCCGGGGCTGCCAGCGCTGCTCCCCTGCAGCCCTCTGCTGCTCCCCTGCAGCCCCCCTGCAGTCCTCTGCTGCTGCCCCTGCAGCCCTCTACTGCTGCTCCCCTGCAGCCCCCCTGCAGTCCTCTGCTGCTCCCCTGCAGCCCTCTGCTGCTGCCAACGCTGCTGCCCCTGCAGTCCTCTGCTGCTGCCCCCCTGCAGCCCCCCTGCAGCCCTCTGCTGCTGCCCCTGCAGCCCCCCTGCAGCCCTCTGCTGCTGCCCCTGCAGCCCTCTGCTGCTGCCCCTGCAGCCCCCCTGCAGCCCTCTGCTGCTGCTCCCCTGCAGCCCCCCTGCAGCCCTCTGCTGCTGCCCCTGCAGCCCCCCTGCAGCCCTCTGCTGCTGCCCCTGCAGCCCTCTGCTGCTGCCAGCGCTGCTCCCCTGCAGCCCTCTGCTGCTCCCCTGCAGCCCTCTGCTGCTGCCAGCGCTGCTGCCCCCCTGCCCTGTCTCCCTCTGACCGCTGCCCTGCCCCTGGCCCCAGATCCCCTCTTTTGTGCGGCTTCTTCCCTATGAGAAGGGGCACTTAGCAAACCCCCCTGAACCGATGGAAGGTCTGGTTCCACAGCAAACCCCCCTGAACCGATGGAAGGTCTGGTTCCACAGCAAACCCCTGAACTGATGGAAGGTCTGGTTCCACAGCAAACCCCTGAACCGATGGAAGGTCTGGTTCCACAGCAAACCCCTGAACTGATGGAAGGTCTGGTTCCACAACAAACCTCCCTGAACCGATGGAAGGTCTGACCCCACCCTTCAGCAGAGGAGGAGTCAGGAGTCCCGTCCCGTCTCTGGAGGCCAGAGCTGCTGAGAGGATGCTGAGGGATGTCTTTGCAAACACAGCACAACCCTTTGCCCTCCCCAGCACACACTCCCATGGGCATAGGAAAAACTGCATCCAGGTTTTGTCTCCAAGGATGAGAGATGTCTTCTCAGGTGTCTTCTTGGATGAAGAGCAGACACTGCTGAGCTGCCAGGAGCACGTTTGGGCAGGAAGTGTTGAAGCCTACCAGGGTGACTCTGCAATAGGATGCTGTTCCCAGGCTCACACGGCCACAACAGCCAAGGACAAACCATGAGGGGTTTACGTGCTACAGACAAGGAATGGGCAATAAATTGCCAGTCAGAGCAGGTTAGCTGTCACAGCAAAACCTTCAGTGATTAGGCTTTTCTTCTTTTTTGAAAATAACAGCAAATTTTATCTCCAAGGATTTACCTTCCATGCATTACGGGGGTGCAAATCATAAAGGGGAGAAGAGAGGGGGAATCGCTCACTCCCACCCTGAGCCCAGTCCTGACACCTCACGCTGCCCGTGAGCAGGGAGCGAAGAACAAGTCCCAGATTTCTCCCCAGATCTGTGGCTGGGGCCAGGCCCTGTGCTCATATCCTGCAATGTCCCAGCCACTCCAAGAAACGTGTGATTGAGTTTTCCTTTCACACACTTGATGATTTTTTTTTTTTTTTGGTAACTGTAAAATGTAGCAAAAAGTATAAATAACACCATAAACTGTAAGGGTGGGCCATTAGTCATATGAAAAGTGTTATCCCCCTTGAAACACAGTGGAGATTGTCTTAGCAGAACATTTTGAAGCAATACAAACAGTAATGCCAATCCTTAGGATGCTAATGTCGATAAAATACCATTTTTCTCTACATCAGTATTGATAAACATGTCATGAAAAGCTATAGCACTAAAGGTTAAAAAGTAAAATTAACTTGTGCCTATGAAATTCACTTGTTTTATGTTTATTCTTTAAAAACAGCCATAAAGAGCTTCTTGTCATAATTTATTCTTGAAATGAGTATTCCTCTGAAGTTTCCATAGTTACAGATGTTTCTGGGTTTGTAGTGTTTGCACAATTGACATTTACTGCACAGTGAAAACCTGTGATTGATTTTACCACCTGGAGAGGAGAACACAGGTGCCAGGCGATACACGGGCTGTCCAATTGCCACCCGGGTTCTGGGGGAGCCGCTGCTGGAACGGCCAAGGGCAAGGCTCATAGATAATGCACGGGCCACGAGCTCAGAGTGTCGGGGAGAGCAGCGGTGGAGGGGCAGCTCCACCCCCCCCGAGAGCCGCGCTGTGCCGGGACTGTCCCGTGGGAGTGGCATTCCTGCAGCTCCCGCTGCCAGCGGGCAGTGGCGTGGCCCTGGGCTGGCACCCAGTGCTGGCAGCACAAAGCCAGCGCTGGCACCCTGCACTGGCACCCAGCACCCAGCGCTGGCACCCTGCACTGGCACCCAGCACCCTGCACTGGCACCCAGCAACTGCACTGGCACCCTGCACTGGCACCCAGCACTGGCACCCAGCACCTGCACTGGCACCCAGCACCTGCACTGGCACCCTGCACTGGCACCCAGCACTGGCACCCAGCACCTGCACTGGCACCCTGCACTGGCACCCAGCACCTGCACTGGCACCCAGCACTGGCACCCAGCACCTGCACTGGCACCCAGCACCTGCACTGGCACCCTGCACTGGCACCCAGCACTGGCACCCAGCACCTGCACTGGCACCCTGCACTGGCACCCAGCACCTGCACTGGCACCCAGCACCTGCACTGGCACCCAGCACTGGCACCCTGCACTGGCACCCAGCAACTGCACTGGCACCCAGCACCTGCACTGGCACCCAGCACCTGCACTGGCACCCAGCACCTGCACTGGCACCCTGCACTGGCACCCTGCACTGGCACCCAGCAACCAGCTCTGGCACCCAGCACTGGCACCCAGCACTGGCACCCCACACCCAGCTCTGGCACCCCACACCCAGCTCTGGCACCCTGCATTCTGCACCAGCTGCTGTGCTCCAGACACCAGGGTGCCAGGTTTGACTCACATCAAGCATTCCCAAAGTAAGAATCCTCCATCTGAAATAAAGGAGATCGAGCAGGGAGAGAGGAAAGCACGGAGGAGGCACAAAGAAGCCCTGGCAGGTGCCTGCAGTGATGGCACAATCCATTAACTCAGTCACAGCTTGAGGGTCCTGGTTCCCACCCTGCTCGTGCTGCAGGCTGCCTGGGATGGTGGAGAAGTCCTTTCCACAGTTTATTCAGCCTGGCTGGGTGTTTGTGAGGCTGGTGGGTGAACGGAAGGTCCAAGCTGTGATCCAAAAGCAGCTGGTGCAGCCCCTCCCGACAGCAGCACTGTCCCCAGCTGGGCTCTGCCCCTGTCCCTGGCTGTCCCTGTGCTCTCTGCTCCCCACACCAAGCAGCATTGCTGCTCGCCCCAGGTGTGCCTTGGAGTTCAACTGACCAGAAACACTAGCAAAGGAAAAAGTATTTTCACTATTAATTTTTTTCAATTAAGCCTTTTTTAAGTTGGCCCTAAATTAGCTATATTGACAGCAATCTCTAAGTCCTAAAAGTGAAGATATGGATATAAAGTGCATTAATTTTCTCAGTTGCCTTGTTCCATCTTCAAAATAACAGGAAATGATGACGCATGTTGGGGAGAAACAGCATCAATTTATACTGAGAAAAGTAAATCCATTCTCAGCTGCTGTAACTCATGGGACTGTTGCTTCCATAAAACATGTGAACTCTTTTTTTCAAATGTAATCCCATCTTCTTAAAACGCCTCCACTAGGATGTTCTTTTTCCTTCTTCCCTGGGTGCTTGATTATATTTGATTACTTCTAATCAGGCAACAATGAGATCAGGAGAGAAGTATCTGGAAGAGAAAACAAGGTGGATTAAAGCATTAGGGCTGTAGCAAATCAGAAAACATCAGGAATTCCAATTTATAGTCCCAGAGGCTAATGCTGTGAAAACTGCAGGAGCAGTTTAATGGGCTGATGTGAACGCCACCAGGTTAAACTTCTTGTCTCCCTAAATCCATTTTCCTCATCTCCTATTGTTACCCAGACACTACTTGATTTTTGCTGTTTTGAGGAGATTCAGACCACGAGATTAAAGCATATTATGTATAGAGGGATGTGGTGTGGTTTGGGGGTAACTCCTGGTGAGAGGCTGCTCAGGGCTGTGCTGGGCTCCAGTGACCCGGCCCTGGGGCTGTCAGGGTTTCCTGTCTGCCCGGGGTGCACCCCAAAGATATCCCAGCCAGCCTTTTCCACAGACCTTATTCCTTGTAAAGCTTTAATGGTAACAGAAATTCCTTAAGAAAACTGAAGTTACTTCTAAAAAGTGTTAAATATGGCTGAGAAAGTGCACAAACCTGAGCTGGATTGCAGGGCACTTTAAGAATTAAAAACCATTTTTCATGGAATGGTGACAGGATCTTGTTTCCTGCATGGAGAGTTTCCTGGGAGCCCTCAGGGCTCAGAAACTCAGTGGGGTTGGATATTAACCATGACCACACAGCCTAACAGGAGGAATGGGGAGCAGGAGCTGGAGTAAAGGTGTTCCCATAGACAGCCCTGGTGGAAAGTGAAAAAAAAAACAACAAAACAAAAACAAACAACACAAAACACAAAAGGTGATGGGAACTGACTTTGTGTGCCAGACAGTGTGAGAGCTCTGGACAGTGTCAGCTGAGTGAGCAGCACTCGGGTTTGATGTGGGAAAAGAAGAGGGAGAGACACAAAGGGAGGGGCAGGAACCTGCTGTCGTGTGGGTGTCCTGGGAGGCTGCAGCAGGGCTTTGGCCAGTGCCAGCTGCTGGCATGATGCCATCTTACAGACCCCTCCTCAATCTCTTCATTGCGTACCTCAAAATTCAAGCTCCAGAGTAATCAGCAGCAATACTACCAATAACAGCAAGGGCTAATTAGGATTTCCCTTTTCTATTCATTTCTGTTTTTCAGCTCCTCTGCTTTAATTACAGCTGGCAATTGCACAGACCAGGGGTCATTACGTGGGCTGGGAACAAGCCCAGGTGAGCTGAGAGAAGCCCCCTGGGTGAAAATGGCAGCAGTGGCTGCTGGGGCCAGTGCTGCTCCAGGCAGGGCTCGGGGCCCCACCGCCCAGCTAACAACGTCTGGAGCATCTCCAGTCCCACTTTCCCCACTGTTTCTAGCCTCAGATTTCAACCAATGTTTATTTAAATTGGTTGGTCATAGCAGAGTTAATTTGTTTGAAGGCTGAGCCAGAAACTCTTGGCAGCTGGACAGGAAAATCTCAAACAAACAAACAAAACCTCCTTAAACTGTAAGCATTGCTTAATTCTTCAGTCTTAAGTACAAAACACCTTAGAGAAATCATCAGTTCTGTCAGAGTAACGAGGCCAGAGCTGTTTCTTTCCAAAGTACAGCCTTTGGATTTTGGGTGGTGGTTGCTGTGGCACAGCACCGGGCTGGACCCGCCGGCCCCGAGTGCCACAGAGCCCCGGGCACCTTCCCCATGGCACAGGCCATGAGCTGGGGCAGCCAAGCAGAAGCACAGAGCACTTTCCTCTGCTTTAATAAGAAGAAAGTAAAAAGCACACCCAGCACTTTGCTGTCCATTCTCCAGGAGCACAGCCTCATTTTGGCGACGTGTGTGAGTGCAAACACACACAAAATCGAAGTGGGAAACAAGCAAGTGGAACTGGCTAGAAGAAAACAGTCTGTATTTCCCTTTGGAAGGTTTTCTACACAAATGCCCGGCCTGTGGATTTCCTGCTGATTTGGTTGCTGGTGCAGACTGGGATTGATGCACTCTGGCTGTACACTGAGGTACTGAGGAAGTGCTGTGATAGCCAGTGAGGCAGGGGAGCTCTCCCAGGAACCCCTGCCCATCTCGGCCAGTGCTGGGATAACCCTGCGTGGCACTGGGCACTCTGGGGGGCTCCGGCTGCTGCTGCAGGGCTGGGCAATGCCTTGGTCTCCCAGACTGTGCTTCCCTCCCCGGCCAGGCCCCGCTCTGGGGGTTTTACCTGGCATGTGCTGGTTCAACGTGCACTTGGGAATACCCAACAATACGGACACAGCAGAGTCCCTAGAAGGTTGGTTCTGCCATCAGCTGAACTTACCACTGAGTTTCCTCGTGCCTAAACCAAACCTTTCCTGTCCCCTTTGCTGTTATTGGTAGTATTGCTGCTGATTACTCTGGAGCTTGAATTTTGAGGTACACAATGAAGAGATTGAGGAGGGGTCTATAAGATGGCATCATGCCAGCAGCTGTGAAGCACACAGGGTTTGTTCTCTTTGCTGCAGGAGGCAGCCTGTCCCCTGTCCCTTTCTGACACCTGTGGGAGTGCTCCAGGCCAGCTCTGTCTCCTGGGGTTGGCTCTTCAGCCTCAGCAGCCCACTTCACCCCCTGTGCTTTCTGGTTGTCATCCATGCTGTCGCTGGGCCTTGGAGCCCTGGTGCCCGGCCCTTACCTGCCAGGCCAGTGGCCACCCTGGGCAAGGCCAGCCCTGCTGGGCAGTGGGCAGTTCCCCTCTGCCTGCTGCCAGGGCTGGGGGAGCGTGCTCCTCTGCTGCAGTGGCCCTGGGGCTCTGCTGCAGGGGGGCTTTGCTGCGGGGTGCTGATGGCAGAGGGGAGCATGGGCTGTGAGGGAGGGCTCTGGGGAGCAGTGACACCCCGGTGACACCTGGTGACACCCAGTGACACCCCAGTGACATGCCAGAGACATGCCAGTGACACCCAGTGACACCCTGGTGACAACCCAGTGACATGCCAGGGACACACCAGTGACACGCCAGTGACACCCAGTGACACCCCAGTGACAACCCAGTGACATGCCAGAGACATGCCAGTGACACCCAGTGACAGCCTGGTGACACTGCAGTGACACCCCAGTACACTCTGGTGACACCCCGGTGACAGCCTGGCCTTGGACTGCCCGGCCAAGGCTGGGGCAATGACATCTGCAGGTGGCAGCAGCCGTGGCCAGGCCAGCACCCCGGTGACAGCCTGTCCTGCCCATGCAGCTCTGCCATGGCAGTGCTGCTCCCAGCCCGGTGCATCCTCCCCATGCAGCTCTGCCACGGCAGTGCTGCTCCCAGCCCAGTGCATCCTCCCCACACAGCTCTGCCATGGCAGTGCTGCTCCCAGCCCAGAGCTGCTCCCCATGCAGCTCTGCCACAGCAATGCTGCTCCCAGCCCAGTGCATCCTCCCCATGCAGCTCTGCCACAGCAATGCTGCTCCCAGACGCCTTAGGGGAAAACTGCTGATGCTGAAAGAGCCCCGCAGCTCTTGGTGGTGCAGACAAACATCTGGCAGGATCCCGACTGAGAATCCCAGTCTGGTTTTACCTCTGCCTCGAGCCACTTGAACGAAGTTTTCAGAAGGAGAGGACTAATAAATCAAGACCATACTTCTGCAGGCTCTCTCGAGGGAGCGGGTTAAAATTAGCAAGGAATGTGGGCCGGAGGAGCCGTCCCTCACCGCAGCGCCCAAAGCCACGGCGCCGCGCCCAGCCCGTCCCGGCTCTTCCAAAAAAGGCCAGGAGCAGCTCTGGGCCCGTGGCTCCCCGTGCCCCCCGCCCGCCCCCGGGCCAGGTGCTGCCCTTCCCACCGGGAAATGAGCTCCTGCCAGCAGGACGAGAGGCTGACTCCAACCTAAATATTGGGAAAGGAGTGGGATGAGGCATCCCCAGGTCCTTGTGAGCTTTTTTCTACACATCACTGAATACTAATGGATCATTCAGCCCAAACAGTTGAAGGGAGACTGCTGAGATGACCAGGAGCTCCCTGTATCCCAGAGAGGAGGGTGATGGAAGGAGCACCCTGGCCATGACAGCAGCCACAGCATGCAGCGAGGTCAAGGAAGTGTCCTCTGGATGTTCCTGAGCAAGGTCCTACAATGCCAAGCATGCAGTAAAAATCAGGGCAAAACATGTTATTGCAATCCTGGTGGAGCCAACAGTAGGTTTTGGGGAGGCGGGGGCAGGCCAGGTGGCACCGGGACAGCCAGGTGGCATGGTGCTCAGACAGCCCCAAACACAGCTCCCAGTGCAGGCAGGGCAGGAGCGGCCCCCAAAGGCTTCCCAGAAGTTACTGCTCCTGCTTGTAGGGAACGGAGCATTACGAAGGATGTCTGATGCTGCCTAGGCTTCCTGTGCAGGCAGCAGCAGGGCCCCGGCTGGCACATCCTCCTGGAAGGCTCTGGCTGGCACATCCTCCCCAAAGACCCCAGCTGGCACATCCTCCTGGAAGGCTCTGGCTGGCACATCCTCCCCAAAGATCCCGGCTGGCACATCCTCCCCAAAGACCCCAGCTGGCACATCCTCCTGGAAGGCCCCGGCTGGCACATCCTCCTGGAAGGCTCTGGCTGGCACATCCTCCCCAAAGACCCCGGCTGGCACATCCTCCTGGAAGGCCCCGGCTGACACATCCTCCTGGAAGGCCCTGGCTGGCACATCCTCCTGGAAGGCCCCGGCTGGCACATCCTCCTGGAAGGCTCTGGCTGGCACATCCTCCCCAAAGACCCCGGCTGGCACATCCTCCTGGAAGGCCCTGGCTGGCACATCCTCCTGGAAGGCCCTGGCTGGCACATCCTCCCCAAAGACCCCAGCTGGCACATCCTCCTGGAAGGCCCCGGCTGGCACATCCTCCTGGAAGGCCCTGGCTGGCACATCCTCCTCGGCACACAGCAAAGCCACCACGAAGTGCCTCCACCTTATGTCACACAGAAGAAGATCATCCCTGCTTGTCAATGTCTCGGGGTTCTGAATATTGAGGTGACCCCGAGATCATAAAGAGTCTTTGCTTCCCAGCCCGGGCAGCCAAAGAAGGTGCCTGGAATGCTCTGATTGCACTTTCAAGGTTGTTTATTTCTCCTTATCTGAACATTCTCTCTCTGACCTGCCCAGCTCTGCCTAGCAAGCCCACCATGGCATTCTGCCCCGAGCCTCGGGCAGCTCCCACCTTACACACTCAAAACTACGTGTGTGTGTTTATAATTTATTACCAATTCCCATCATCTGTGTTAGACTGTGAATCTCTGCCTTGAACCAACAGAAAAGTGGCACCAGCACAGCAAGACTTGGAGGGCAAGGAGAAGGAAAAGAAGGCCAGGACACGCCCAGATTTTTCCATCTTGACCCCTTGAATTATATTCTAAAAACCCCAAAATTCTACTTTTCCACCTTGTGTTAATCTAAATATCACACTACTCAAACCCTTGTGGCTTGTAATTCCTCACACAGAGTTGGCAGCTTTTCCCATGGGCTGAAATGGAAGCCACAGGTGCTTTTGACTTCATGCCAAGGTCTCTGAGCCCCCTGCCAGGGTCTGGAGCCAGCCAGGGCAGCCAGAGGGATGTCCTGGACACTGACACCTGCTGAGCAGATGCCCATTTCAAAAACTGCATGCCAGACTGTCCTGCTTGTTTCCAAGTAACAAATAATCTCTACTTTTTAAAAAAAGCTTTCATTTTTCTTAAGAAAAGACACTGATGGTGGCACGTCCACCAGGAGCAGTGCTCAAGGCCAGACTGGACAGGGCTCGGAGCAGCCTGGTCTAGCGGAAGGGGTCCCTGCCCATGACAGAGGGTCGGAAAGAGACGAGGTTCAAAGTCCCTTCCAACCCAAAGCCATCTGTGATTCTCTGATTAACTCCATGCCAGCTGTCGGTGGCCAGGTGGCAGTGCCAGCTGCTCCCTGTCTGCCCGCCACGTCACACCGAGACAGGGGACAAACGCTGGGGGGTGAAGGAGATCAGGGTCTGCAGCATCCCTCCAATCCCTCCTGTCCTCTCCTGCTGCTGCTGCTGCTGGGTCGGTGTGAGCCATGCAGGAGGTGGCACTGCCCTCCCCTGTCACAGCTGTGCAGGTGGCACTGCCCTTCCCTGTCACACCAGTACAGGTGGCACTGCCCTCCCCTGTCACAGCTGTGCAGAGGTGGCACTGCCCTCCCCTGTCACAGCTCTGCAGGTGGCACTGCCCTTCCCTGTCACACCAGTACAGGTGGCACTGCCCTCCCCTGTCACAGCTGTGCAGAGGTGGCACTGCCCTCCCCTGTCACAGCTCTGCAGGTGGCACTGCCCTTCCCTGTCACACCAGTACAGGTGGCACTGCCCTCCCCTGTCACAGCTCTGCAGGTGGCACTGCCCTTCCCTGTCACACCAGTACAGGTGGCACTGCCCTCCCCTGTCACAGCTGTGCAGAGGTGGCACTGCCCTCCCCTGTCACAGCCATGCAGGAGGTGGCACTGCCCTCCCCTGTCACAGCCATGCAGGTGGCACTGCCCTCCCCTGTCACAGCTCTGCAGGTGGCACTGCCCTTCCCTGTCACAGCAGTACAGGTGGCACTGCCCTCCCCTGTCACAGCACTGCAGGAGGTGGCACTGCCCTCCCCTGTCACAGCAGTACAGGTGGCACTGCCCTCCCCTGTCACAGCTGTGCAGAGGTGGCACTGCCCTCCCCTGTCACAGCCATGCAGGTGGCACTGCCCTCCCCTGTCACAGCTGTGCAGAGGTGGCACTGCCCTTCCCTGTCACAGCCGTGCAGGAGGTGGCACTGCCCTCCCCTGTCACAGCCATGCAGGTGGCACTGCCCTCCCCTGTCACAGCCGTGCAGGAGGTGGCACTGCCCTCCCCTGTCACAGCCGTGCCGGTGGCACTGCCCTCCCCTGTCACAGCTCTGCAGGTGGCACTGCCCTCCCCTGTCACAGCCGTGCCGGTGGCACTGCCCTCCCCTGTCACAGCCATGCAGGAGGTGGCACTGCCCTCCCCTGTCACAGCCATGCAGGTGGCACTGCCCTCCCCTGTCACAGCTCTGCAGGTGGCACTGCCCTCCCCTGTCACAGCCATGCAGGAGGTGGCACTGCCCTCCCCTGTCACAGCCATGCAGGAGGTGGCACTGCCCTCCCCTGTCACAGCCGTGCCGGTGGCACTGCCCTCCCCTGTCACAGCCGTGCCGGTGGCACTGCCCTCCCCTGTCCCCGGGCACGGCAGGGTGGCGTGCCTGTGACACTGCTGTCCCCAGCAGCCCGTGCAGCTCTCGGGGCTGGCCGCAGCTCCCGCTCCTGCCCTGCAGGGGCTCCGGCAGTGCCCAGCCCCGGGCGGAACCCGCGGCTCCCTTCACTGTTGCCGCTCTGTTTTAAGAACAGCGCATTATTGTCAATGCATTTCTTGTGTTTGGTTTCTGTCCGAGTCCGTTTGTTTAACTAGTAGGCAGATTTATTTACTGAGAGGAGGAGGAAAGCAGCAGTTAAAAGGATACGGCAAATCCAGCAAATATTAATCTTGTCCCCAGAAAAACCACTGGCAGCACCTTGGAATTTTTTCAACTTTTCTACAAGGTTTTTAGATTGTAGTCAAAATAATGCCTTAATCTGCACATTCCCAACTCCAAGGTCTGGAACAGGAAGGGCTTGTGCTGAAGAACAGTCTTTGCTGTAAAATGCAATGGAATTAATTGAGCAACTCAGGAACAGATGCCAAAAACGTAATTCCCATTTATCTCAACAGGAGATTCCTTACTGCTGCTCAGGGCTTACGGTACAGGCACTTTTCCAATTTAAAATAAAAAATCTCCAGCAAAAGAGGACAATAATTCCAGTTTAATTTTGTCTCCTCACTTTTACCAAACAGAGCAGTTCCATTCTGTTTCTTGAAGACCACTAATAAGAATGTTAATCTGAAGCTAAAATTGACACTGACAAACTTCGACCATCCTGACAGTTCCACAAAAATCAGACTGTTGATGTGATAACACACAATTTCTGTCGTTTATTTGGGATTAATGATTTATAGAACAAATGGAGTCTCAGAATTTGGGTTTGAAGGGCCCTTAACCCGTTCCACCCCCTGCCATGGGCAGGGACACCTTCCACAGCCCAGGTTGCTCAGAAGTAGCTGTGCAGACAAGCACAGGATGTTTTTCTGCCTTCTGCAAAGCTGTGTGAAGGCACAAGGTTTGAGCATTACTAAAACATCCCTTCTCTCTGGGCTCACACGCCAGGGAGGGGTGGGACAGGGAGGGGTGGGACGCTTTCTTAACCATTTCCCTTCTGAGTGCCCCAGGACGCAGCTTTGCACCTGGGTCAGCACCAAGAACAGTGAAATTAATTTGTTCAGAACATAAAACAACCATTTCTTTGCTCACAGAACTTGTCAGAGAGCTGCCTTTCTCCTTCATTTGCTTTACAAAATGTTAATTTTGCTTAACCACCAACACACAGCATTTTATAAAAGAGAACCATTTTATTCCCATTATGATGTTTATGTTAAGAGGAAGAATGAGCAGCTTTGTGACAAGAAAACATCTGAGTTTTCCAAAGAAGAGAAGCAAGCTGGCTGTCACGTATTGTTTTGCCACTCTCCTATTTGCATGTCAGCGTGATCTTTGTTAAAGGTTTGCAAATGAAACACTTGAGATCCATTTTTGGGCCCCAGCTGAGGGCAAGAGGCCCTGGGCAGGGACACCACAGAGGCAGGGGGACACGGTGCCACTCCTGCTCAGCATGGGCTGTGCCATGGGCAATGCCAGGGCTCAGCAGCTGCCGGTGCTGGGCTCTGAAGGAGCACGGATTTGCCCTCAGCCCTGCTTTAGGTGCAGAGCTAAGCAGCTGTCTGGTGTCACCTGTCACAGCCTGTCCCAGAATGCCTGCTCTGTCTCGCCAGAGGTTTTCTGGCTGCTGTGCTGTGTGAGCTGTCCTGCTCCCTCCACAGAGGGACAACGTTTTCCCAAGAGTGAAGAGCTCTTCACACTGCTGGCCCCATGGCTCGGGATGCAGACAGCAGCACCCCTCCTGAGCTGGCTCCTTGGGAAAGCAGATGGGAAATACTCCTGCCCTCTGCCACCACCGTGCAGCTCAGGGGCCGACCCTGCCCAACAGGGCTCCAGCCTGGCACACCACTGGGGATACTCCCCCTCCTCAGGCCTCGGTGGATTTTGAATATCCACCTCCCCCAGGAAGTCCAAGAACCGGCCTTGAGCTGAGTTGAGTTTCAGGCTTTTTATTTATTCAGGCCAATAGTTCTTCTTTCTTTGATGCTGCTCTGTGCTCATCTTTTGTACATTCATTTTACCCTCTTCCTGTTTTATATGTTCCCTAAAGCCACCACATCAGAGACACGATGGATTTGGCTTGCTGAACCCTAGTCTTTCTGTCTTTCTGCTATCTTCAGAACCCATCTGTTTCTCACCAAAAAGCTGAGAAGACGCTTACACTCAGCCCTTTCAGGTCACCCTGTGCTCCCCATCCTCACAGGATCTCTGCTCCAAAGGGACAAGATTGATGCTTCCTCCTGTCACCTGCATCAGGCCTCTCTTCCTATAGCTTCAGGCACACCAGGAAATGTAAAACCCTGTCTGATGAGTCAGGATTAGGCCTTGTTCTTTCTTGAACCAGCCGATCATTAAAGGAGACTTTTTAATCGAGACACATTAGGAAGTGAACCATTTCCTCTTGTAAGTACAGAGCAGCACTTGGGATGACATCCATCTGAAAGATGCACTGATCTTCAGACACCCAGTAAACTCTCCTGGTAATCCTGATTATGTGCTAATTTCAGCTGCATTTTTTCTGCCCTCTTTCACTCTCATTATCTCCTTGCACCCTTTAGTTTCCGTCCTCTCAGTGCGTTCCTCTCCCAGGAAGGCTGTGTTGGGAGAGCAGATGAAACCTTTACACAGGTACTTGTGAATAAACATCTGTGAGAATTTGCTACCTTCCAGCAGTTTTAGCACATCTCTTGGAAAGTGCTGTCTGTGTGTGAAATACAGCAGGCACCACCCCAGCTGATCCAGCCAACTCCATCTATGGAGAAGTCACCTTCTTTCTGTAAGCGTGTTCAGTCCTCTCGATATCAGTTTTTGTTTGCTTCTTTTGTTATTTCCTGTTTGCACAGGCTGGTCACTGAAAATCAGTCCCTGAACAAGAAATTGTGGGCAGGCTGGCTGTGTCTGACCGAGCCACAGCACCCAGCCATCAGCCACGGCTCTACAGTCACCAGCACCTCTCTGGGGAAAGGCATCTGTCACTCCACTCTGTCGAGTATCCCTTCCAGCAGAACTAATGCAGGCACCTCTGCTAAGTTGTTTTGGGCTCTTTCCCAGTAGCTCTTTGAAGGAAAATACTCCAGCAGCTGAGCAGCAGCTGGATGCAGAGGCATGTAAACCAGCCCTGAGAGTGCCAAAACAAGCGAGCTCGTACAGTGGGAAAGCTCAGGCCTGCATCCCAGGGGTGAGTCCTTCCCTGCACACATCCCTGCCCGCAGGCACAGGTTCCCTGCAGCACAGCCCGGTTCGCATTCACTTCAGGGATGCTCTGAAAAGCCAGATTCCCTGACACTCAGGTGCAGCTCACTCCCCTCTTGCTTGTCCCCACCTCCTGAGAGAACACAAAGCTGAACCAAAAGGAATGTGGAAGGGGTAGATATATGTTCATGCATTAAAAAAACACACAGGAAAGAGAAACAGCGTGAGTCAGTGGTGAAATAGTTGCAGAAAAGAGCACAAAAATGACCTCCATGACAGCACCAACATCAAAGGCTGTGTGAGATGGAGGGGTACAGAGGGCACCATCAGACACCGATGAAAGCGTACCTGGGAAGGGGACACAAGGGAAAGCAGCAGAGCTGGGTCACAGCAGGTGTGGCAGGGTCTCCTCAGGCACAGAAGAGCCTCATTGCTTGGAGAACAGCCCCAAGAGGAGAACAAGCACGGCTGAGCTGCTGCCTCCCTCTGGGAGAGGGGGCTGACCACTTGGCAGAGGAGCAAGGCAGGCTCTGTAAGGTTCTCTTCCCTGCCCCAGCCCTGGATGAGCTTTTGGCTCTGGTGAAACGTTTTGTGACCCATCTCCTGTGGAAAACCCCAAAGGAACAAAGGCAGGAGCCCAGTGTGTACCACAGGGAGCGCGTGCTCTGCGGGCACCTCTCTGGGGCTTCCTTTGTCTGAAGCCAGGATTTCAAACCCCACCCCTCGTGTAGTACACGAGCACGGCGTTGGTGCTCGCAGCAACACAGGGTTTGGACAGAACAGAGTTGTTTAAAGAATATCTGGTTTATATAATTCAGAGTTAAAAAAAATTAAAAATGCAGAAGCCTGGTTATATTTGTTAACATCAGCGGAGAGGTAATGGCAGATCAAAAAACTCATGGGAAGGTGGGAGTGGCACAATCTAGGAATACGTGGATCTTTTTGCCAGAACCGTGGGTTGAATGTTCCTATTTAAATATGTTGTTAATGTCTTTATATCATTAATTTCTAAGTTGGTCACCATGGCAGCAATGGCAGACTCACATGAATGAAAATAGACTTCAGCAGAGATGAGTGCAGAATAGCTGGATGTTGTTTTTGCCATCTCTATTGGTCTTGGATCCACTCGTTCCCAAGAGAGTGAGCTTCCCCAGCAAGGGCTGATTTCTTTGCCAAGCTGCTGAGAGCTGGGCACCCTCTGCCTGCCTGGGATCACCTCCCAGGCATGGCACAGAGCTCTCTTTCATCACATTGAACTAAGGACCCAGCCTCAGCTTTATTGCTGTCTTCCCAGGTTTCTTTCTGCTGCTGATCAGCAAAGACAAATTTGCTTCCACAGCACCACAAAATACCTGCCTTGTTTCGTTGGCACCTGTGTAAGGAGTAAGTGAGCCCTCATCCTGTATCCTCCTAAATCCACAAATAAAGAGAATCCCGCCAGGCTCTGGGAGCAGAGCGTTGATAGTCCCCAGGGACACCACCCAACACTCAAAACATCATTTCCAAACCCTTCTGCCAGGGATCTAGAGAAGGACAAGGCAGGAGGAAGCTGATGACAGCACAGGGCTGTGGTGTCAGCTTTGGCACTGGCCTCTAACCCCCTCACCATCCCTCCCCATCAGCTGTGCCAGTCCTGTTTTCAAGGATGGAATATTCACAGCTGGAAAGGGGAGAGCACAGACACCCTTTGGAGTAGCTGAGTAGCTGGACATTAATTAAAACAAATCTAGGGATATGAAATTGTCTGTGACTGGTTAATGACACTGCAGAAAGCTCGCCAGTGAGAGAACTTTAATGTTGCCATGGACTTGTGGCACTGGCAAGGACAGCAAGGACAGACATGGATACCAGGATGTTTCTCACACAGAAAGAAAACCCCGAGCTGCTCGTGGAGTCCTGTGGGAAAGTGTCTGCCTTCGATGCTGGGGCCACCTGGCAGGGCCAAGGAGGGGACACCTGCAGCCTCTCTGCTGACACCCTCTGAGTGCCTGGAGGGAATGGGGCTTCCTGTCACTCTCTGCCTTGATTTTCTCCTTGAAGGAAACCTGGTGGAGGATTTACATATGTCTGCGTTAATGTAAACAGAGAGTGGAAAAGGAAGTTTACACCAAATGCAAAGAGAAACAGTTTTCCAAACAGGCTTTTTGCTGAGTCTCGTCTAAATGAATCAGCCATGCTTGGCTGTCCAGGGAAGGTCCAGGAGGGAGCTCTTTGCTGGGGCACAGGATGCTGGGGATTTCAGTGCTGCACTCAGAAAAAATGGATTGAGATCAGACTCATGGGGATTAGGTAAATAATCTGCTTTCGTTTTCTGCAGAGAGAAAGACTGGACATTCCAGTCATTAGGCAGAAGATAAAAAAACAGCTAAAAAGGAAGGTGGTGTCAGCCCTTCATCCATTCCTAAGCCACAGGTACCGAGTAGCAGCAGCAGCAGCAGCAGCAGCAGCAGCATTTCTGGACTGTCAAGGATGGGTTTTGGGAGAGAGATTATCTCAGGACAACTTACTGCCAGTCTCAGGGCCTTGTTCCTTGGCTGGGTTGGGCACCTCGGGGTGGAGGAGCAGCTGCTCCACGGAGCACTGCTGGTCTCAGCTCACGCTGCTGCTGACGGCGGGACCCCGGCTGCTGACGTGGAGGGCAGAGGCCGGGCTCTCTCGGGGCCACTGCAGCCAGGTGAGGCCAGGCTGTGCCCCCATCCCCAGCCCACAGAGCCCCTCCGGCACGGGCTCTGCTCGTGTTCTCACCTGGGCCCTTGTGGCTGGTGTTTCCTCCCTGCTCGGTGCCGTGGCAGTGGTGCACACACCAAGTCCCCAGACAGCCAGTTATGCAGCCAGGCAGGGAGGGAAAAACAGTACTTGTTTATTTCACATTTTATAACTTGTTCCTAGGAAATTGAAACGCAGCTTTTATCAGAGGTAAATTTGCTTCCATGACCATGAAGGTTTCTGCCAGAGGCTAGTGCCGTCTCTCTAGGAAGGGAAGTTCAGCCAAAGGCTCTTCCTGGCTCGGTTTGTTTTCAGACCCACTGCACTAGTTTTCTAGCCTTTTGACCAATTTCCATGTAATTTGATAGGACTGAAGCATATTAACCAGCTGCAGGTTTCACTGAGGAGAGGAGGCAGGAGGTCAGAGATGAGCGCAGCCAGGAGGGACCCCAGGCACTGGTGCAGTGGACACCGCTCTGAATGGACAGATGGACACTGCTGCAGACGGATGGACACTGCTCCAGCAGACGGATGGACACTGCTGCAGACGGATGGACACCGCTCTGAATGGACAGATGGACACTGCTGCAGACGGATGGACACTGCTCTGAATGGACAGATGGACACTGCTGCAGACGGATGGACACTGCTCTGAATGGACAGATGGACACTGCTGCAGACGGATGGACACTGCTCTGAATGGACAGATGGACACCGCTCTGAATGGACAGATGGACACTGCTGCAGACGGATGGACACTGCTCTGAATGGACAGATGGACACTGCTGCAGACAGATGGACACTGCTCCAGCAGACGGATGGACAGACAGGGCTCTCCAGCCCAGGCTCAGGCCCTGGGCAAGGCGACTGCCAGGTTTAGAGCTGCTTCTCCTTTGGCAGTGTGCTGAAGGGCTCGGGATTAACGAGGTGAGAACTCGGGCTCCCCAGCACAGCGGCTGGGCTGCAGCCCAACGCACAGAAAGTGAAGCACCAAACTATTTATGTTCCAGTTCCTACAGCTATTTTTAATAGAGCTTCAGAGATTTGCTGTATTATCCTGCCTTTTTAGCGTCTGCTTCTTTTCTTAATCTCATTTCCCTTGCCCTTTCTTTATCTTTGGATCAATTTATACCATCCTTTTTATCATGCTCTAATCAGAACACACTTTATGATTTCAGATAAATGTAGTCATGGTAATTTTCCACTCCATTTAGGTCAAGTCAGGATGAAACAATTTTTTAAAATCTTATCTAGTAACCACCAGAAATGGCTCCTTGTTAAACTATCTGTCCCCTTGCTTTTCTAACTTCATTAGATTTTAATGTCAACTGTCAGTCTCCTTTTTTGGGTTCTTTAGGAAATTGGTTCTGCACTGAAAGCCAACCTGTTAACCCTGGAAGAGAGGCAGGGTGGCCCCTTTCCCAGCAGGGGTGCCTGGTGGAGTGCTTCCATCCCTTGGTGATGGGACTGTTGGCATGTCCTGTGACCTTGACTGGGGCTCCACTTGCTCTCTGCAGCCAGCTGCAGAGGCCAGCAGCCTCTCTGCAACCTGGCTCTCTCTCCTGAAGTATTCGGAGCAGGACTTTGTTAGCTTTGGGTGACACATGCTGTCTGAGCTTTAATAACATCACTGGGAATATTACTCAGCTTTGCGCAAGCTCACAGAATGTTAACAATCACTTCATTTCATATTGCATGATTTCAAAAGTATTTATATGCTAAAGTGTCACACTGCTCCTCTGTTCTGTCCTCTGAGGATGGCATTGGCTCCAGCTTTGAAGTGCAAATACCACCCCCAAAGCTCCCAGGTCCTTGCAAAGGTTAAGAACACATTTATCTGCTGCTCCTGGCTGGCTGGAGAAGGGCAGGAGTTGGGGACTGGGATGAGGGCTCTGGCACAGCTCAGTCAAGCTTGGCCACAGGGGGCTTTGCAGCTCTGCTGGTTACATTGCCCCCTCGCATGCAGTTCATATTCTGTTCACAACTGAGGGGCTGTTTTACTGAATATTGCAGCTATTGGCAAAGATAAATTCGAGACTTCTGAGGATGTGTGAAGTGAGGACAGAAGTATTTGGGATAAACATTATTTGTAAACCTCAGTGCAATTAGGGTAATTAAACATTTTGACTTTAAAATCACAATTGGACTGTTGGCCAGGGTGCTCTGAGGATGGACAGTGGAGCATGGGATCCTCTGAGAGGAGGGCATGGACAGAGTTTGGGGCACCAAGGGAGCTTTGGGCAAGGGGCAGCTCCTGTTCCGAGGGACCGGGCAAAGCTGGCCCGGCCCACCCGGTGGGCACAAGGGCAGAGGAAGGAGGCTCTGCTGTGCGGGTAGCACCGAGTGCCCAGGGCGAGCCAGAAGGATGCAGTGCCCTGGGTGGGATGCAGTGCCCTGGGTGGGATGCGGTGCCCTGGGTGGGATGCGGTGCCCTGGGTGGGATGCGGTGCCCTGGGTGGGATGCAGTGCCCTGGGTGGGATGTGGTGCCCTGGGTGGGATGCAGTGCCCTGGGTGGGATGCGGTGCCCTGGGTGGGATGCAGTGCCCTGGGTGGGATGCGGTGCCCTGGGTGGGATGTGCTGCCCTGGGTGGGATGCAGTGCCCTGGGTGGGATGTGGTGCCCTGGGTGGGATGCGGTGCCCTGGGTGGGATGCGGTGCCCTGGGTGGGATGCGGTGCCCCAGGCAGGATGCAGTGCCCCGGGTGGGATGCGGTGCCCCGGGTGGGATGTGGTGCCCTGGGTGGGATGCAGTGCCCCGGGTGGGATGCGGTGCCCTGGGTGGGATGTGCTGCCCCGGGAGGGATGCGGTGCCCTGGGTGGGATGCGGTGCCCTGGGTGGGATGCAGTGCCCTGGGTGGGATGCGGTGCCCTGGGTGGGATGCAGTGCCCCGGGCAGGATGCGGTGCCTCGGGCAGGATGCAGTGCCCCGGGCAGGATGCGGTGCCCCAGGCGGGATGCGGTGCCCTAGGCAGGATGCGGTGCCTCGGGCAGGATGCGGTGCCCTGGGTGGGATGTGGTGCCCTGGGTGGGATGCGGTGCCCTGGGTGGGATGTGCTGCCCTGGGTGGGATGTGCTGCCCCGGGAGGGATGCGGTGCCCCGGGAGGGATGCGGTGCCCTGGGTGGGATGCGGTGCCCCGGGCAGGATGCGGTGCCCTGGGTGGGATGCGGTGCCCCGGGCAGGATGCGGTGCCCGGGGCAGGATGCAGTGCCGGGAGTGCCCAGCCAGGGCTGCTCTGCCCGTGCCAGCCTCTCGCCCGGCTGCAAGGACACAGCATTCCGTCGCCAACCCCTCCTGCTTTCACACACACAGCTTCTTCCCGGCCTGGCTCACGTCCCCTGCCCGCAGCCCGGTGTCGACCTGGCAGCCCTGTCTGTCACCGGGGACAGCGGGTACGGCGGCTCACGGCGGTCCCGCGCAGCTCCGGGGGGCAGCGGGGACACAGCCTGGGGACAGCGGGACACAGCCTGGGGACAGCGGGACACAGGAGGGACAGAGCAGGGACAGACGGGGCAGAGCAGGGACAGGAGGGACAGAGCAGGGGCGGGAGGGACAGAGTGGGGACAGACGGGGCAGAGCAGGGACAGGAGGGACAGAACAGTGTCAGACGGGACAGAGCAGGGGCAGAAGGGACAGAACAGTGTCAGACGGGGCAGATCAGGGACAGACGGGGCAGAGCAGGGACAGAAGGGACAGAGCAGGGAAAGACGGGCAGAACAGTGTCAGACGGGGCAGAGCAGGGACAGGAGGGCCAGAACAGTGTCAGACGGGGCAGAGCAGGGACAAGAGGGACAGAACAGTGTCAGACGGGGCAGAGCAGGGACAGGAGGGACAGAGCAGGGACAGGAGGGACAGAACAGTGTCAGACGGGGCAGAGCAGGGACAGAAGGGACAGAACAGTGTCAGACGGGACAGAGCAGAGCCGCAGCGAGCCCGCCTGCCCCGCGGGTGCCGGAGCCCGGCACAGCCGCCCTCTGCTGCCCGCGGAGCCACGGCAGCTGCCCCGGAACTGCCCCGAATGCATCAGACACCAAAATGCTGACATGGTGTCCAAAGGGCTCATCACATTCAGTGCCATCATCCCTCTGCTGCTCACATACGTGAACTCCTCTAGAATAAAATAAAATCCGTGCTCCCCAGTAGTCTGCAGAATTTAAATTCTGTGGGTTACACCACAGATATTGCTGCCTCATGATTAAAGGTGGCAGCACTAGGCCCAAGAGTGCTAAAATCAAAGGGAAGCAAAAGGGAAATTACTTGGTGATGCTTTTATTGGGCTCTAACAGCTGTCAAACCACAGCATAAAAAGGCCTAAACTGTGGAATTTCTACTTTCAAAATGAAGCTGGACTGGAAGAGAACAGACTGCCTCAGTGTTAACCTCTTGTCTTTCACTGAGCTGCCTGAGACACAACAGGACTCAATGCCACAAACCCCTCTTTCAAGGAGCCACCAGCCCCTACATGACGATGCCATGTGCTCCAGAGGGGTCAATGAGGTACAGTGAGGCCATTTAATCTGAAAAAAATGTCCAAGATCATTGAGTCTCACTCTTCCAACCAGCACTGCCAGTGCCACCACTAAACCATGTCCCCAAGTGCCACACCCACATGGCTTTTAACTCCCCCCAGGAATGGTGACTCCACTGCTTCCCTGGGCAGCCTGTGCTTGGCCTTTCCAGGAATTTTCCCTACTATCCAACTTAAACCTGCCTGGTGCAGCTTCAGGGGTTCCCTCTTGTTCTGCTTCTTGTTCCTCGGGAGAAGAGACCAAACAACACCCAGGTCTTTGCCAACTTGGGGATGGGGGGTAGGTTTTTAATTTATAAAACATCTGTGACTTACCCAAGGAAGGCAGCTGACATATAAGGGGACTTGGGATGCAACCAGCCCTTGCCAAATTTCACATGTCCTGCTTTTACAGACAGAACAGACAATGTCACATGTCCTGATGGCTCTCAGCTCCTCGTGCCTCAAGGGTGCCTCTGACACTTCGTGGTGGAAAAGCCCCTGCTGAGCCCTCCTGCCCAGCTGTGGTTACGGCAGCAGCAGCTCTATGGAAACAGCTCTGGTCAAAACTGGTTTAATAAGTTTAGAGCAATTGGCTGTTTGTTTTCATCTGTGCTGTGACAGGGGACAGGGCAACTGTTCATTTTGGGGTTTTAAGATTTCTTCTAGGTACAAGTTAGGAAGTAAACAGTTCTAAAGACTTGAAGTGAATGTTATCAGGAGTATGGCGCTCTAATTATGATTGCATAACTCATATTTCAATTTTATGGGAATATTAAATGGATTCCTGGGAGAATTTTGAACAGTCTAAAAGTGCAACAGCACAAAACCCAATAAACCTTGCCTTCTTTTGGAGGACATTTCCTTAAAGGGCCCAGCTCAACTGCCAGACCTGCAGTCTGTGCACCACTGACATTTCCTCAACCTCCCTAAAAGATAAACTGCTTCCACACTAGAATTTTCTCTCCTCCACGCTATGGAGTAATGATAGCTTTTGCTGTTGTGAGGGCTGGAATCCAGAGGGCTGTGTGAGTGGATGCAATGTATAAATATTTTCATGCATGCCTGATTTGTATAGAATGCAAGATGTATTTATAGCCCTCATGAACACAAGATGGATGTGAGCTGAGAGGGAACCCTGTCTGTGTGGGCAGGAACACTTGCTGACCTACACAGCTAGTTCAGGGGGTGTTGAAGGGCAGGGACATCATTAAACTTCTCCCCCCTTGCAGTCCTGGAGCTGCCGGCAGGTCCAGTTACCATGGGCAAAGCCAGGCAGAGCCAGGACCACACGGAATCCTTCCGTGGGGCTGCCTCTCCTGAGCCGTGCTGGCACGTTTGGGGTGAATGTGGCTCCCGTGGCTCGTACCCAGCACATGGCTGCGGGGGCAGAGCAGGGGCTCCGAGCTGCCCCGAGGGCACGCAGCAGGCTCGGGACACCGCCCGAGAGACGTGTCCTTGTCCTTGTCCTTGTCCTTGTCCTTGTCCTTGTCCTTGTCCCGGGGCAGAGGGGGAGGGAAGCTCCTCCTGCCCACGGCAGCTGCCACAGGAGCTGGCAAGCAGAGCCTGGATGCAGGTGGCCACGGGCATGTGGCCATGGTGGGGTGGGAGCGAGGGGCATGTCCAGCAGCTCTGCCCACACCTGAACCAGGCAAGGCGGGCAGCTCTGGGGGGCGAGGGAGGGAAGGGAGTTTGGCCAGAGGAGGGTGAGGGTGGCCACGGCAGCCTGCAAGGTGGGAAAGGGTCCCTGGAGCTCCATTTCACTGCAGCCCCAACAGAACCAACTCCAGCACAAACAGGGAATGGGAGCAGCCTGAAGTGCCTGGCAGCACGGCAGGTCTCAGTGCCTGGGCTGGGGTCAGCGTGTCGGGGGCCCGGGCAGCCTGGGGAGCCCAGGGCTGCGGGGTGCCCAGGGCCGTGGGGTGCCCAGGGCTGCGGGGTGCCCAGGGCCATGGGGTGCCCAGGGCTGCAGGGTGCCCAGGGCCATGGGGTGCTGGGAGCACTGCTGCTGCCCACAGGGAGCAGAGCTCACAGCGAGATCCAGAAGCCTTAAGCAGAGTTTCCCAGCCCTTGACTCTCTGATATCCAAATACAGCCTGTAGGAAATAGTGCCTGTGCTCCCTGGAGTGGCAGAGAGGAATGGAGGGAAGGAGGGAGGGCAGGAGGGAGGGCAGGGAGGGCAGGAGAAGGCAGTGGGGGCATAAGTTCCAGTTCCTACACCCATGGCCCAGCAGTAAAGGAGCTGCTGCCCCTTGATCTCATCTGGTCCCCCAGGTCCTCTCAGCCCTTAAGATTCCACAGTGCCCCACAGTGCCTGACTTTTTCAGGCTTAGCAGAGTGAGAAAGACAAAATGTTGAAGCTCTCATTCCCACTAGGAAATAAAAAAATATCCTTAATATGTGGGCTGTCATCATCTTTTAGGTCTTCAGACACTGCCATTTCATGACTTGGGTATTTGTGCTTTAGCTGCTTCACACCCTGAAGCACTCTCTGAAAGGAATTCATTTGGGAATCCTCCTTCTCACAAGTAGGGTCTGCTGGCATAAGCGTGGGAGGAGACCAAGAAACCTGAGCAAATACCCTGGCTTTCTTCACAGCTTGCCTACTTTTGTTTTCAGGGTTAAATGAATTTTTTGAATCTCCAGTTATTGGTCTAATGAAACTGCAACATACTTAGTGTGTTATTCATCTCATTCTCCACGTACTCTCAATCCTGACTCACAGTGACAGATCCTGCTTGGGAATATGAACTCGATCAAAAGTCATGCTCTGAGACTGTAAACCTTTCCAGGAAAGGATTAAGCCTTGCCTACAAGCAAAATTACATGCAATATTCACAGGTGTTCCTTCTGTCATGGTAAATTTTAGACAAAACAAAGCTCAGTGAATCAATTTCTGTAATACAGTGCAATGCTCAGTTTTATATAGTGAGAACCAGGGGAGTGACTGGGACCTGGAAACCAATCTGAAATGTGCACTTGTGTGTAAATGCATGCACTAAGCATAGGCACAGATTTGGGCACATGAAAATGTTCCTGTGACCTTTCCTGTTTGGCCAGACACATCTTCCCTGTGTGTGCAGCTCAAAGCACAGCTCAGGGCTGGGGATCCTGCAGGCAGGGGATGAATTTTGTGTGAAGTGGCACAAAGACAGCTCTCCCCACCAAAATGCTGCTCTCTGGAAAACGCATTGACATCATAACAAAGGCCTGCTGGCTACAGAGCAAACGCTGCCACAGCTTTCTGCCGCCGTGCCAAGACATCTATGCAAACCCTTTTGTACAAGTTTCCTCTGCTTTCTTTCCAGAAATTTTCTAGGCTTGTTCAGCCTATGCTAAGCTCAAAAATGAGGATAAAAACTAAGGCTAGAAGATGCTGTTACCCCTGTGAGGAACACAACTGTGCTTGCACCGGGCCAGAGGAGCTCCCCAGCCCGTGGCAGAGGGAGCAGAGCCTGTGCTGATGCTCACGGGGTGAGGGGCAGCTCCTCTCACAGCAGGGGTGACCCACTGGCCTTTGGGACTCAGGAGGTGAAGCAGTCTCTGCCCAGCCCGTCTCTGCCCTGCCTGCAGCCCCTGAACGCTGTGGCACTGGGGTCCCCCCCTGTGCCAGGGCCATGTGCCTTCCCCCGGTGTCACAGCTCTGAGAACCAGCTGCCACCTCCCCCAGGTCAGACACCGGGGACAAAATGGGGCTCTCCCCTGTGCCCTCCAGGGCCTGGCTGCCTTCCCCCTGCTCCTGCCAGGACGAGAAGTCTGGTACCACAGAGGGGCAAATCCTGAGAGCTGAAGAGCACTTCTGCCCGAGAGAGTGTGATTTAGATTAACTATTTTTAGCTGGATCTAGTGGGAGTTGAAGAAGGAGATCTCTTCCAGGAGATGCAGAATACCACGCTATATCGGGCGTCAAAACCAGAGCAGATGCTTCCAATTACACTTAATTCACCTCAATTATAGAAAAAGTTAAAATAAAAATTACAGTTACACTAAGAATATCCTTTCTCTGAAGTTACAAGCGTTTGGCACTGCAGACTGTCCACATTGAAGAGCAGGGACACTGTGACACCACCAGCCTGGGAGCAGTTTGGGACCCTCTGCAGACCCCTGCTGCTGCTGCTGCTGCTGCTGCCCCAGGCACCCACGCTGGCTGCAGCGGGGCTCACTTCACTCTCCTCTTTGGGACAGTTTATCCAGTGGCCGTTTCCTGGCATCAACCAGCTTTGTGGTGTGTTAGTACACCCTGGAGAAGGTATTTTGTTAGAGTTCACACAGTAACGTGGTCTGGTGCTCATCCAGAGCACATTATGTGTCTGGTGACAGCACCGTGTGGCCCTGTCCAGGTGGCAGAGGCTGGGACTAATGCCTGGAATCCCAGCCCAGCTGGACTCTCCACAGTCACAGCAAACAGGAACAGTCTGCAACGGGCTTGGGACTGGGAGATGCTCCAGAGTGCCCATGTTTCACACATTCATATCCTGCCTGGAGAAGAAGAGCTCTCCCAGCCCATGTTTCACACATTCATATCCTGCCTGGAGAAGAAGAGCTCTCCCAGCTTCCTGGTGGTGGGCAGAGGAGCTCCTGCTGGCACACTGTGGCTGCTCTTGGATGGCACTTCCTCAGGGCCAAGCCATGAGTCACTTTTTCCTCTGGCCTCTCTCTCTGACAAACTGCTACAGTCATGCTGCCCTATTTATCAGCCGGAGGCAGACACCAAAGCCTGGGGGTTGCACCCACTCCTCGCTCCTCAGGGAGGGCAGGCAGCTCCAGCCCAGGCACCAGGGTGCCCCTGTTCAGCTCCTGGCCCCCCTGGCCCCCCCAGCTCTGCCCTGCTCCCACACTGCCCTGGGCCCCCAGCCCTGGGCTGCAGCTGCACAGCTTCTTGACATTTTGTCAGACTTAAGGGGGAGAAAAAGTCGTTCAGTCAGTGCTGATTTCCTAATTCAGTGTAACCTTTTCATATCCAGGCTAAGGACAGCTTGACATTTCCTCTGCATCCCAGGGAGAGGCTACGAAGCCTCTCAGCTCTGTTCCTGATGCTGCTGCCCATCTCTGTGACACACTGTGCGTTGTCAAACATTTGGAAAACATTAAACTGATTTTTTAAAGCCTTTGTTCACCCACTTGAGTCACTGTCATGGAAAACCTGCAGGGCATTCCACTCTGTTCTGCCCACTCCTCCCCAAAATCCTCCTATTTACAGCTTCCCTGGCAGGGTGGGCAGCCCTGGCACAGGGTGCCCAGAGCAGCTGGGGCTGCCCCTGGATCCCTGGCAGTGCCCAAGGCCAGGCTGGACACTGGGGCTGGAGCACCTGGGACAGTGGGAGGTGTCCCTGCCATGGCAGGGGTGGCACTGGGTGGGATTTGGGATCCCTTCCAATCTAAAAAGTTCTGGGATTCTGTGATTTTCTCTAAAACATCAATACAACCTTCTCAAGACAGAAAGCAGGAAAAATACACGTTACCCTTAGAGTAAGCACCAAAAGGAGCTCAGGTCCACTTATACATCATTGTGCAAGCTCTACAGGAGGGGAAGGGGAAGCTGTCTTTCAGTCATGGAAAAACACCAGCCTTGGCTCCCTTTCCCAGCTTCCCGTGCTGCCTGAGCACACGGCCAGGGCCTGCTTTGTCCTTACCCATTGCTCTGCTCAAAGGCAAATATTATTTAACGTCGCAGAGAAGCCTTTGAAAATAACATCTTGGATGAATTAACATTTCATCTCTATGCTTGATTTGTTGTCCCTAGGTAATGTAACAGGAACAAGCCTCTGCCAGGCTCCCCCTTGTACCCTTTATGGGATTGTGGGAACTTCAAAAGCCTCCCTTCATCTGAAAGTTCTGCAGGTGGTGTTGCTCCAAAAAGCAAAGGTATCTGTCTCCTTGAATTAAATCACCCTGTGGGAGATTAAAGGACAACTTTCTTTCCATGTTTCTGACATCCCTTTTTGTTCCAGAATCAGCCTGTGTACTGTTCCAAATTGAATAAGTAGATCTTTTTCCAAACCTTACAATTTGCAGAAACTTTGCAGGCTGATTGTCCCTCAAGCTGGCTGGAATAGTTTCTCCCTTAATAACCATTTTTCAAGCTGCCAGCAGCTCTTAAAAGTGGTTTTGGATTAAAAAGGAAGGAAGACATCCCAGGACTTCATGTTTCTAATTATGCTCCCAGAGAGCCTTGAAATTACTTTCATGAATCTATACCCAAAGCAGCCAAGTCTCACCATGTTTCTGTCCTGATACAAATCTCTTCCCTTTAATGGGACTGTTACTGCTGTTAAAAGGCTTACATAAGTGTAAGCCAGTAGGTGTTCTCCAGCTCACACCTCTTCCTTGGCTTCAAACAGCTCCTGAAAGAACAAAACCAAGTTGTTAAAATAAGGCAAAAGAAGGGCAGCAGGTGCCCACCCCCAGTCCCCAAGATGAGATGAGCTCCAAAAGTGTTGAGAGCCCTGAGCTTTCCAAAGACAACACTCCTGGTGGGCCCAAGATTCCCATTCTCTGCAGGTCCTGGGTCCATCCACTGCCTGGAAAAGGAAGTGAAACCACACTGGCCATGCCAGGCCAGAGCCCAGTGCTCCTGAGCAAACCCACAGGAGCCAGCTGGGTCAGTTTGGAGAAAGAGGTATTCCTAAATAATTGTCTGTATTTACAATTAAGGGAATTGTGTCCTTATAACAACTTTTCTATTAAAGACTGGATTTAAAAAAGCACTTTGCACTTAACCACATCCAAGTCTTGTCCATTCTTGTACTTCTCCATGGCCCTCACCAGTAAAGGGGAAGTACAGTTAGTCCATGTTGAAGACTGATGCCAGCTCACCAGGTCACCTACAAATATGATGTCTTGCAGAATTTTCACATAAAGGGAAGCATTGGATATTATTCTCAGATTCACTTTCCTCTACTAGGCTTCTTGGCAAAAGCTGAAACAGGATCATGAGAATATTTTTCATCTGGTTATCTGTCTCTTGACAGATACTGAAAAAGAAAAACAAAGCTGTTTCTTTAAAATTGCAAACAATTTTGGCTATGAGAGGGCCACTAAACAATACAGGTTCATAAAGAAATTGAAATACAGCTCCACAAATAAATTCATGGTGAGGTGTTTCTGTGGATGGCTTCTGGAGAGCGAGGAGGAGAAAGGAAGCAGTCACTGAAAATAACGAGCCTTGCCTTGCAGTTACTCCAGTTCCTGCTCCTAGTTTCCTGCTTTCATGTTCTAGAGCAGAAGAAATGCAAGAGTGGTGCCTGCATCCCTGCCCTGCCTGTTCCTCCCTGGGCAGTCCCTGTGCCCAAGCCCGGGAGCTGCCGGAGCTGGAGGAGCCGTGGACATCTTGTGAGCAGGTACTGTGTTCCTGCTTGGGGAGATGAACGAGCTCTAAAAGCCACGTACAAGGGTTTGTGTGAGGTGCAAGGAGCTGCTGCTGCAGCCCCCCTCACCACAGAGCTGTGCTCAGCACTCACTGCAGGGTGGGGAGGGCTGGGTTTGGGAGCTGGGCACTGGCTTTGCTCCAGGACTTGTCTGACAGCTGATCCCCAGGGACCATGCCTGCTTCTGGGGAAAAGCTCTTCTTAAACCTGCTCAGAGTGGGAGAAAAGGTAACTCTAGAGGAGCTGGCACTCAGTACGAGAAGCTTTTGTTTGGCACATTCCCTTGCTCCCCATCGATACAACCACGGGGAAAGTCCCAACTGGAAGTGCTGTGCCTGAGCTGGTACAGGTACAGGTACAGGTACAGGTACCTGTGTACCTGGCCAGGAGCTGCCACAGGATGGCAATTCTCAGCTCTCACACTTGCTTCCTGGAACACAAACACGGTGCTGTGACAGGGGCTGGGTTCAGCTCGGCTTTGAAGGAGCCCAAAATCACATTGCAAAGGGAGATGCTGCTCCTGGCACCAGTGCTCCAGGTGCTGCCGTCCCACCAGGGCCAGAGGCTTCCCACATGGCAGGGACACAGCAGGGACACGGCAGGGACACAGCAGGGACACAGCAGGGACATGGCAGGGACACGGCAGGGATACAGCAGGGACATGGCAGGGACATGGCAAGGACATGGCAGGGACATGGCAGGGACACAGTAGGGACACAGCAGGGACACAGCAGGGACACAGTAGGGACACAGCAGGGACACAGCAGGGACACAGCAGGGACATGGCAGGGACACAGTAGGGACACAGCAGGGACACAGCAGGGACATGGCAGGGACACAGCAGGGACACAACAGGGACACAGCAGGGACACAGTAGGGACACAGTAGGGACACAGTAGGGACACAGCACGGACATGGCAGGGACACAGCAGGGACACAGCAGGGACATGGCAGGGACACAGTAGGGACACAGCAGGGACATGGCAGGGCCACCTGGAGCAGAGGCACAGGCCAGTCAGTCCAGGTGGTGACAAAGGAGCAGCCCTGGGGCACCACTGCAGAGGGAGCAGAGACTGCCTGAGCAGGGGTGGGAGCCAGGGGCAGCTCTGGGCAGGGCTGGGAGGGACCTGGGCAGTCACTGATTGCAGCAAATCCCACCTTTGGGTCAGCTCCAGAGCTCTCTCTGGTGAAGGTGAAGAGGGGCAGCCACTGAGATCCACTAGTGAGGTTCCTGCCCTCTGATGAGTTCTCCTTTGGCTGGAAAAATCTAAGGTATTAAACAGAAAATTTAATTGACACAGGACTCCTGGCTGTGCACACCCAATAACCTTGCACACCTGTGCAGGTGTAGGGTGGAAAAGCCTCACCTGGTGTTAATGCTTGCACATAGGGAACTGTAAGGAAAACCCCACAGTGACTAACGACACAGGGATTCGGGACTAGAGCAAAGAGCTGTGGATGCTGACTGAAGCAATCCATTGTCTCCACCATAGGCTCAATAGAAGCTCATCTTTGGCTCACTGTGAAGATGTTGTACTTAAAATAAAGTGGCACAGTTGAACCCAAACAATTAATTGGCATTTGTTGTCAGGATCACTGTAATTCTCTTCTTTTTTTATTTTTTAGGGGATCCTTGCTGTCCAGCTATGGTTCCCAGCACAAGCAAGGTCTGCACTCTGAGGTTCTGGGTCTCAGACAGCAGCTGCCATCAGGCAGGAGTCGCTCTGGGGGTCTCCTCCAGGGCACGTTGCTCACTCAGTGCCCTGGCTGTGGTGGATCCTCCCGTGGCCTTTCACAGTTCCGTGTGGCTCAACAGGTGTGTGTGTCCTCAGCATCATCCTCAGCTTCATCCCTGCCTTCATCCTTGGCTGTGCCTTCAGCTCAGTCATCTCTGGAAGACCTGCTTCCTGGTGGCTGTGCAGCTCCCCACTATTAACAGGATTTAGCTAATTAGCTGTGAGCAGTGCTGTTCTCCCTCACCAATGTAAAGGGTTTACTATTTTTATCTGACTCTGGATGTTTTTGGTTCCTAGGGGATTAAGGTCACAGGGCACATATTTATTCAGATGCTGGAATTCTTACATCGTTTTTCCATTACTCAGTTGGGAAGGAGGAGCCTCAGCCTTCAACTCCCTCTTCCTCCCCTCTGGCTGCTCGCCCTCCCTGCCTCCCTCCCTGCTCTGCATGGGAAGCCATTTCCTCTGAAACAAGAACGTTCTCTACTTTCAGTAGTGGTGCAGAAACCAAACAGCTGATTTTTAAACACAAGTGGTGTCCAAGAGAGCGACAGAGCCATGCAGCCACTCCATACCGTGCCCTGCTGTTTATCTGCAGCAGGAGAGTTTATCCCAATGCATTTTTGAAGCTATTGCTTCCATATGTTGCTGAAAACAAGGATTCTGCCTTGCAGGACAGTGCTGTTTTCCTTCAGGAAAGCTCTCCCTAGGTACTACCCCAAAAACCCTCCACACCCTGAACTCGCTATGCTCACGGTATTTCAGGGATCCCAGTGCTTCAAAGGACAGCCTGAAAACCTTCCTGGTTCACACACACCTCTGGTTAGCTGAGTCCCACAGCCCCTTCAGCCCCACTGCTGGACAGGAAGGGAAGTTTCCATCAGCACTTTAACAGCAGTGCAATCAGAACACCCTGCCAGGAGCTGCCCTGCGTGGCTGCAGCCATTCCAGGGCTGGCTCCCTGCTCCCTGCTCCCTGCTGCAGCTCAGGAGGGACTGGCTGCTCCCTGCTGCAGAAACCACACGTGCTACGAGGCCTTTTCCTCCAGTGTGCGGTATTCAAACATCCGTGGGGAATTTGACAGCACCCAAGTGAGGGAGGCTCAGATTTACAACTGCACCTACTGCAAAAGCACTGGGATTCCTGGTGAGCCTCAGATCCTGTAGGAATTTCTGCAAGAATCTCAAGCTGGTCCTCACAGTTCTGCTTTCTGCTCTTAAGTTAAAGCTTTACAGGTCACCACCTATTTTCCAGATGATCAAAGCTGCTGATCATGACCTTCCCTGCACATCCACTGATCTGCTGCTGTGCAGTGGAGGACCTTGCAAGGAACGTGGAGGTCCTGCTTGATAGAGGCTCCCCAAAGACTCTGGTGGAGTGGAGGGGCCATGCTCCTGCACCCTGGTCAGAAATGCCCTGGAACTCATCTTTAGGTAAAATTCCCCCCAGGCTGATGGCTCTGGGCTCAGGAAAGTTGTGTTGCTGTAGCTCAGGTGAGATGTATGCCTTTTGTAACACATCTTTGGCTGAGGATTCAAACCTCACCAGGTTATGGTTTAGTCCTGATTTTCTGTTCATGCTGAGTTCATATTTTATGATAAAATATTTTACAAATTATGGCCCGTTTCCTCCCATCTTCCCACATAGTAAAGGCCAGGTTGGACAGGGCTTGGAGCAACCTGGCCTAGTGGAAGATGTCCCTGCCCATGGCAGGAGGATGGAATGAGATGAGCTTCAAGGTCCCTTCCAACTCAAACCATTCTGTGATTCTATGGTTTTATGAAAGCACACAGGTTGTTGGTCTTTAAAGCCTGCATCAGCTCTGAGTCTTCTTTGTATCTCCTTCACACTGTAAAATATGCTACAAGATGAAAATGACTGGGCAAAGAAGGCAGAGAAATATGGTACACATTTAACAATAATATTTCTATATAGAATTCCATAGTGTATTGAATCTATTTAATGAGTTTTCTAGATTAAGTAGAAGTCTGGGGAATTTTTATTATAATGCCATATCCCACAAAAATATCTATGGTCCTGGGAGAACAGACACCATGTTAATCTATTTCTTTAATGTTAGGTGATTAGGTAATAGGCTTTCTGCAGCAATGATATTGACACTGTTACTCCTTGTGTAATTTAGTTTAAAAGTTCTGTTCCTCTAGGCCCTCTCCATCCCAGCCTCAGGGCAGGGTAAAAAGGGTGAAAGTGCCAGTGGCTGTGCAACCTACAGGCTACAGACCAAATCCAGGGTATTGCCCATTCTAAACTACATCTGGATATTTATGGTTTTTTGTATTTTGTATGTGGGCAGCTCACGGAGGGATGAAGAAGCTCCATGAGGAGCAGCTCCTGCTCTGCCAGCGTGCTGCTGTGAGAGGCTGGCACTGCCTGGTCCTGCCGGGGCTGTGGGGAGGCACATCCCAGGACCCAGCCTCCCTCCAGGGGTTCCCAGAGCCCAGCAGGACTCACTCCTCCACCCTGCCTTTTCCTCAGTGTCCCATCTCTGAGCTTTACCCACAGAGCCTGAGGTTTTCTTAACAGGAAAATCAAATTTCTAGAAAAAGTTGGGTGCAGAAAAAAGAACTGGAGTCATTATGGTGGGTTAGGAATGACAGCAGGTTTGGTCTAATCACACAGACAGACACCCAAATTACATCACAGCTCTTGTTCGAAAGAAACCAAATTCTGAGAAACAGTAAGTGGCTTAAATGATAAATTAGTTGCATCTATGTGTGAAGGATTTGCTTGTGAGACTGGGAATTTCCTTGTCATGACCTTGTGAAAGCCTTGGGAAGGGGCCAGGGCAGCTGCACAGATCCCTCACCAACCACTGCTGCCACCAGCAGCACCAAACCTTGTCCTGGTGTCCCCATGTAGCACCTGCAGGGTGCAATCCCCCTGTCCCTGAACAGTGCAATCCTCTGTCCCTGCAGAGTGCAATCCCCTTGTCTCTGCAGGGTGCAATTCCCATTTCCCTGCAGGGTGCAATCCCCATTTCCCTGCAGGGTGCAATCCCCTGTCCGTGCTCATGGCCCCAGCCAGACCCTTGGTGGCACCGGGACCCCACAGTGGCACCAGGACCCTTCAGTGGCACCAGGACCCTTCAGTGGCACCAGGACCCCTCAGTGGCACTGGGACCCCTCAGTGGCACTGGGACCCTTCAGTGGCACTGGGACCCCTCGATGGCACCAGGACCCCTCAGTGGCACCAGGACCCCTCGATGGCACCAGGACCCCTCAGTGGCACCAGGACCCCTCGATGGCACCAGGACCCCTCAGTGGCACCAGGACCCTTCAGTGGCACCAGGACCCCTCAGTGGCACTGGGACCCCTCAGTGGCACTGGGACCCCTCAGTGGCACCAGGACCCTTCAGTGGCACCGGGACCCCTCGATGGCACCAGGACCCCTCAGTGGCACCGGGACCCCTCGGGACCCCTCGGTGGCACCATCCCTCCCTTTGGCACACAGCAGGGTCACAAAGTGGCCAGCCCTCCTGACAGCTGGGCACCAAGATGCCTGAGAGTTCTCCACAGACATCCAAAAACAATTTAGTAATTTAAGATGGCCAAAGGATGGTTAATTCTTCTTATCACGAAAATCAATGGCCTCTGGGAAGAGGGTTTGACATTTTTTCATGAGGAAATTGCTCAGCATAAATCCTTAATTCCCTCAGTGTGCCACCATGCATCTCTCAGGCTCCCATGGTTTTCTGGGTTTTTTCTTTATTTTCGGGGAATTGTTTGTTCTGCCGGGTATAAATGGGCAATATAATAGATCCAGATTCTTCAAAAAATAGTTTATAAATATTGTGATACCTGCCATGTGAATATATTCATGCTTAATAAGCTCTGCTTTCTCCTGTGACTTTTTTCCACTCTAATCCCATGACACTGGAGTCTTGGTGGTTTTTTCTTACTGCTTTATATGAAAGTGAGGGATTGATACCACGGAGCAGAACTGAGCATTTCTTAACATTCCTGAAAGTCCCTCTTTGTCCACTTTCTGGTAGAATCAGCTGAGAGTCCTCAACTTTTCTTTTTACACTCTTTTGACTCTTTACAAGAGCTGGAGGCAATGGTGCAGCTCACAGCTGGTCTCACAGACTGATACTGGGCTCTGGGAGATTGTTACACAGGAGGATGACCAATGGTTTGCTGTTTAGATATCCTGCTTTCTCTAACCTCTTCCATATATTTATAAATTTTCCCATTTCACACCTTTCTGTATGTATGTATACATACAGCTGTTTTGCAACAGAGACTAAATTTAGCCAAGAGCAAACAGAGACAGCTCATCCCCAGCTGGCAGAGGCCCAAATCCAACTGTACTAAGTTTTGCATGCTGTCAGCAGAAAATCAGGGTCAGAGCTGCCCTGTTGCTCTGCCAGGGGATGGCCAGGTAAAGGTTTGGCTTTAAAAGCCGTGTGTCCTTACTCTTTTACTACAGTGACAATGGTTTGTAGGTACTGTTTCACTTTTGTATCAACAAAAGACCGGGGGGACAGAAGCCCAGTTTCACACCCTGCCTTGGAGAGCAGGACAGGGAGAAGCCAAAGGTTTTCCTGCTTGTGCCAAGAGCACGTCTGGCAGACCCCGTGGCTGTGCCAGGGACAAGGACAGACGGACAGAGGCTGCTCAGCCCGGCAGCACGTTGCCCTGCCCTGAACACCGGTGACCTCAGAGCTTTCTGAGGCTGAGCGGGTTCCTGGGACACCCGGGGCAAACCCAGGGAGTCAGGGGGGCACGGCAGGGCCGTTCAGCAGCCCCCGTGTGCCACTGCCATCCCCGTGGCTCCTGGTGGCACTCCCTGCTGTCCCTGCTGTCCCACTAGGAAAGCTGAGCTTGAAGCATGCTGGGGAGCTGAAACCCACTATGGCAGCACCACATTTATTGTTTTGGGATAAATCACGACTCAATCCATATTCCTGTTGAACAAATAAATGGTGTTGCAGCTCTCCAACAGCCCAGGCCCAGCCCTTCCCAGTTGCTGCTGCTTGGGAAGTGGCTCCCTGCTCATGAGAGTGGCCAGCACAGGGAATGGCACTTGTGATTTCCCAGGCACTGCCCTCCTACCTGACACTGCTGCTGAAGGGTGGCAGCCTTGTGATGAGCTCCTTCAGGAGCAGCTGCACCTCATTTATCTAAGGAACACCCCAAAACAAAGTCAATACAATGCTTTAGGATTTCTCAAGGAGTGTTTGCAAGGTGTGACTCTTTATGAGCTGTAAAAAGTAAATATTTGGATAGCATTTAGCAGACCAGACGGATCTATCTGGGGCTAAATCCTCGTAAGGGAAAGAGCTGTGAGAAGAGACTAAATATGAGAAACACAAAGAGTTGGAAGAATGTACAAAAAACACTTTTATTCAGCAAAATGTTTAAAAACAGGAGCAGCAAACAGTTTGGGGGTAAGGCTGTTGCTTGGCTTCTACAATAATACTTATTCTGGCTGAAGTTTAAAAGCTCAAAACTCTCTGTTAATCTTTATTTGGCAAGTGACAAACACAGAAAGAACCATGTTAAACATGTAGGTTTTGTTTTGCTGTTAGAGGAATCCCGGTAAGTTTCATTTGGAAATGTGTGTGAGAACACCACAAAGGCAGCCAGAGATGAAGGACCCACCAGAAAGTGATGAGAGCCCTGTGATGCTGTGGGAACAGGCAGAGCTAAGCTCTCCTGAATGCCATGGTTAGTCCAGGCTCAGAGGGGCTCCAGGAGCTGCAGGAACAGCACTGCCCGTGACCCCCAGTACGGCTCCATTCCCACTGTGGGCAGCCCTCCCAGTGCTCATCCAGTGACTGCTTGGCTGGAAACACTTTTGAAAGGATGAAAAAGCACTAATTCACCTCTCCCCTCACTCACATTGGCTGCTGGCAAAGTCTGCAGAGCATCGTGTGCCTCGGAGCGCCCGTGCCCAGTGGCAGCAGCCAGGGCTGGGCAGAGGGAACGCCTCACAGCCACAGGAGGCTTGCACTGCTAGCTCAGGAGCAGGGTGGCACAAGTAAAGTCATCCCTGACTGGCAACGGGCTTCTGGCAATTTCTCTGCAAATGCCTGCACTTGGGAGTGAGGAATGTGTCACGCTGCTGTGCAAACACCACCACGCCCAGGTGCGAGGCAGCGGGGCTGCACCGGCCTTATCCCCAAACACTCGAAGGGAACAATGGGAAGGGGATGTTGCTGTCCCTGTTGTGCACCAAATCTTTACTGAAAGTGTGCTTGGGCATGGGCAGGGGCTGCCCAGGGAGGGTTGCAGTGCCCATCCCTGGAGGTGGCACCCAGAGCTCTGGGCTGGGGACAGGGTGGGGATGGGGCACGGCTGGGACTCCATGGGCTGGGAGGGCTTTTCCAGCCTCAGGGATTCTGTTATTCTATGAATACAGCTGACATCGTTGAAGATGATTATCAATGTGAACTTCTCTTATTGCTCAAGACACTTTGGACACCGGCCCTTTAGCAAGCTCTGTGTTGCTCAGAGAAGCCACCCCACTGAGCTGATGGCAGCAAGGCCTCCCCGAGAGCCCCTGGGTTATTGCTGGGTGTCTGGCTCTGCCTCTTACATTACTCTAGAGAAGCTCACAAGCTGTCCAGGCACACCTTCCTGGGGATTACATTCTGGTTCTCACAGTGCTCAGTGGTACAGGAAAGTGGGCTCCCGAGGTACTGTGGAGGTGCTGCAGAGGCAGAGCAGCTGCCTGCTGTTACGGAGGGAATTTGTGAGTCTTCAGTTTTATTCCCATGTGTACCAGTCCTTTTCCTTAGGATCCCTTTACCTGTGGACTTTGTCACTGAAGGTGACAAACACTGACACAGCTGCCCAGGGCAGTGAAGGTGCAAACTTCACCTCTCCCCGTCTGTCCCGATGTTGTTTGTGCTGCTCCCCGGCCTCACCTTCACTGCAGGAGCTGCACCAGGCACTCACTGGGCTGCCCCTGCCAAAGAACAGCAGCAGCAGCATCTCACTTCTTGAGCAGCTGGAAGAAATAGAGCCTCACTGAAGACAGCAGCCCGTAATGTCCTTCCTGCCCCGATTTACTCCTGTACGCTCAGCATAAAGTAAATCACATCCCCCCCACTGCAAAAGTCACAGAATCACAGAATGGTCAGAAGGGACCACCCCCTGCCACGGGCAGGGCACCTTCACCACACCAGGCTGTTCAGTGCTCCACCCAACCTGGCCTTGAACATTTCCAGGCATGGGGCAGCCACAACTTCTTTGGACAACCTGTTCCAGTGCCTCACCACCCTCAAAGTGAGCATTGTCCCTCCTGTAAATCACCCTGGCTGTAAACACAGAACAGAAACATCCAAATAGTTTCAAGCACACTGGGAAACATTGTGGTGCACCTGGAAATTGTTATAACTGTTATAATTGTTATAATTGTTATAAATTGTTATAATTGTTATAAACTGAATAACAAATTCAGTAACTATATTTTATTTGTTTGTTTTAAAGCAGTATTTTCAGTGTATAGCATGGACTGCCACTGGATTTGGTGCTTGTTGGGTTATGGGACATCCACTCCAGGAAATACAAAGAATCTTCTCATCTGTGTTGCAGACCTGATCAAATGTAGCATTTTAAAAAGGAATTTTAAATAAAAGAAATGGCATTTGTAATGGTTATAGAGAACAGTCCATGTCTGTCAGAAGTTACATTTGTCCTTGTTGCCTCCCTCATGGCTTGGAGTGTGAGCAGACACCGCTGGTCTCTGCTATCCTCCAGAGACAAAACAGGCAGCACGTGTGTGCTGGGCTGTCAACAGCTCCACCGTGCATCACCTGGAGCTGCCCAGAATCACAGCAAAAGGCTTTAAACACAACTGCACTGCAGGTGTGGGACACTGAGATGGGAGTTTCACCCTGAGGGAAAACCTCAACAGCTCATAGGACCAATCATTAGCGATGGCTAAAGATATTTAGGCTCCATATCCAAGCCAAACCTGCAGACCATTTCCCCCTCATTGTTGCAAAGCTCCTTAGTAAAAACTAACCTGATTATTGAGCTCTCTTGTTCAATTTTAGCATTCAGGGCAGGCACCAAGACTGCAAATACTCAGACTACGCCGTCTGGGTTTTAAGTACTGTGAAAGGAGTGACAGGAAACTTGAGGCAGCCTTAGCTAGCAGCGGTGTTTTCCCTACAGTAACACACGGATCAGCTCCCACCGGCCTTCCAGCTCTGTGTGGGGAGGAAGAGAAATATCTGACCTGCATCTGACCCTTGAGCCCGTGGGACTCAGTTCAGGGTCAGAGCTGGGAATGCTGGAGCTGGTGCAGATGCAGCTGGAGGCAGCCACAGCCCCTGCTCACTGAACAGATGCAAAGTGGCATTTTCATACTTACTGCTATTTCCCCACCATTCCACTGTGCCATCCCCTCTGAGAGTTATCCTTTGCAGTAGGTGAAAGAAAGCATCAGCTCTACGGCACCCACTGAGGTTTAACATTCACGTCAGGACGCAGAACTCAGCCCTCACCTTCTATGAGTGCTTTACTCACTGCTCCTTTCCCCACTGCTACAGGCAAACTTTCATATTCAAACGGATTTGCCCAGTTATTTTGTTCCCACATAGCGCAGGTACAGATCTTGTCCATCCAAATGTAACAAGTACCAAAGCATCAGCCCCATCAGCCCCGCACAATTTGCCTTGCAAACCTGCTCATGTCCCCTCCAGCCCTCCCCTGCATCTCCCACCATGTTTGTACTGGCTCCCGGAGCAGCCCAGGCCGCTGGTCCCGTGCCCTCGGCTCCTCCGTGGGGATGTGGATGTTCTGTCTGCCCCGTGCTTCCCCCACAGCCGCTGCTCTCAGGTACCGCTGCCCCTCCCTCGGCGCTCAGCGTTCCTCGCTTTTGGAAACAGCCTCCATGGTAATCCCTCACGGGACAAAGCAGGCTCTTGGGAACTCATCTGAAAATGCTTTGTGTGTGCTGTGATTCTTTATGTTCCTGTTGTCTAAGCTTTTACCCACTGCCCTCTGTGCAGAAGGCGTGGGATTCACAGCCATCAGCCCGGGCGTTGGTTGGACACTGCTCGACTTTGTGCAGCCGTGATGCTCTCACGCTGCAGAGCTTCCTCTGCTGCAGCAAGTGGCGAGGTCCCTGCGCATCGCGAGTCCTCACTGGGCTCTTCCCATTCTGGTGTCCTGTTCTTGAGCACTGCCAAACTTTTCACCTGTTTGCTGTAGGGCTTGGGAGCCCTTTCCAGCTGCTGTAACCTGACACGGCTCCCTCCAGCATACCCTGGCTTTGGTGCAATCGCTGTTGGCCGAACGCTGTAGGACTGTGCCAAAATCACAACAGCAGCAAAAGTGCCTTCCCCGTTTTATTTTCTTTTTCCCTCTCTGTGGATATATCAAGGTACACCAGGATGGTGTATTGGATCAGCTCACTTCCAACAGCTCTGATGGCTGCATCCATGTAAAATCACTGTATCTACAGTGCAACTTTATGCAGCTGTCTCAGGAGCTGCACAAAACCTTACAAAAGACTTTTCAGAGAAGTGCAGCCCTGTTCCGTGTGTCTGCATTGCATCTATCTGTGTGCCACAGATCACTGGAGGTCAGCAAGTATCCCATGGATGCAGCAGAATTCCAGAATATCTTTTTTTATTTAATTGTATATTTAATTTGCACCTTCTGGCAAGGAAGGCCGGTGCTCTGGATCTGGCAGAGCTTTTGCCATTCCAGTCGCATCCCTGCCTGGTGAAGTTTGCCACGGAGTAGACTTGAGAGGACTGTCCCATCCGTTCAGCACCACCTGCGCCGTGCCCAGGCTCCCCGCGCTGTGTCCGTGTCCCCGAGCAGCCGTGGGACACGGGCCGCCACGGGGGATGTTCCACGCACCCAGCAACGACTCATCTGTCGTTTCTCGGGTCGCTTTGGCAAAGCTACCCGGCAGGTTCCTTCCGCGGCGGGGGTTGCCGGGAGCCGCGGAAGGCCGGGGCACCCGGGGGCTCCGCACGGCCCGCGGCCCCCGCGGGGCGCTCGTCCAGCCCCGCCACCCGTCTCGCCGTCCCCTCCCGACAGAGCCCTGTCCTCCGCGGCCGGAACCGCCTCCCGCGAGCCGCGCTCGGGCGGCGGCACCGCCGGGGCCAACGGCCGCCGGCCCCGCGGGGCGGCCCCGGTAAACAGACCCCGGTCGCCCCGCGGGGCCGCCGGGCCTGGGGAGGCGCTCCCCGCGGGAGGCGGCGCCCGCCCCGCCTCGCTCCGAGCCCCCCGCACCGGGCGGGCAGCCCCGCTGCGCGCAGGTGGGGCAGCGTCGGCCCCGCCCGGTCCCCGGGGAGCGCCCCGCGCCGAGCGGCGCCCGCCGCGTCCCCCGGGCCGCGCTCCCCCGCCGCGGGCACGGCCGGGCCGCGGGACGGCGCCGCCGGGCGTGCGCGCGCCCGCCGCGGGTGGCGTTGCCCTTTTAAGAGCGGCGCGAGGCGGCCGTGACGTCGCGCGCGCAGAGCGCTAGCCCGGCGCGCCCGCCCGCCCGCACAGCCGGGAGCGGCGGCGGCACCGCGGAGCGCCCGGACCCGCCCCGGCACCGGCCCCGGCCCCGCCGAGCCCCGCACCGCCCCGCCGGCACCGCCGCCCTGCCATGCGCCGCGGCCCGGCGCCAGCCTCCGCCGGCGGGAGCCGTCCCGGCAGCAGCAGCAGCAGCGCGGCGGCGGCGGGCGAGCGCTGAGCCGCGGCCCCGCAGGGCGCGGATGTTCGCGGGCTGCCCGCGCCGGGAGCTCTCGCTGCGCTGACGGGGCGGGCCCGGCGCCCCGCTCGCCGCAGCGCCCCGCGCCCGCCCCCGGGCTCCCCGCAGCGCCGCCGCTCCCGGCCGCGCTTCCGCCCGCGCCATGGCGGGGAAGGCGGCCGCGGCCGGCGCCGGGGTGCTCCTGGTCACCGCCAACGTCGGGTCCCTCTTCGACGACGTAAGTACCGCGGGCAGCGGGGCGGGCGGGGGCTCCGCGGGCCGCCGGTCGCTGCGCCGCCCGCCCCCCGCGCTGCCGCCCCGAGCGCGGGTGCCGGGGGCCCGGCGGCCGTCCCGGCCGAGTCCCGGCGCCTCCGGGGGGCGGGCGGCACGGCCGCGGGAGCGCCGGGGGAAGGGGGCGCCGGTGCCGCGTCCCCGTCCCGCGGTGGGCGCCGTGCTGTGACACCGTCCGCAGCGTCCGGGGGCCCCTCGGGGGCGCGGCAGAGCCCCGAAGCGCCTTGCCCGCCTCCGGGCGCTCTTCCCCGGCTACCGGGCACAGTGTGACGCGAAAATGCAGCGTAGTTTCTGCTCGGTATGGTGAGAGGGCAGAGCTCCGGAACGGTTCTCAAAGCTGCACATGAGGCGGGAGCCGCGGCTGGCACGGGCGAGCAGGGGGAGGAACGCTCGGCTCCGGTTCGGGGCGTGGATGAGGGCAGATGCTGCTGGCCATCGCTGGGCTCCCGCAGCCCGGACGCGGCCCCCGAGAGCCGCTGAACCCGGTGGCAAAGCCCCCCAGTGCCCGAGAAGTGCGGACACGTCCCACAGCGCGGGGGGAGCGTTTCCAGGGGTTCGCTCGTTATAAAGTAATACACCTCGGGCAGAGACTTGGGACCGGGCTGCGCTGCGTGTTGTTCTTGCTGTGTGTTAGGAGGGGCTTTGCTCTAAGCCTGATGCACAGAGCCCCGAGGTGCAGTAACCCAGGGAGTTTTTTTGTCTGGTCTTCAAAGTCTGCTTTGCTTTTTCGTCGCTTTAAAGGCTTTTCTGACGTTCACACTGCCATTGTAACGGCTGTAGTCAAAGGATGTAGTTCACCTTTTCTTCAAGTTAAGTAGACTTTTACTGTTATCACCACAGTTAGTTTTACACTTAAGCATACCACTCCGTATTAAGTGAACACTGTGAAAATGTTCGTTTCATAGTGATTGCCATGGTTGTGGCCTTGGGCATACCCAGCATCTGTGTGTGGGTGATGCCGGTGTGTTCAGTGGGGTTTCAGCAGGTGCTTCCTGCCTTTTCCTGCTCCGTGGCTGGAGCCGAGGGGTGACACCTCTGTGCTCGCCATCCATGTGAGCCCAGCGACTCGCTGTGCTCCTGTGCCTTGGCAGGGGCACTCAGGCGGTTCCCTGCAGAATCCCCGGCTGTCAGACCCAGCCATTTCCTGCTTGTTCCTGGTCAGTATTCGGGCTGGGGTGTTCCTGGGGCGTGCTCGCTGTGCCAGAGGGAACATGCTTCAGTTCTAGCCAGCAGCTGCCCTGCCGTGAAAAACTTGAGTTTTCTGCAGCAGCGAAACCGGGCTTGTTTGGATCAGTTCTGCTGCAGGGTGGGAAATGGAAAGACTGCTCTGAACGTCTGTGCCTGTGGTCCTGGTGCATGGCTGTTGGAGTTGGGACTGGTGGCTGCCTGGCCGGGCTTCTGGAGTTACATTAGTGCAGTTTGGGTGCAGGAGAGGTGACGTGAGCTGGGTTTGGGGGCTTGGCTCTCGAGCTGTGTGTGGGAGCTGTCAGTGCCTGCTTCTGCTTGCTGGGCCCTTCCCGTGCAGTCGAGGAATATGTTTCTTTGCTGTGACCTGGAATGGTTTCAGTCCTGAACAAGGACTTGCTTTGATGGACTGTGCCAGAGCTGGGCTGGAAAACTACTTCCCATTCCTTTAAGTCATGTTTTCTGTTTCTGATTTCAGTGGGTGATATGTATTTTAATTAAACACTGCACTCAGTCAGATGTAGCCTGACCTGCAGGCCGTGTGACAGTGTGTGCTGTCACAGGGCAGTGCAGGGGCACTGGCAGCTGGGGTGGCCAGGCCAGGCACCCGCACTCACACAGCCCTGCTGGCCCCTGTGCTGGCCCCTGTGCTGGGCTCCTGGGCTCCCATCCTATGTGGCCAGAGCCCTGTGGGAAGCATTCCCCTCGGGAGCTCCGGGGCAGGTGCCCGTGTGCGAGGCTGCTGGTGGCTCGCTGGGCTGGGCAGGGGGCTCTGGTGCTGGGGGGGTTGCAGGGTGGGCCTCCTGCCACCCAGCAAACCCCGCGATGGCTCTGTGCTGCCCCGTCTCCGTGTGATCCCTGAGTGGTGCTGGGGGGCAGCAGCATGGTTTGCACTTCAGCTGTGTTTTGTGTGAGCACTGTTTGCTTGTGTGTGCAAATGCTCTTGAGACCAGCGTTTCATAGCTTACGATACCTTCGGCAGGCAGGCTGGCCTGGGTGGGACAGTCTTTCCTAGATCAGTGGTGTTGCTGACCTGCCTGTACTTTTGCAGAGAGGGGAAAACTGCTTTTTTTGCTCTCTGGTTGCCAGAAGCAGGTCAGGATAACACATGGGTTTGGTCCTGTCAGCCATCCCCATCCGCTAATTACCTGTTGCAGTGGTGACCTGGGAACTCATGAATAAACATGGCAAAGTGAAGAGGGACTGAGCTGCGTTCATTTCATTCCTCTAGTAGTTTTGCTGCTTCATTAAAAATATTAATGGAGTATTAGATTTTCAAATATTCTTCCAAGTTACATGAACATGTGCATTTCATGAATATGAATGTGTTTGATTTTTGGTACCTTTGTGTTTACTTAAGCATTTAATGCTTTTGCTGTAGAATAATTTCCTGGGTTTATCACAGTATGCACAGTAACAAAAGATGTAGTTGAGGCTACCCATGAGTCACCCTTTCTCTTTTCCCCCTTCTCAGATGGGGAATTCAATTAGATGATCTTTAAAAGTCCCTTCCAACCCAAACCTGTGATCCCATCCTTTCCCTCCCTGATTCCTTGCTTCCTTTGCTTCCTCTGTCTGCACTGACAAAATTTCACATGTACTTTGCAATGAGCTGGGTTCTGTGGTGGGCACAGAATCCATTTGCCTGGCACTGTGCTGCCTTTGCTGAACAGGGGTTTAATTTATGTCCTGAGGTTTTTTACCAGTCTGGTATATCCCCTTCATTCTGTTCAGTTGCTTCTGAACAGCTTAGTGCTGCTTGTGTTTGGTGTGGCAGACACCTGGGAGAGGCTGTGAGCAGCAGGTGGGTGAGGCTCTGGGGAGAAAGCTTCCTCCCCACTTGGCCAGGGCAGCACAGGAGCTGTGGCTGCTTCTGCTGCAGGGGGCAGCTGGGCACCTCTGCAGTCCTGTTGCTGCCCCAGAAGCTGTGTTTCTGTGTGCTGTGTGTTTATCTGGGTGCAGGCACAAACACTGGAGAACCACCTTGGTGCTCACCCCTGGGAATCATCTCTTACTCCGGGTCACTTTCAGGTGACTTTGACAATCTGTGTTGGTTAAGTGTCTCCATGTAGGTCCTTAGGGAAAGATTTCCAAGATGCCCAGCAGACTTAGCTGTACAGGTTCTGACATTTCTCCCTGGGTTGGAAAATAGTTCATTTGTTCCAGGTGTCTTTGGAATTGCAGTGTATGAGCCTAAATCAGGTCAGAGCTTCCAAAGCCTTCCCATCTTCATGCACTGGATGTATGTAATCCTTAAATTCTCAGGACAGGTTTAGTCAGAATAGATGTGCAATGATGACAAGGTGGGTAAAAGTTAACCAGAACATGTTATTTTATTAGCTTAAAAGAGAAGGAGGGGAGAAGTGTGCCAGGGAATTGCTGTATGGTGCTGATACCCAAAATTCTGAATGACTGACAACATTGCTGCCCTACCTGTGCCCCTATTTTCTTTGACTCTCTAGAGCACTGGTCTTCATGGCAGGGCAGTAAGCTTTGACATTTCAAGGTGGCCTTCACCTATCCATGTTTGGGTGAATGTGTCCCTTTTTCATACAGTACACGAAGTGGGCAGGGATGAACTTTCTGCTTCAAGCCCTGTTTGTAGTGTTATTATGAATAAACTTATTCTGAGTATGAACTTGAGTGCTGTGTTCAGTTCTGGCCCCTCAGTTTAGGAAGGACACTGAGATGCTTGAGCGTGTCCAGAGGAGGCTACAAGGCTGGTGAGGGGCTGGGAACACAAACCCTGTGAGGAACGTTTGAAGGAGCTGGGGGTGCTCAGCCTGGAGAAGAGGAGGCTCAGAGGTGGTGACCTTATTGCTCTCTACAACTCCCTGAAGGGAGGTGCAGACAGGTGGGGTCGGTCTCTTCCACCGGGCAGCACTGACAGAACAAGAGGACACAGCCTCAAGCAGTGTCAGGGGAGGTACAGGTTGGATATTAGGAAAAAAAGAAGAATAAAGTTCTGGAATCGTCTTCCCAGGGGAGGTGGTGGAGTCACCATCTCTGGATGTGTTTAAAAAAAGACTGGACATGGCACTTGGTGCTGTAGTCTGGTTGAGGTATTAGGGCATAGGTTGGACTTGATTATCTTAGAGGTCTCTTCCAACCTCATTATTCTGTGAACTTGAAGTATTCTTTACGTCTGTTAAAATCTGGAGTCTATCAAGTGAATTTGAAGTAGAAATAGTTCCCATAATAATTTTTCAAAACAGCCTGGCCTTCTAATGGGTGGTGAGACAGTGCAGTCTCTCTATCATGTCTGATCCTAATTTTCTGATTCTGAAGCAGTGGGTGTAGGTTTGTTTTGGTATTGGACGTCTGTGTATTTAGCTGGTATTAACTGATAACTATAAAAGTTTTTTTGTCTTTCATTTTGTTTTTTTTTTGATTTCTTTCCCCCGTGAATAATTATTTGAATTCTGTGGAACATTTCAAATGTCGTAGTATGGGAAATGTATTAGTTCGGTTTTGATTTCTAAGTAAGTATTAAGAGAAGCACGTTGCAATTCAAGGCACCCTCTCTTCAAACCACAGCTGTGAGATTGAGTGAAAAGTAGTATTTGGTTCATTGTGACTCTTTAGAAGAAACTCGTTATTGCACTGCTGAGAAGCACTCACCATCCTTAGGGTCAGGTGGGCAGCGTTGGTGTTACCTGGGGCGGAAGGTCAGAGTGGCCCAGCCTGGGCAGGTCAGGGTGGCGTTTCTCTGGGATGTTCCAGCGTGGGAGCATTCCCACTGGTGGGCTGGGCTGGCAGCTGCCAGGGAGGGACTGGGGAGCCTGGGCCCGTGTTCTGGCCAGGTGAGGGCAAGAGCAGCAGAACTGAGGACAGGGGAGAGGCTGATGGGGGGCCCTGGCCGGGCTCTGCCGCTGGGTCCATGCTGCTCGCTGTGCTGCCCAGAGCCTGGGGGGCTGGGGCTGTGGCCAGGTGGCTCTGGCAGGCTGGAGCCTGCAGGGCTGAACCTGGTACTGAGTGCTTTGGCTGGCTCACAGGGGCCCCAGACTTGGGGGGTTATTGTCTTGCTCTCTTTGATGCTGCAAGATTGGGTGCTCACAGCTCAGACTTGCATTTAGGGCTTCGTGCTTTTTGAGCAATAACATAGAAGGCTGACAGAAAAGTATTTTTCAGTGTTCTCTATAATGGGAACTGTAGAAATAAGTCATCTCCAACTTCCCTTTCTATGACTCTGCACTCTGTGCTTTCTAGTTTCTGTTTATTTTGGTATTTGCTTTCTGTGTTTTTTTTTTTGTTGTTGTTGTTGTTGTGGGAGTGGCCCTGTTAATTTCTTAAATATTGTTGCTGCCTTCTGTTTGTTTGGTTTTCTGTGGCAAACTCTCAAATGTTTTTCTTTCAGTTTCTCTCATGCTCATGTTTATGTTGTATTTTAGGAGGCTATCTTGTTTGACTCCATTCTAAACTCCCTGTGCAGGAGGTGGAACTTTGAGGTGGACCTGGCTGTGGAATAGTCCTGGCTGTGTGTGCCTTTTAGATGCTGTGGAAAGGGATTTTGGTTTGAAAATCCTTCCCTGCTGCTTGTGTTCTGTGCTGGGGATGAGCTGAGGGCTGTGTGTGGGCTGTATGGTGGAGCTGCAGCAGCAGCAGAGCCTGAGCTGGCCTGCACAGGTGTCTCGGCAGGGCAGGAGGAGCGAGTGCTGGCCCCTGAAGCAAACAAACAAACAGCTGGGGGTGGCACCTGAAGCAAGCAAACAAACAGCTGGGGGTGGCCCCTGAAGCAAACAAACAAACAGCTGGGGGTGGCACCTGAAGCAAACAAACAGCTGGGGGTGGCCCCTGAAGCAAACAAACAGCTGGGGGTGGCCCCTGAAGCAAACAAACAGCTGGGGGTGGCACCTGAAGCAAACAAACAGCTGGGGGTGGCACCTGAAGCAAACAAACAGCTGGGGGTGGCACCTGAAGCAAACAAACAAACAGCTGGGGGTGGCACCTGAAGCAAACAAACAGCTGGGGGTGGCCCCTGAAGCAAACAAACAGCTGGGGGTGGCACCTGAAGCAAACAAACAGCTGGGGGTGGCCCCTGAAGCCTGTTGGAAACCCTCCTTTGCTGGTCTTCGGGGGCGATGCGCTCGCAGCTGTGCAGTTCCACAAGGTCAGTGTCAGTCCCTCGCAGCCTGCTGGGAGAGCAGCTGAACACTTGTCCTGATTTCCAGCTCCCTGAGCGTCAGCTCCCAGCGAAGCCGGCTCTTGGCACCCCAGGGCAGGCTGAGGACGCCTGTCAGTGTGTGCTGGGGTCACTGGTAGCCACTCGGAGCATCCCCAGCTCCATGCTGTGGTCCAGGGTGCATGTCCTGCTCGCCAGCCACCCCTGGGGTGTACTCAGAGTGACAGCTGAGTATGAGCTGCAGAGAAAAGTCCTCCTTTAAGTATAAATGAGGAGCCAGACCCGAGGCAGATGTGCAAGAAAGCAGTGACAGGTTATTGTGCATCCACGTACTTGTAAAATTTAAAGCTCTATAATTTGCTGAAGATAACTGGAGCAGTAACAGTACAGGCAGCACATAGGGTGGAGGTTTCCTCCAAGGTGGAGTTTTTCTTTAGCAAAAATCCAGCACTTTTTTCCTTTTAGCAAATAGTTTTACAATTCTCTGAGCAAAAGAGTTTCCATTAAGAGCTGATACAGTGTCTAGCCTTCCCTAAGAAAGATGCTCAGAGGTTTATCTTCTCAACAATCTTTTTTTTTTTCCCTTTTGATTAAGTGTTATCACTGACAACAAGAGCACATGGAACACAAGGAGGTAGTAGTGGCATTATAGTGCATTATAATTACACCTTCCTTTTAATCTGGTTTTATAGCAGTAGAGTTGGCGTTTTGCAGCTTGTCAGGCTTCCACAAATCATCAGTGTATCAGTGTGAGGTTTTAAAAGGACTTAGTTCCTGTTTTATTTCATATTTGAAAATGAAATTATGCAATGTGGGTAGGATACCATAGGAAGAAAGCTTTACACACAGGTCTGATAGTTTTTTAGCTCAGACAAGTGCTAAAGCGTATTTTAAAGGTTTTGCTCCTGTTCCAAAGTTCTCATAATCAATTTTCCTACCACAAAATTTGATTTCAAAGACACAGAATACAAGTCAAACTCTCAGATTTTATGATTTGCATAAAAAGCTGATCTGGTTTTTACTTACTATTTCTCTCTTTCCCCTTTTCTATTATTTATTTAGTCATACTGTTTATATATTATACCCCCATGAATGTGTTTCTTCTTTTTACCTCAGACACTTCTTTTCCCTTTCTGGTACCATGTGTACTCACCTCTTTCTGAAAGCTCTTTCCTTACTCCTCGTTTATGATTTAAAGTGAGTCCCTTGAAGGAGTCTTTTGGTTTGTAGTTTTGTGGGTGCCTTGTACACCATCAGGAAGGTGTGTGTGGCTGCCCTGTGAGTGAGCACACTCTTTTCTCTGCTGAGGAGGAGATCCTACCAGGTTAAACCCAGTTTCCTCTCCACCATGGGCATGCCATGCCTTGGTGTCCGAGTGGGAAGAGGAAATCCAGTGATTGAACTACCTTGGAAGGCAAACTGGATTTAAGTGTGGCTCTGGAAGGTGTCTCTTCCACCACCCTGCAGAAGATCAGCCACTCTGGCTGCAGCTTTGCCTTGTCCTCTGCCCCTAAACTCTTACCTTAAACTGGAAGAAAAAAAAGGAAAAAAGGCAGCCAGGTGTGACTGCAAGCCAGTTGTGTGCTTTTAGTATGTGAAAGCTCCCAAAATACATCCATGTTAGTGTAGGTTAATACTTTATTTGATATTCTCTAACCATCTTTCACTCTCTTTGAGAACAGGAGGTGGTCCTTCTGACTTCAGTGGCTGCTTGAATGCTGTCAGAGTCCTTTAGCATCCTTTTGGCATCCTTATTACTGAAGTGGCATCTTCCCTTGTTGAAATCTCCATGGAAATATGTTATTTTTCATACTGTGGAGTAGGTCACATTAAGCACAATAATCATCATTCTGGGGAAGAGTGAGTATTAAAAGTAAAATATTACTTTGGCTTCTTGTCTTCCAATGGTGTGTAGTAGTTATTCAACACTCTTAGCACTACTTGTCAGTATTAGTACATTATTTTAGAATGTAAATATTTTATTTAATCACTTTAATTTTTAACGCTTTTCCTGTTATTGGCAAAACTTGAAGTTAAAGCACGTATTGAAGCAAACAAAAGTGTTCATTGTTCTTATATGATACTTGAAGTCAGATATAATTGATGGTTTTCATTAATGTCTTCAAGTTGTTAAGCTTTCATCTTCATGAGTCAGTCAGCTGTAACAAATGATATCCTTGAAAGCAGAACATTAAAGCTAAGGAAAGCAATTAACCTGTGGTGTTGTCACAGGTTTTGTCCTCTGGTGGTACCTTGGAGTCGGTTCCAGCAGCTCCTGGGGTGTGACTGTCACTGACACCTGGGTGTTTATCACCCTGCAGCACAGCTGAGACCCCTGGGCTGTGGATCGTGGGACCCATGGCTCAGGGATGTGGTTACAAGTGCCAGGGTGCAACATGGAGAGCTTTCCTTTGGCTTGTGGTTGTGACTGGAAGGATTTTCCCTTCAGCTTTTGGTTTGTCCACAGTAAAACAGCTCCTGGTCTTTTCTTGTCCTGTTTCCCAAGCTGGTGAAAAGCTCTCCCACCTATATGCCTTGCCTGCTGTTCCCGCCTCTTTTGTCTCTTCTTCTTTTCCCTGGTTTCACCTTGGTTTGGTTTCTAATACAGTTCACAGCCAGAAGCTCTAGTCAGGAGAGGCTTTAACATCACACAGAATTGTAGCAGAGCCAGAAAGAAGGCGATGGGTGCCACGGGGTGTGTGGGGCTGCCTGCCCTGGGCAGAGGCTGCCCAGGGGCTCTGCTCAGCCACAGCTTCTAGGTAACATGTGGATAAAGGAGAAGAAATCCTGACCTCTCACACACAAGCTTTTTTCTAAGACAAACACATGTTTTTGCCTTTGTCCGCTTCTGCATCCATGCTGCAGTCAGCTGGCCAGCCCTGGGCTCTGCCCTGGGCTCTCAGCTCCACGGGCCCTGGGCTTGCCTGCTCCTTGCAGGTCCCTGACAGCTCCAGAAGCACTGGACGCGTGGCATCTGCTCATATCCTGCTTATGCTCAGTCTTTGAAAGCCAGAAGGAAAAGGTGTTGATTTGGGCTGATTTGCATCTGGAAGCCATGCACTGCTGCTCTTAGACATGCCCAGGGACAGTGTACGGAATGGTGCTGGAATGAGGTGGTTTGGAGGTTTTCCCTTGCAACACAAAATGTCATGTTAAATGAGGCTCAAATTTGGAACCCATAGTGTTGGACTGCAGCACCCAAGGCTGCAGCTCGCAGTACAGGAGACCAGTATCCACCACAGTTCAGACAGTGACTGTGTGCCTGTGTTGTGCAGCAACTGCCCTGGACTGCCCCACCCTCAAAACAGCCTGGAGAAAAAAATAACTGCCCTCAGGGCAAAAGGGGTGTTCCAGGAGGAGTGGTGGTTAATGGTGGGAATGCTGGGCTAGGCTCTGGAAATCAGGGCTCAGTTTGCATTCAGCCATGAGCATCCTGCATGACCTAGAGCAAGTGGCAGCAGGTCCCCGACAGCTGCCCCTCCAACAGAGGCATTCCCATGCTTGGGACTGGCTGTGGGCACGGCGTCTTGGTCCTCCTGCCCAAAAGGGGAGGATTTTGGAAGGATGCTCTGGAGGTTCTGGTATTGAAGCTGGAGCAGTGGAGGGCTGTGATGGCAGGTGAGCATGGCTCTGCAGCCAGAGCTGGTGTGCAAATGGGGAGCTGGATTGTGTGGGCCATGGAAGAGAGCCACGGCATGGCTTGCTCGTCAGCTTTAGCTGAGGAGAGGCAGAGGAGCACCTCATGTGCACTGCAACACCGCCTGTACGGGCATGCACCACCCTGGGCTGCTGGAGAAGCTCCTGGCCAAACAAAGGCTCAGATGATCTGAGCTGTGTGAGCTTTCTGCTTAACCAGAGGTTCTTGGCTTGCACAAGCGCAAAGCAAAAGCAGCTCTCTTTAGTTATGGGAGTAAGTACAAGTAGGGAAGGCTGCTCCGTGTGAGTCTGCGCTTTGGTGAGGCTGGCAGACAGTGTTTACAGGATGTGGAGAACGTCACCTTCTCTAGAACATTCACCCTTGCTACGAGGCCTCGCTCGGGCGCAGGAGTGGCTGATCACAGGCTCTGGGTACCATGGGAACACGCAGGGTCCAAAACCTGTTTGTTGTACTTCGCCTGAGGTGGAGCTGCCTCTACACGTTCACTCCTCGCTTCCCATTTTCCACTGCATTCTTGAAAAGAAATTTTTTTTAAATTGTCTTGGAATGCTTGAATGTGTTGGCAAAGCACTGCATATCAATGGCTGGGCTCCTTGGAGCACCTCTGTACCAGGCTGGTGGCACTGCAGTGGGTGAACAGTAAAGGCACACAGGCACTGGAAGCAGGACCTAATTCTGAATTCTTTCATTAACGCTTTTAATGAAAAGTTTTAATTAAAGTGATGTGGTGGGAGCTTGTTTTGAAGCTTTTTGTTTTCCTGGCGTGGCAAACTCCAAGTTTAGAGGCTTTACCAATCCTTTTGGAAAAGCAAAACTAGTTTTCCTGTAGGAACAGCTCAGAACTGTATGCTGAACTCTGTGTGTCAAGTGAATACGAAAAGAAATGGTACAAAAATCACTTGAAAAATCTGTACTCATCAAGCACCATCAGCCAGCATTGGCTGTTTTAATTACGTCAGAATTTTTATATAAGGACAGAATCTGTGCTTTTCTCAGACTCTCTGGGCACAGAAGACCTTCTATGCACTCTTGGGCAGACAGCTGTCATTGGGTCCAGCGCTGCAGCAGATTTGCACAAAGAGGGTTCCCTTTGACAAAAGCATAGGCTCCGTGTCCCTGACCTGACCATTCAAAATGTTTTCAAAAACCATCTATTCAGAGTGAAAGTTTTGATCTACAATTTCTATTGTGCTTTTTATTGGAGGAAGAAATTGAAAAATTGTTTGGGTATTTTTTATATTTATTTTTAACTTCAAATGCTGCCAGGCACATGAAGAAGTCAAGAACTGGGTGGGACAATATGACAGGACCAACCCACGCACTTCAGAGAACTGGATGTGACCCAAAAATCCTCTGCTAAAACAAGTTTATTTTCATGAACTGGCAGTGTTGTTTTTCTGGGCTGGGAGGACAGGCTTGATCCTGGCTTCACTGCTCACCAGGCTCTGAAGCCAGATCTCATTTGTCTTGTGTGACAGCCTTTTAGCAAAAAGGAAAAAACCCTTTTCAATTGTCCTTACTAAATACTAAAGTATTTATTTATGACCATTGTGCACCTTTTACTTATCTCAGAAAAGGAAGATCTGTAGTTCCTTTCCCACTTTTTCGTAAATTGTGGATGTTGTGTGGATCTGCTTGTCCCTGTAGGCTGTTACTGTCATTGTAGTGTCACTGAGGTGTGTGAACAGAAAGTTGTCTCCCAGGATGGATGAAGACAGAGCTGTATCAGCCAGGTGAAGGGAGACATCCTTGATAAACAGGTGAATTTCAGTGCAAGACTTGCTTGTGGTTCTTAAAAATAATGAACTTCTGCAAACATTCAGTGTTGTATAATGAAAGTGCATATTAAACAGATCAGGTAGAAACTGCTGCATGCAGAACAGTGCAAGAAAGGTTCAAAAGGAAATGCCAGGGAGCTGTGGTGCCCCCATCGCTGGGGGTACTTGGGAGCCACCTGGACAAGGCCCTGAGCCCCTGACTCTTGGGAGACTTTGCTGGAGCAAGGAGTGGACCTCCAAAACTCCACCACATTCTGTGACGCTGTAGCCAGACATTATACATTTTTTCCTTGGTTTTATCTTTGTTGCTGATGCCCTTGTCCTTGCTTTCTAGCACTTTGGGATGCTGACATCTAGGGATGTCAGCAAACTTCTCTCTCTGTTCAGCATTTTGTGGCAAATCCTCATTCCCTTTTTATCTGCATTTCTGTTACGGATGTAGACCATTTCCAGATGCTCTGTGGAGTGACTGGTCCAGGAACTGGAACATGTGCATGCCTTCCTAAAAATTGGAGGAAAACCATGCATGTTGTCTGTCAGCTTACAAAATCTCTAAATATTGGGAAAGCTTCCTCATGCTCTCCTGGTGTGTGGGAACTGGAGTCTCCAACTCAGGCTTGCAGCTCTGATGGGTTTTGTTTGTTTGCTTTTCTGTTGACATTTCAGTAGCAAATAAATATGCTGTTCCCAGTTACTTCAGAAGTGGGAAAGAGCCAGAAGAACGTTCCAAATGCCTGGGACCGTAAGGGCAGCGGATCCACAGGGTTTACTGGCAGCTAACATGGTATTTACCCCAAAATGAAGCTGCAGCAGAGGCACGTGCTGGGAAGTGATTCAAAAGCAGAGAAACTGCTATGGTTGTGTTTCTTTTCTATCTACTCCCGTGCTTGCAGCATTGCTGTTTTTTGCCTGAAGTATGATTGGTCCAAAGAACTGTGCTGAGAACCGGGAAAAGACGTCATAGGACAGAAAATAAAAAGAAAGCATTCTTCCTGCTTTACGTTTTTGTTCAATCCCCATGTCATGTGCAGCACGGAGAGCTGCCCTTTACTTTGGAGTGATTGACCCGGCACAGCCCGAGCCTCTGCCAGCCCCGTGAGGCTGTCCGGGGTCGGCGGGGCCGGGCCCGCCCGCTCGCTGCGGTGGCACTGCCGCCTCCCCCGGCAGCTGGGCAGGTTCGGACCCTGCCCTGGGCCGGGACTTCACACCTGGTCTCAGAGCTGCCTCCCGCTGCCTCAGCGCTCCTGCCCAAACCGCAGCTGCGGCCCGGGGCCGGGCTCGGGCTCTCCACGGGGCCGTGCCCTCCACGGGCCGGGGCCAGGCTCGGGCTCTCCATGGGGCCGTGCCCTCCGCGGGGCCGGGGCCAGGCTCGGGCTCTCCATGGGGCCGTGCCCTCCACGGGCCGGGGCCGGGCTCTCCATGGGGCCGTACCCTTCGTGGGGCCGGGCTCTCCCCTCCCCGGGGCTGAGGGGCTGGGGTCGGGCTCGGGCTCTCCATGGGGCCGTGCCCTCCGCGGGGCCGGGCTCTCCCCTCCCCGGGGCTGAGGGGCCGGGGCCGGGCTCTCCCCTCCCAGGGGCTGGGGTCGGGCTCGGGCTCTCCGCGGGGCCGGGCACTCCCCTCCCAGGGGCTGGGGTCGGGCTCGGGCTCTCCCCTCCACGGGCCGGGGCCGGGCTCGGGCTCTCCGCGGGGCCGGGCTCTCCCGTCCCCGGGGCTGAGGGGCCGGGGTCGGGCTCGGGCTCTCCCCTCCCCGGGGCTGCGGGGCCGGGGCCGGGCTCTCCCCTCCCAGGGGCTGAGGGGCCGGGGTCGGGCTCGGGCTCGGGCTCTCCCCTCCCCGGGGCTCGGGGCCGGGGCTGGGCACGGGGCGCTCCGCTGGGCCCCGGGCGGCGCAGCCGGGCTCGCGGTGGTTCCCGGGCAGCGAGGGGCCCCGGCCGAGCAGGGACAGCACAGGAGACGGGGCAGGTGTCACGGTGCTCGGGGGAGCCTCTTGAGGCCGTGGCTGTCGGCAGTGTTCTCTCCGTCTCCCCGTGCCCACTCTGCCAGCAGAAAGCAGCTTTGCAGCTGTGTGGGTTCATTATTGCAGGAGTCTCTGTGTCACCTGCTGCTCGAGGTGGTGGGCTTGGGTTTATCCTGAAAGCCTGTGCAGGGTCGTGTCCTAGAAATGGAGAGACCCATCTGTTCCACGCACCATAAATGCACTGCTCTGTTTTGAATGGTTTGTGACTTTTAGGTTCGCCTCTGCAGTGGGATCCGGAAATGGGAACAAGGACTGGAGAAGAAGAGGATGGACAGGGCTCTCATCCAGAATCACAGCCATCTCCCCGGGATGTCACACAAATACCAAAATATTAATGTATATCCTGCATAACAGACAGTTGTTTAAAAAAATGCCAAACAAATAAAACCTAACCAAGAAAAAGCCAAGCAAATCCCCAAACTCCCAAATCCTCAGAGAGTTAAAAGTGAATGTTATGTAGCCTCATACTTGGCAGGAAGGTTATTACTGTTTTTTCTTCCAAATACAAGAATAAGCCAATGGTGGATCTCAGCTTTAGTGAAAAGCTGGCTTTGCTGAGGAATCTGGAAATGCTTGAGTCGTCTTACCATGTTCCTTAGAGCTCCTCAGAGCTTTCGTTGAGAATTGGAGAATATGTTAGACAGCACTTTAACCATCTTTGCATGAAATGTGCACACGCTGTCACTTCCATGCATCACACTGTCCTAGAGGGAGATACTTGCAGCTGCTCAGCGTTTCCAGAAGGTTCAGTAGTATTTTAATTAATTGAAAAATATGAAGTGTTTTCCTGAGATCTTGGCAGAACTGAAATTCTTACTTTGACTTCACAGCACTTCTTCCAAAGCCTCTTAATTAAATCCATGAACCTAAAAGCTTTAAGAAAATGGAAGTTCTCATTAAATGGCCATATAAAAAAAAAGTTGGGAAACTTACAAGATTGTTTGTTAAAGTAGAAATTTCCAGTGTTTTTGAAATGTGACATTCACAAAAACAGCTTATTAGACTATTCCATGTGTTCTGTTCCATTTTTCATGCTTTTCCATGCTTAAAATGGGTATTTTTCCTTTAAGTACATGTTTTAAGGTAAAGAATAGGAGGTGTATAGTGTCAGTGCTTGTAGAGGAGAGGTGTTTACAGCCTTCTTAGGCTGTTTGCCTGATGTTTCAAGGCAGTGTATCCCTTTCTGTTGTGTGCCCAACCTGAGGTACGTCACTGTAAGTATAACCCTATGTCCTGTAACATATCTGTGGGGTTGTGCAAGTGTTTCTTCTGTAGAGCATAAGCAAATCATAATGTGAAGATACAGTAGGTGGATTTGCCAAAACCCCATCTGGAACTGGGGGATTTACTTCATTTGACTTTTCTGTGTGTCTCTAAGCACTAGCTGTGACTTGCCATAGGAGACAAATGGGTGCTTTTTCCAAATAATTTAAGTAACCATGAACTCAAATGGCATTCTTTGATGCATTTTGGCAATAGATGTTAGAGCTCTGAGAAGAGAGAGTACAAGCTGAATTCTTCCCAAAGCACTCAGTTCTGTGTCTGAGGGCAGATGCAGGTCTGAGTATTGTGTTTGCAGTTCTGTGTCTGAGGGCAGATGCAGGTCTGAGTATTGTGTTTGCAGTTCTGTGTCTTGGGGCAGATGCAGGTCTGAGTATCGTGTTTGCAGTTCTGTGTCTGAGGGCAGATGCAGGTTTGAGTATTGTGTTTGCAGTTCTGTGTCTCGGGGCAGATGCAGGTCTGAGTATTGTGTTTGCAGTTCTGTGTCTGAGGGCAGATGCAGGTCTGAGTATTGTGTTTGCAGTTCTGTGTCTGAGGGCAGATGCAGGCCTGAGTATTGTGTTTGCAGTTCTGTGTCTCGGGGCAGATGCAGGTCTGAGTATTGTGTTTGCAGTTCTGTGTCTCGGGGCAGATGCAGGCCTGGGTATTGTGTTTGCAGTTCTGTGTCTCGGGGCAGATGCAGGCCTGAGTATTGTGTTTGCAGTTCTGTGTCTTGGGGCAGATGCAGGCCTGAGTATCGTGTTTGCAGTTCTGTGTCTCGGGGCAGATGCAGGTCTGAGTATTGTGTTTGCAGTTCTGTGTCTTGGGGCAGATGCAGGCCTGAGTATCGTGTTTGCAGTTCTGTGTCTTGGGGCAGATGCAGGCCTGAGTATTGTGTTTGCAGTTCTGTGTCTTGGGGCAGATGCAGGCCTGAGTATTGTGTTTGCAGTTCTGTGTCTTGGGGCAGATGCAGGCCTGAGTATTGTGTTTGCAGTTCTGTGTCTCGGGGCAGATGCAGGTCTGAGTATCGTGTTTGCAGTTCTGTGTCTCGGGGCAGATGCAGGCCTGAGTATCGTGTTTGCAGTTCTGTGTCTCGGGGCAGATGCAGGCCTGAGTATCGTGTTTGCAGTTCTGTGTCTGAGGGCAGATGCAGGCCTGAGTATTGTGTTTGCAGTTCTGTGTCTGAGGGCAGATGCAGGCCTGAGTATTGTGTTTGCAGTTCTGTGTCTGAGGGCAGATGCAGGCCTGAGTATCGTGTTTGCAGTTCTGTGTCTGAGGGCAGATGCAGGTCTGAGTATTGTGTTTGCAGTTCTGTGTCTTGGGGCAGATGCAGGCCTGAGTATTGTGTTTGCAGTTCTGTGTCTCGGGGCAGATGCAGGCCTGGGTATTGTGTTTGCAGTTCTGTGTCTCGGGGCAGATGCAGGTCTGAGTATTGTGTTTGCAGTTCTGTGTCTCGGGGCAGATGCAGGTCTGAGTATTGTGTTTGCAGTTCTGTGTCTGAGGGCAGATGCAGGCCTGAGTATTGTGTTTGCAGTTCTGTGTCTCGGGGCAGATGCAGGCCTGAGTATTGTGTTTGCAGTACTGAGCCCTTTGGATCAGAGCCCTGCTCAGAGCTCAGCCTCTCTGGGGTTCCTGGCCTTTTTGTGGAACAGTGGCCCTTGCATGTTCCTGGTGGTGCTGCCCTGCTGGGCTGGCCCGAAGGCCGAGGGGGAGCTGGGTGGATCTTTGCCCCACTTCTTGTGAGTCTGTCACATTTTCCCTCTGATCCCTGAACCAAGGCATCTACAGGCAAATTGGCCTGTATAATGAAGTAAGCTTATGGTAAGTCACAGAAAATAGCTGGGAAGGCTGCTCGCCTGTAGCTTGAGGTGATTGATGGAGCTGTTGAAACAGTCTGGGCCGTTTCCTGCAGAGCTCTCTGTTCACAAAACCCTGAGCTGCAGGGTGTTTCTGGGTCTGGCTCCTGCTGTGGTCAGCGGGGCTGGGGCTGCTGGGGTGTGCTGCAGTGGCCTGAGATGTGCAGGAGCAGCCCTGACCCAGCCCTGCTCTCTCCCTCAGCACCCAGCATCTGTCCATGGGTGCTTTTTGCTGCAGCACCGTGCCCTCAGGTGTGCTCCAGCTGCACTGCTCCCTAGAGTTTAGAATTGCAGTTAGTTGGTTGTGTGACAGGTTTTTTTGTTCCTTTGTTTGTTCACTGAGTTTTTTGTTGGTGGTTTGTTTTTGTTTGTTTTTTGTTTGTTTTTTTTTTTTTGGTGGTGGTGTTTTATTCGTTTTGTTTTGGTGGTTTTGGTTGTGTGATTTTATTTTTTACATTTTGAAAGAGACTGACTTCTGACAATGAACTTGAAGGAAATGTGAACAGGTTGCAATAAATACTGCCCCAGTGAACTGTGCTTGAAATGAATTATTAGAGAGGTGGTAAATCTCTTTGGTCCTTTTAATCCTTTCCTAGGTTTGGAAGGGTAACCCAGGCTCCATGGTAGTGAGTTTTCTTGGAGCAGTGTTCTCCCTTCTGTCTATCTTGTAGCTTTTTCCTCCTTTTATCATTACCTGTGCCTCAAAGATGGATAAAAATTGAAGTTCTCGTGTCTAAAGCCATGTTGCATAAATTCTTCTGTATCTATATACAGAAGTCTTGTATACAGCAAGATGTACTGGCTGTTTAGGGATCTCAAACAGGAGCAACAGGTGAACTGAGCTCAGCTGGTATTTATGATTAATTAATGTTGTGGTGCCTGGAGAGCCCTAAGTACAATTGGCAGTATAAATGCATTGTAAATGATGGTGTGTACTGAGAAGGCAAGGTCTCAATATGGGAAAACAAACTGTTTTTAAAACCTCCCTAAAATTCAGTGCCTGATTGTGGAAAAAATACAAAGCAAATGCCAAAGGACACGCATTAACAGAGATTATATAAATGCCTGGGGCAGCTGACAAGCGGTGTGAGCAGAGCTGGAGGTGCCTGTTGCTGGGAGTGTGGGTTGGGTTTACACAGCCTGCTCTACAGCTTTGCTGCTCCTTCTCATCAGATGCTGCGTTTTGCTTAAATATTGTAAGTAGGAATAGAGGTGAGATTACTTCAGGGAATGCTGCACCATCAGCAAAGTGGCCGAGCTCCACACATTGTTTGTTTGGCACGTTAATTGATGAGCTATTTAATTAGTTCCCCCGTTAGTTCCTGTGCAGTTGGGTAGCTCAGTACCACAGGGGCTGCTCGGTGCTGGGCACGCTCTGCAGAGATCAGCACACAGCTGGGTTTGCTGTGGAAGTGAAGGATGGCAAGAACCAGTTCTGGAAAAGCCTGTGTTCCTCATGGGACTCTGGGAATGGCTGTGATGGTGGGTTTTGGCCCAGCAGGTGTGCTGAAAATAGAGGGGCACAGTTCTCTGATGTGTCCACTCTCCAGACTGCCTGACATTTGCTCCTCTGATAAATTGCAGAGCACAGACCAAGGCAGGGAGCAAAACTGGCCTGCTTTCATTGAGCAGCGCTTCAGACTTTCGCTGGAATTTATCGCTGCATCTTGTTTACTTCTTTGAGTGTTCTTTGAAAACACAGCAGCATCAGATTTGGCCTTAAAAAAAGGAGGCAATGTGCAATTTCTGTTCTACCTCATTTTGTTTAATTGAATTTTTTTGAAATGTGTCTGCCATCCTTGCTTGGCAAGGCCCCCTGAAATCTCTAGCCACAAGAAGCTCTGCTTGCCATCCGTGAACCGGATTTTCTTTTAGTTTTCTTTCTCAAGTAGCTGTTCTTTTTTTAAACTCGGCACAGACATTGCCAGCAGCTGGGTTTGTGAGAGCAGCCTCTGTGAGTGGCTGTGCCTGTGAGCAGAGTGTGAGCCCAGAGCTCTGCTGCTCCTTTGGTTGCGACGGCCACGCTCTGTCATGGAGCACTGCAGATAACAGGGAAACAAAAACATGCCAGTTCCTGGGTTTTTACCAAGTAACTATGAATTTTGGTAGTTCAACCATGTTTAGGACTAGCATGTCTAGAACAGATCTTTTGATAATTTGTCAGAGTGTGTTATTTTCAAGGTAAACCAAGTTTAATACTCTGACAGTTTTTAAACCTGGCGAATAGCTAAAGGTAAAAACTCCAAGCACAAGTGCTGCATTGTTCCTTTAGAATGGTTTTTATTAGTTGGTATGTTGCAGCAATGTGTATCTCTTGTACTGATGTCAGCCCCTCCTACCTGTCAGGGAGAGGAACTGTCACACTTCAAAAAGATTGAAGTGCACTTCTCTTCTTAATTCACGGATTTTCATCATGTGTTGAACCTGGTCTTCAGTGTTTGAGAGCTGCTGAATCTCACAGCTGAGCAGATGGCTGCATCCCAAGGCTGCCAGAGGCGGGTGGTGCAGGTGTTGCGTGTTTCTGGTTGGATTCCCAGCAGTGGGTGGAAGGAAGGAGCCTTGTGCTGCACGGCTGGGGCACAGCCCTGCGAGTGCTCGTGTGACACTGGCACTTGTGTCCCAGGGCTGTGTTTGAGGGGTCTGGGCTCAGCTTAGGCTGTCTCCAGACACGGGTCCAGGTGCTTGCCTGGCTGATTCCTGAGAGCATCGTAACTTGGTACTTAGTGTTAGACGTGAACTTGTAATGACAATCTTAATGACAATGATGTGAAATTATTTATCCAAGTTGTGACCTTGACATGGCTGCTTCTATTGCTTGCATAAATTAGTGGGGTTTCATTAAATATCACACAAAAACTAATTGTGTACAAGGGAAGACAGGAATGGAAAGATGATGGGACTAGTATCTGTAGTATCTGTTCTTACTGGTTTATCAGCTCTATGTTAGTTTGGTGGTTTTTTTTAACTTGGCTGATTAGCATGATGCTGTTACTTCCAATAATTTTTTTTTTTTATGGGAGATTTCATAGGGTTTATCTATGTAAGTAACTTCATTGACCCCACAAGCCTCTTGGTGCAAAGAAAACAAACAGGATTTTCCACAAATACAAGCAGTGAAGCCAAAATAGCTGTATTCAAAGTGAAACAGCTGAGGATTGCGTTGGAGGATAAGGTGTGTATTATTCAGGAAGGAAGTAGGAAGCATTGGAGTGAAGCTGTGTGTGAATTTTCTCACTCTTCTGTATAAGGATAACCCACAAAGGTGATATTTTCCTATATCTGCAAATATTTATTACATTAGATGGATTGATGTTTTAAACAAAGTAAAGCTCTTGATGAAATTTAGTTTAAGTTTCCATATGGAAACTATGTCAAATATAATCAAAGCAGACAGGCAAACTATTAATAACTGTGCTTAGCAAATCTTTTAAGGCTTTGATGAGACCTTTATATGTTAGGGATTAAAATGCTTTTTTTCAGCTACTCACTGAAATGACTTTTTCTTCTCAAATTGTAATAACTGCTGGAAAAGTGGTTGAGTGAAAATGATGTTGCTGCGTCACTGGCTGTAAAGGACTGGCCATGTGTGTCTCAAACTCTGCCATTCCATTCCCACGCTCCTTGGGAGCCTCTCTCATGATGTTCTGTGTTACAGTGCAAGTAATGTGGATTTCCAGCTGATCCTCAAGCACGAATGCTGTGACTGCAGTTAACAGCTGCCTGAAAGCGTTACTGGATTTTAATTTTTTTTCCTGAACCATCTCCTCGGACAGCTTTCTGAAAATTGATAAACCACGTTTTACACTCCAGTGCAATATTTTTATTGTATTTTGTTTGCCTTCATCAAGTATTGTGCATGGATGTATATAAACTGAGGGGACTGTATCTTCAGGTTAAGGCTGTAATGATAGAAACATATATGTGCCTCTTAGGTAAAACAGAGATGGAAAGAATAACCAGTGACAGGGTGTAGTGTTTACTAACTCTTACAGTGGAGTTTTTTTTCCTTATGTAATATAATTCGAATGCTTTCAGTGCAGGGAGATACCTAGCAGGGCAAAACTGCCATTTTGGGGTATTTTTTCATCTTCCATAAAGGTTCTTTTGTGCCAAAGGGCTGAAATTCTGATAAATCCTTCTTTGGAAAATGGTTTCAGCAGCAGCTAGCTGTCTGTGGGACATGCTGCATCTTAAGAGGTGAATCTTGCAGTGAAATTATTAAAGCCAAAGTTCCAGGTAAAGGCTTTGTGGCCAGTGGTGAATGTTTGGGGTGCACTTAGTGCAATAGAGTTTTGCTGGGCAGGAGACAGCCTCTTTCATTCAAAGTTTGTCTTCATCCAGCCAATTTGGACATGACCCAATTGCTACTTTTTTTCTCTTCCAACCTTCCTCTGGCTTCTCCCTTCTCTCTATAGCTTTGCAAACACAGATCAGGGCTGTGCTCTGCGAGTAGATCCTTTTATTTTCCCTTGGCATCACATGTGGTCACAGCACAACATTCAAGGTGGCACAAACAAAATGGGTGCAGCTGTCTGGAACTCTTCCCCAGCTTCATCCTTAAGATGCAGATTTCTGTGGCAGTGAAGGAGGAGATGGGACCAGAGCTTTTAGTGGCTCTGGAGAGGGCGTAGGACAGGTGACTGTGTTGTTCCTTTCAAGCCCTGGGAAAGCTCCCACTGAGAAATTTTCTCCATGCTGGTGAAGGGAAGAGCAGATCCCACTTGTCCTACAAGCTGTTCCCAGTGTTCCCGATGCGCCTGTCTCTCAGATGTCTGGCCAGCATGTTTTATTCATGTGTTTTGGATCCAAGCTCGATTTCAGGTGTGCCAGCAGTCAGGCTTTGCTCTTCAGTGTTCCCTTGATTTGCAGCAGAGCCTGTGGGTTGCTTTATGCATCATCTTCATTCTTATCTCACCTAATTAACTCCCAGGCATTGCAGAAGCCCTTGGGGTTAATGATGCTTCCAGCTCTCCTGGCATCTGCTTTCTCTCAACAATCTAATCCGCTGAGAATAGAAATATTTAATTTAAAGTTCTACAGTCAGTGTATGGGAATGTAGGTGAAATTTATCAGAGGCCAGCTGTGATGTTGTGGTTCCTTTTGAACTCTGAAAGCTATTGCAGAATGTTTGTGTGTACTGACAGGAATGAGAAATGGCCGAGGGGAGGAGAGAAAGAGACAGAGAGAGAGAGAGAGAGACACTGCCTGTTTTAAATTATTCAAGAATGAGAACCTCACATGAAACAGAGCTGCTGGATTTTTAGAATCTGCAGAAAACTCCTGTTAGTTGGTATCATGTGTGAGATTAATTTGAAGATGTCTATTAAGTATGGATTTAATGACTGGTTGTGCTGCTGAGTTTAAGACAGCCTTGGCTCTCTACCTGTTGGGATTGGTGGCACTGTTCCTGTGGCAGTGTGGGAATGAACCATGGGGAGACCAAGGAAGAAACGATGCCTGCAGGTGTGCCCTGTGTGAGGGTGTCAGCTGTTCTCCTGTGCACAGGGACAGGTCCTGGGGAGCAGCAGGCAGGTGTGACCCTGCTGTACAGTGTCAGACTGACCTGCACCCTCGTATCCAGTCAGAGTCACAGCATGGCCTGGGATGGAAGTGACCTCAAAGCTCATCTCGTTCCAACCCCTGCCATGGCAGGGACACCTCCCACTGTCCCAGGTGCTCCAGCCCCAGTGTCCAGCCTGGCCTTGGGCACTGCCAGGGATCCAGGGGCAGCCACAGCTGCTCTGGGCACCCTGTGCCAAGGCCTGCCTGCCCTGCCAGGGGAGAATTTCTCCTAAATATCCAACCTAAATCTACCCTCTGGCAATGGTAGATTCCCACTGTCCTGACATTCCAGGGCCTTGTCCCTCTCCAGCTCTCTTGGAGCCCCTTTAGGCACTGGAAGTGGCTTTAAGCCCCAACTCTCCCAGTTGGGCTCCAGCCCTGGGATCAGCAGAGGAGCCTCCTCTGTTGCTCCAGTGCTTGGCAATGCTGACTTATTAAAGGCAAGGAAAAAACTCCTACTTTTTTCCCTGTCCATGGAGTATCTCATGTATTTGGACTTCTCAGAAATTCATAATGTGATTGATTGACTGATTGCATGTTTTCACCCTTTTTCCTTTAGATGAGGAAATGTACAGTAAGCTTTTTAAGCTGGAGAAATTAACTGAAATTATTGCCATTCTTGCTACTGATGTACATCCTTAAAACTGGACTCATTAAGAGTCTTTTGAAATCAATGAGTTTATTAAAACCAGGTCCAGTAAATGCAGATAATATTCATTCTTCTCTAAAATTCAGGGCTTGGATGGAGGGTGTCTCTGTCACCAGGTATGTGAGGACACATAGAGGGATCTGACCTGGGATATCTAGCACTCAGCTACTGAGGTCATGGGTTTGAGGAGGGTGGTTTGACTTTGTATTAATCTGCTTTTTATACTAAGGATGTTCTTGGGAAATTTGGTGGTTTCTTATTTCAAAACCACCCTGTTGCCTGGTCTTTTAATATCTCTTACTGATGGTTGGAATATCAAGCTTCCTGCAAGGCTGTGCAGACAATGTAGTAATTGGGGTGATTTTTTGTCAAGTCTTCTATGCAGGGATATTTTTTTTTCTCTTTTTGTCTAGGTATCTTCTTTCGTACATGTCCTCATTTTTACACTGTACCATCCTTTCTCTTAGCATTTTTCCTGCTGATCACATATCAGTAGAGCACTAGAGCTGTAATTTTCAATCCCTTGTACTAAAATAGGACAAATCTTTCAGAAACATACCAATAACATTTTCTTCTTGGACTTTGAAAGATTCAAAGCAGGCTCAGCTTTGCATCATGAGGAGCACCATGGCTTGTTGGATTTGTTGGGAGCCTGTTGGCCGTGTCAGGAGGGCTGTGTGCCCGCAGTGTTCCTGGCTTTGAAGAATTACTGTTTGATGGTAAGATAGAAAATGGAATGAGTTCTTAATAGTTGTCCCATCCATCAGGATTAGTCGTTCATAAGCAAGGTGATATGTGAGTGAATTGGTACTCAAACGATGATAAGGCAATGGTTTCTGTGGATGCTTGCTCTGAAAAGAGGGAGTCTCCTCCCCTCTGGTGCTGTCAGGCAGCCAGGCTGACAGCCCTGGGTGACGATCACCAGCCCCTCTTGGGGCAGCTCTGTGTGACCGTGGGGTGAGCCTGGCTGCAGCCAGGTCTCATCCTCGTCAGGAGGTTATTTCGGAGCTCCACGGGGATGTGGAGTGATCCGTGGGATTGTGTGGTGCCATCTCTGTGGTAACCACAGCTCCGCCTCATGTGGAAAAGGGATTTTTAGAAAGTAAAGTATTTTTAGCTTCCCTGACTGAGCTGCAGCAGCTGGGAAGGTGGAGGGGCCAAACCAGCATAGGCAAAAATCTTTTCAGGATTTACCTACTCTCGATTTGAGCACACTGATGCCAGCCTTGCCAGTGCCTGCCATCCCTCCCCAAGCTCTGGGTGTACTGGTTCCAGCAGCACTGCCATGGCTCTGCCTCTGGCCACTTGTGCAGGACATCAGGCTTTGTGCTGGCTTCAGCTGTGGTAGAGCTCAGGTTTGTGTGTAGCAGGATCAGAAACTGCTTGGACACAAGCTGCCTGCTGGCTGTTGACACTGAAGGCTGGTTCTCTGCTGTTAATAAGGCTGAGGAGAAGACTTTTTAACCTTGAGCTCAGGCACTCAATGTAGTAATAAACTCCACATCTGCCTCTCTTACATTTATGTCTTCCTCTTGTACAAAAGATGAGTGAGGGAGATGCTGCTGCACGTACCAGGGAACAAATAAATCATCCCTGACTAGGGTGTACAGCAGTGCCAGAGGCTGGGACAGAGCTGAGGCAGTCCGTGAGGGAATGGCCTCCTCCAGGAGGTGCCTGGGCTCATCTGGAGCAGCTGGCATTTGGCTCGGCAGCCACACAGGCTGTGCTTGGCACTGTGAGGTCTGGGCAGTGTGTGCCTGCTGCTGCCAGGGCAGCTCCGTGTCCCTGAGCCGGGCTGCAGTGGCTGCACGTCCCAGGGCAGGCGGGCAGCAGCCCTGGGGGACATCGGGGGGGCTCCACTCAGTGTGCAGGTGGTCATGTGGTGAGCACCTGGACAAACCAGCTCAAAAGTTCAGTGTTTTCACAGCTAGGAAGCCCAGGCAGATATTCTCCTGTTTGCCCTGTAGAATCCCTTCAGATACAGTGCACCGGGCACAGGTGGGGATGAGCTGCCTGGTGCCAGCTGAGAGAGTGGGATTTGGGACTTAGAGAAAATGTAAGCATTTCATGAGATCTGAAGTAAGTGGGGGAAGTGTTTGGGGGTTAATGCTCTCTGAGGGAAAACAGAAGCTGTATCTGGGGATGTTTCATGACTTGCATTTCCCTGTTTTCCTGGTTGGAGCAGGCTGGAATTCCCTGCACTGCTCTCCTGCTGGTCTGCAGCCTGACAAAGCTGTCTGCTTGGGAGCAGCAAGCCTGACCTTCAGCAGCTGTTGGAGCTTCGCCTAGGGCACTGTTGAGGTCTGCTAAGTGCTTGTGTCTCTGTGGGAAATAATATATCCTGGATAATATAGGCTGAAGTGCAGGTTAAAATGCTTCAAAAGCTCCAAAATGGGCTTGGAGACCAAGTCCTGAGTATTTTTATTGATATTTAAAAATTCTTTTAATTGGTATATTTACTTTATTTCCTGTGGTAGAAATATCTGTTTAATGCATTAAGTCACACAAGATATGACACTTCAGTTAAAAACACTGTATCTTTGCATTTTTATACCATTTGGTAGCAGTGGTTTTGGAAAGAATCTGCTGATTCTGAACAGCAGTGTTCAGACTACCTCGAGTTTGATCTTGTGGGCTAAATGCCTGTCTTTAAGGCTGGAGTGCATCACTCCTGGTGGTTTCCTTCAGAGAAGATTCAGCAGGCTCACTCCTATCAACAGTAAGGGGAAGAAATCAGGATTCTTTTCTTGTTTTGTCAACAAGGAATTGATAGGAAGGAATGTTTTGGGAGTGAGAGCCTTGTGAAAGGGAGGTAAAACCATAATGAGATGTTTGCATAGGTACAGAAGACACAAAGGCACCCTGCTGTTGAGTGTTCTAACGTATTTTCAGTAGATGCAAGATTTGGTCAGTGTAGGAACAATGATGCTTCTCTTTCTTGCAGTTCCTTTCTGTTAATAGTTGGTGTGTTCAACAGCCCCACTGAAGAGCTCTGAATAGCAGGCACTTGCCTTCAACAATACACTTGTGTCCTGGAAGCCTAGGGCTGCTTCCAGGAGCACCGCTGATGGAATTGGAAGGTATTTCCTGAGTAACCTTGACTCTGAATTTTCAGGCTACTGACTGAAGTGGTTTTGTCTCTAGTTTTGTGGTTGTGTTGGAACTGTGAATGAAGAATTAAAAAAAAAAAAGGTAATCCAAAATTATCCAAGTTTTCTAGGGAACTCCTTTAAAATACTAATGATGCTGGGGGTTTTATAATAAAAAATGAAAATATTTCCTTTTGTAAATATGGAATGATGCTCTTAGACCCTTCTTGCTCATGCTTTAACCGTATTATAACCCAACCTGAAATGGCAGATAATTGGAAGTAAAATGGGTTTAATTAACTTTTGACCCTGTCAACTTGTTTGGCTTTTAAAAGTCAGTGAAATCTTCACCTTGTTAGTGGCAGTGCTAGTTTTAGTGCACACTTGTTTCTGCTGCTGTTCCCTGTGACCTGCCCGGGTGTGCTGTCTCCCCACGGTGTAATTAACTCCCAGCAGCACCATGGGTTGTCTGGCTGTTACAGCAAGTGTCACTCAGTGCTAGAGTTTGCACCTCAAGGACTTTAATTCCTCCTAGCAGGTAGAGGACTGGTATACAGGTATATAGGCATAGTCTTGCTTTGAGGTCAGTGAATTTGCAGCCTGTAGCTGGAATCCAGCCTGGTTAGACCCAGAGGCTGCCCTGAGCACCATTTCTACCAGTCTGTAGTGAAGTACATTTTATGTACTTCATACATAAAGTTCATTTTCTGTATGTGCTTTTTATAGGTTCATTTTATGGGTGTGCTGTGGCTCTGTCTGGGATTTGAGAATCTGCCCATATACACTCCTGTCATTGGGTTGTAAATGTAATTACAGCTTCAAAGTCCCAGCTGAAGTGGAGAACCAAGCTGAGCATGTGTAATCTGGGTCACTTCATTAACAGCCATCTGCGTGGGATGGTGCCAGGAGAAGCCCAGTCTGAGGGATGCTCAGGGAACCCCAGCTGGGATTTGGCTGCGAGTCTGTTGTTTTCATCCTGAGTGTTTTCTGACTGCAAAGCTGCACAGAAGGGTGTGTAAAGATGCTGATCAGAGCTGTGCTGCCCCACTGCAAACGGGGCCCCTTCAAAGCCCTGCCCTGCAGCCCCCACGCTTGGGCCTGGCTGTGGGACAGGGACAGCAGCTCCGTGTCACACAGACCAGGCCAGCCCTGCTCTGGGGTGCAGGCTGCTGGCACACTGCTGTAAGGAACAGGCAGATTCCCAAGTTACTGCTCCCTGGGGAAATGCCTGGCTCCACAAGGACATCCTCTGGGTCTGGCTCCTTGTCACCTGCCCCAGTTCCTGGCTGGGGGCTGTGCCTGGTGGCTCTGCAGCAGCACCTGGCAGCTTCATGCACCTGTCAGGTGAGGAGGCTCAAAGCCAAGGGAGGCTACAGCCTCCAGAGCCCTGCTGAGCCTCAGGAGTGGTCACAGCTTCATCATTTACTGTGGTTTGCACTCTAATCTGTGTGAACTGTCGAAATGATCACCATGGCTAATGTGCTCTTATTAATTAAACACTGGATATTGGAGAATGGAAGGAAAATTCTGGAGTTTTAACATGGTTCAGACATTTGGTGACATTTGGTGTGCCTTTAAGGATCTCTGACAGGCCAGTTATGGCTGAAAACAAAAGTAGGTCTATTTTGCATGTATTAAGCTGTGCCCTGCCACTTTGAACTATCTGTTCTCAAAATAGAATAAGTGGCAAAGCAGGTGAGCTGACACTGAGTGTACTTGTCACATGAGGACACCTGTGCTGGCAGCTCAGGTGGAAAACTGAGCTCCTGAGCCCCAGAAAAAGAAGTATAAAAAACTTGGTGTTTTGCTGTGGAATTTTGGAGGAAGTTTGAAGCTTCTGTTCTGATGTGACTCTGGTGGCTTCTGAATGTACAGGGATGGATGTAGCTAATCACAGTGTGTCAAACCTTTTTAGTTTCAAGTAGAAATATAAAACAGGTATACAACAGCCTGTACATACCAGATACTAAGAGTGCATTAATAAATAATTCTAGTTAGTTTTATTAACCTGTAACTGCAGTTGAGTAAACTTTGTGTTACTATGGAAAATATCTGTGTGAAAACTTAAGAGGGAAACAAAATCCAGCTGGGCATGTAAGAAGGCTATAAGCACAGGGCAGGAAGAGAATTTTCACTTGTTCAGTTGTTTTCTTAAAACACCGAGTGAAGTGCCCTCACTTGTACATTGCTTTATGAATAAAGGAAGTATTCCAGCAGTCAAGTGCAGGTCTTAACTTTTTTGAGGGAGGAAATTCCGTTTCTCATGTGGATCTGAAGTTTAAGTCAGCATTCAGGTCACCTCTTAAAGCTCCTCCTTGTGCCTCTGTGCGTCAGAGGGGCTTTTGGGAGGATGTTGGGTGTGGCCAGGCTGTGACCCGCGTGGGGGGACACCGGTGACCCGTGTGGGGTGACCCACGTGGGGGGACACCAGTGACCCGTGTGGGGTGACCCGTGTGGGGGACACCCACCGGTGACCCGGGGTGGGTGCCTGTGGGTATGCTGGCAAACATCAACTGCTGCGCTCTTCCAGGAGGGCTGGAATTGGTGAGAGACCAAGTTTTTAGTGCTGAGCTGCTCTGAAAAATGAAATCCGTTTCAAGGGTGGAAATAGTTGCTATTGTTTAAACTAAATTAATGTGATGGTGAATTATTTGCTGTAGGTTTTGACAGTTTCCATAACTCTTTTCCTGTGGAATGGGCTGAAGATTGTGTTGGTGCCACGAGGTGGAGAACAGTTTGTCAATGTAGAGAAGTGTGGCACACAGAAAAAATCACAATATAGGGAGTGTGATGCACAGGGTTGCTCGAGGGAGGTGGTTCCTGAGCTGCAGCCTCCCTTCTCCCTCTCATGCTGTCTGTTGGGAGGCAGCAGCTCCAGCCTGAGGATTGTGGGGCAGTTTCCAACCCAAGGGAATGGCAATTGTGTTGCTAATCCTAATTCTCAATCCTGAATTTAAGGATAGTTTTACCCTTGCTTTTTTAATAAAATTCACATATTCCAGCATAAATATATGTTTCCAGAGCTCTCCTAGAAAGCATGTAAAAACATGTACAGCTGTCCTTGTGAGTGTGTCCCCAGATCTGCAGCATTGTCCTGAAATGCCCTGGTAGCCAGTGATGGGTCCATTGCAGTTTCATCTCTTCCAGGTGATCAGAAGAAAACTCAAGGTGACTTTCCCCAGTGTAACCCACAACTCATTTGGGATGCTTAAATATGAAAAAAATTTCATGGAGAAAAAGTCAATAAAGTTGTCCTTACTTTTTCTCAGAGTTTAACTGAAGCCTGAAGCCCATTTTCCTAAACAGGAAAAGAGCCATTCCAGCGCCATGAGGAATGTTGATACTAGGTGAAGTGCACTTCCTTGTGACAGAGAAAAATAGAGGTGTTACCTCACTGCAAACAGGATATCTCTGAATAGTTAGGTTTAAATATACAATATTTTCCATAGTGGCTTTGGATTTCTGGGGCCACGGACACGGAATGAATTTTGGCTGCAGTAGTGTCACTGCTGGCTGGTTGTTGGGGGGTTTCCACTGGTACTTCACGATGCCACACATTTGGTTTCAGTGTTTGATCAAGCCTGGTTGAATAAATGTGTCCACAACATGTTTGTGGAAATGGGATTTTTTGTGCTTGGCTTTTTGATTTCTCGTGCACAGAATAGGGTTGTCTGACCCCTTAGCAGTAGCAGTGTGATCATGCCAGCTGCAGAATGTTCCAGGGGAGTGCAAGCTGCCCACCAGCATGGAGTCATCTCCCCTCCCAGGGCCCATCCTTGTGGCAGACTCACCCTTACTTCTAATTATGGGAGGGGGTTGGAGATGGAAAGTGTTTCAATTGAGGATGTCTTCCCTCTGTCCCCTCCAAAGTCTGTCTTACCAGCAACAGTGGATGGTGAAATGTTGTGCAACAAAAGGGAGTGATTTTCTCTGAAACACTTTTCCTTCTGATTAGCAGGTTCCAGACTACATGCTCTTGCAGTGCCTGACTTGCATTTTAATTTTCAAGCGGGTGCTTATTCAAGTTCAGTGTGCCAGACTGTGTATGTGCAGTAGGTTGGGAAGAGTTCAGTAGTTCTGGGGAAATTTGTGCATCAATTCTCTTGCTGCAGTCTTGTCTCTTATCTGAGCAAGGCATGGTTACAAATGAGGAAAAACATTCCAGAGATGTAACTTCTAAATTGGAAGTCTCTATTCCTGGCTGTGTCTTGTGATTAATTTTGTAGATGGGTGTAGAAGAGCAAAGTGCTATTTAATGAGCTGGGAGAAAACACTTCTGGTGTTTTGCATGTATATTTTTTTTTTGTTCCTTTACCTGTGGGTTTGTATATTGCTAAGCCTTGTCATTTTTGTTCTGCTCTTTTTATCTGTGAAGCTTTCTGCCATCAGCAGCTTCCCCATGAGCTTAAGAATCCCTTCAGGAGTCCCACAGGAGTGGTTCTACCAACCCCAGTGCAGACGATGTTTTTCTGGCTCGAGTTCAGGCTCAGTCGTGACCTTGCTAATCCTCTGCCCAGGCTGATGGTCAGCCCTGCTGCCTGACTTGCTCAGGTTGTTGCTTTGCACCTGGTTACTGTAAAAGGCTTTCTCCACCTCTGTGTCACATCTGTGTGGGCTGCGCTCACACGCAGATCCTGTCTGGCTGCCAGATTCAGTCTGTCACAGATCCTTTGCTCCTTGTCATGTCTCTTCATTCAGTTCACACTGCATTTTTTTGAGGATAAGCTCCCTAATTCACGTAAAGCCCCGTGGCTTGCTCAGCCTTGCCAAGCACTTCGTGTCAATAGCGGGAAACTGACTTCTGGTTGCCTGGTTTGTTTATTTGTTTTTGGCCAAAGCTTCCTGTCTTGATTGCTCTCACACTGGATTTGCCAGGAGATGTTTTTGCTCTATTGCAGGACAAAGCCGTGTGGAAATCTAAAAATCTTTGAGGGGGACGCTGTAAAAATTTGAGAGGAGTTGAACAGCCTGTGTGCTCAAACAACAGGTTTGTCTGCTGGCTTCTAGCCTGCTGAGCTCCCTGTACTCTTACAGTCTTCACAGCCAATAGCATTTTAACATATATTTGCATATATAAAAGCCACAGATGTGTGCTTATAGTTAAAGAATGAATTGTGGCATAGGCTGCAGGGCCAGTGCTGGGTGTAGTGCCTGGCACACTGGTACCACTGTGGGGCTGGCACCCCTCCGTGCTGTAATTCGGGATGTGACACGGACCAGGAGCCTGAGGCAGCTTGTGCTGCAGTGAAAGCTGCCATGGAAGATGCAAACAGGAACAAGCTGCCAAGTGCTTACCTGTGAAACCCAACGTGGGAACCCGAGTCACACTGAAGGGGGATGGAGGGTGCATCAAATGGGGAGATCACAGGAGCCTTGGAGGAAAGGTGCCCTGGGGCTCTAAGCTGGGTGGCAAAACTCGCTCACCCTCTGCCTGAGCAGTGAAGCTTTGTTGTCCCAACCACGGTGGTGCTTCACATTTCTGCCATTATGTATGGAATTTCTGCAATTTATTCTTGTTTGTCCAGCTCCCTGCCCTGCTTTACCCTTTGCTTGTGTGAAACTAGTCCTACTGAATATCAAGCACAGATGCAAAAGATGTTTTATAAAGCATGGCAAATAAATTTGCTTTTGTTTTTTTTCAAAAAGGACACTTTGAAAAGTAATTTTTCAGCACCTGAGTGCTTTGGAGCTGGTTGCAGCTGTGCAGCCTGTCACTGCTCGTGCAGTGAATAGAGTTTTCTTCTCACAGCTGGGGCTGGTGTTTGAGGTGTTTTCTGTCCTTGTCATGGGATGATTTGGGCAGCACTGGGGGAGCTGCCAACCCCCAGCGTGGTACTAAAACTGTGGCAACAGACCTGAAATCAGGATATTTGAGGTCTTTCTCATTTGCTTCTGGTTGCTATACCTTAAAGAATGCTTGACTCATGTTTTCAAGTTTGTATAGCCACAGAGAGAGAAATTGTGAGAAGTCACATTTTTCTGGGAATGATATCTGACGTACTCACCTGGCCATTGGAATTTTCATTAAAAGATAATCTAAAAAGGTCTAAATCAAACACAAAACACAAGTTTTGAGTGCTGAGGCAGTCAGTGCAGCTGCAGGAGCTGACTACACAGGCTGCACTCCAGTAAATGCCTGGGAAGGGCTGCACGGCAGGAGCCTCAGTTCCTGGGATGATCTCCTGCTTGGCAGGTACTTGGTTACCTTCAGCAGGTGTACTCTGAAAATGTGCTCTCATTTCTGCACTCTTGGCTTGCTGCCTGATGTAATCCTTCCCTTTCACCAGTGTTCGGTGAAAATCTGCAGAAAGGGTTTGGGCCTGATTCTGGCTCACATAAGCATGAGGTTAGCTGTAGGACAGGGATGCTTCAGCTCAACTGCCATTTTTGTTTCGCAGAGTTATATTGGAAATTGTGACAATAACACACATTATTACCCTTTGTTAATATCTGTCCCTGTTTTCAGTTAGTTCCAAAAAGCCTCTTGCCTAAAGCCTGGAAAATTGTGCAGGAAATGCAGATAGGAAGTGATGGAAGCCCAGCAGCTCTTCCAAAGCTTGCTGTGAGAGTTTTTCTCTTTGAAAAACAGTTGTGGTAACAACTACCACTTTGGTTTTCAGCAGCCCCTTCGCAGTCAGGAGGCTTTAGATATTAAATACCTTTTGCACCACTAACGACTGGTCACACTGGTTCAATAGTAACTTAATTAATCGATTAATCTCTTCACAACTGTAAATGCAAATTACAAGTAAACCTTTATTCAGGTGGAGCTGGGACTGTGTGTGCCCTGAGAGCCAGGAGAGCTTTGGTGCTCTCCTCTGGGGTGGTCGCAGCACTGCTGGGCTCTCACATCCACAGTGATGCTGGGGAAATGATCCTTGTGGAATGCACTGTCCTGCTGAGAGTAACGGGCTTGGAGGAGCTTGACTGGGACACAAATGGAAATCAGATAAAAATGTATCAACACTTAACGTGACAAGAGGGATAAATGTAGAATAGCTGTCTGTAGGGGCAGAACAGGGTAGCACAGCATTTGAGCTGGATGTGCTGCCTCACAGGTCAAACTGTCCGTGTGTTCCAGAGCACAGGGGCTCACTTGGCTGTGTTCAATGGGACCAGGGAACAAATCAAGCTTTATCTTTGACCTCTGGTTGTACTTGGATAACTTTTACTGCACTTCTTGGGGCAAAAGCAAAGACTTTTGGACTGAGTCTTCAACTGGAGTTTGTTGCCATTTGTTTTGCACAAGGAGTGTACTCTGTGAGTTTTGTTTTCCTTGTTCAGGGCTCTTGGTGCATACAGCTGAGGTGTGGGAGCCCAGAAGTTGTCTGTGCAGGAGGGGAGGTCACTGCAGCCAGAGACAGGGTGGTCCAAGGCAGCAGTGAGGATGGTACCTGCAGTTGGAGGAGAGCCCAGCTTGGTACCTCTGGGAAGTGCCAGTGTGGGAGCTGGTACATTGGCAAGCTCCAGCATCCTCCTTTCCCAGCCAGATGTTTGAGTGGAAATGATCAAAGGGGTGCAGCAGCTCCCAGTCTGGGTTACACTGCTGCTCACTGGTGCCTTGTGTCGTGGGAACAGCACGATGGTTTGAAGGCAGAACTGGAAATAGATGTTGGTGTCACAGGTTCTCACGTGGGACTAGGCTCACAAACCCCTGAGGTTGTGTTTGGGGTATTCTGAATAAAGTTTCACTTTGCCAGGGAAAGCTGTGAGTGAGTGGCTGGGCTGAGGAGCTGTGGAGCATACACCACGTAGTGTATGCTGTGTTCTGTGCAGTGTGGGACACCTCCCAGAGTAAAACAAGGTGTAGGCTTTCAGAGCTGAGCAAAGTTCACATGTTTAAAAACATAATGGTTGCATTCACTCAAGCCTTTTAACATGAGGAGGAGCAGTCAGGATCCTGGAGGCTGGAGCACTGGCAGGGTGTCTTTCTCATCTGTGCTTGCTTTCGTTGCTTTAGGTATTTTTAAAATTTATTTTCAGCAATGGAATTTTTTTTTCCTCAAACCCAAGAGAAGCTGTGATCTCATTGTTGGTTATTCTGTAGGTTTTGTGTTAGCAGAGTGTGTTCATCCAGCATTACATGCTGACAGTCCTTGCTGCTGTTGTCTGCCTGATGTTTCCTTCCTTTGGAGTCTATATTTAGTGTTCCACAGCATTCACTGTGGCACAGGGCTACAGGCAGTTTGCTTTCAAGCCAAAGGAAATGGTTCTCTTTAAGGATAAGAGTGAACAAGGGGCAGGATTTCCTGTGGAAACGCACCCACAGGAGAGTCGACTTTTACTTTGAAGTTAATGGCAAAAAAGGCAAAGTGAAACCCTGAAGAGTTTATAGGCACAGAAACGTTTTTTTTTTTTTGTCTGGTGAAGGAAGCCTGAGTATAGGGAGGGGTGGGGAAGGGTCTGAGCAGGGGGCTGCAGGTCTGCATCCTCGGGGATGCTCCGGCCCCTGGACACGTCCCTGAGAACCTGCAGTGGGGACCTGCAGGGTGGGCACAGATCCCAGCTGCTGCCACCCTCTTCACCCCATTTCAGGTCACATGGAGCACCTGTGGCAGGTGTCACCGAGCCTGTGGCCGCTGTGTTTGCAGCCCTCAGTCCTCATCCAGGGCTGGCTGGTGCTGCAGAGGGAGCCCTGCACGCCCTGGCAAGGAGCTGCCCCTGCCCTGTGGGCACGGAGGGGCAGTGGGGCAGCACTGGGGACATCACACACCCGCCTGGACACACAGCTGGGCCTTTCTCCTGCTTTAGCTTCCAGGGGGAGCTGAAATTCAGAAAAGAAGGGGGAGAAGGAGGATTGCTCGGTGACAGCAGCAGGTTTCACTTCTGCCTGTCCCCCACAATGAGGGAAGCTCTGTGCACGTAGCCCATTAGCTAGAGGGGCTGGGGGCTGACAGCTGCTCTCCGTGGTTGTCTCTCTCCAAGGTGAGGTAGAGGGGTGTGCTTTTGGGGTGCTGCCCACCCTGCTCCTGGGCAGGATTGGACAGGTGTCCTTCACAGGAGTGCTGAGCTGCTGCCCATCAGTGCTCAGTGCAGTGAAGGGTTTCTGGAATTCCAGAACTGCCATCAGTGCTGCCTTTTGACACCCTAGTAACCTCATATGAATTAAAATAATGTTGCGCAAATCAGTTTGGAATGTATTTTTTGTTTCATCTCATGTGTTTACTCTTTATTTTCTTCTTTCATGAAACCTGCTAAAATTCCGTTTTATACTATAAAATGCATTTTTGTCTGAGGGGTGGGAGAATAGGAAAACATTTTCTTTCAAAACATACTGTGTTTGGGATTTTTGCTTGTTTTTCCACTGTAACAAGAGGATTGAGCTCTGGTGTATTACTGTAAGGTATATTCTGACTGAAATCAGAAATACTGACTGTACATCCAATTTTTATGTGTAGAAGCCCAAGGACCTTACAACTGTGAATGGATCAATATAACAACAGGCTCTTTTCTGTAACTGGGGCCCAAACACAATCCCTAAGATTTATATACTCAAATAAATATGTGGCGATATCAGCATTCCAGACATCTAAAAATCATTGTTTCAGTATTGCTTGTTAGTTAGGTTTCCAAATGAATATAAATGTCAGACTTAAAGTACATCTGTTTTAAAAGCAGTAGCGAAGTATCTGTGTATTTCATTTAAGATTTTGCTTCTGCTGAAGCTGGCTGGATGAAACACTTTGAGAAGGGCTGCACACATCTCTGCCAATTTATTTCTTTCTAAGCTTGCCTCTCTGCCAGATGTCTGATGGCCTTTTGTGGAAACTTAAGGGAATACTGAGCATGGTTATTTCCAGTTGCATATATCAGTTCTGGTGCTTTGGCTTCCTTGAAACTGCATCAGCAATGTTTTATTAATTGAGCAAAACTTTGTTTCTCTAAATTGTTTCTTCTGAGTTGTCCATGATTTTGAAGATTCATATTTCTCCTTGTATGCTTTATTTTTACCATAAAGAATCATCTGGATAGTTTCTTCATACATTTTTGCTCTTATAGCAATTGCATGTTAAGTGCAAATGTAGCACCTAAACCTTGTTCTGGGCTATCCCAAGGATGTAGGAGGGAAAAGGATTTGGCTCCTGAATAACCAAGGTGTCAGTAATAATATATATGGGACAACGGAGGCTTCCCGTGTTCACTTGGTTTGTTGGTGGGTGGTTTCCCCCCATCCTTCCTGTGTAAAGCAAACCCAAAACCTTTGCTTTTGCTCAAGGACACCTGGTTGTGACACACAGCAGTGGAGGAGGCTGCTTCAGTGTCACCTGTCAGGGGAAGAGTCTTCAGGGCTTCACCTAAGCTGAGCAAGGTGGGACCACACTGCTCTTCTGCATGCTGCTGCCCTGGCATCCCGTGTACAGCCCACCCTCAGCTCCCAGAGCTGTGTGAATGTGGAGCCCACCCTCAGCTCCCAGAGCTCTCATGGACAGCCCACCCTCAGCTCCCAGAGCTGTGTGAATGGACAGCCCACCCTCAGCTCCCAGAGCTGTGTGAATGTGGAGCCCACCCTCAGCTCCCAGAGCTCTCATGGACAGCCCACCCTCAGCTCGCAGAGCTCTCATGGACAGCCCACCCTCAGCTCCCAGAGCTGTGTGCATGTGGAGCCCACCCTCAGCTCCCAGAGCTCTCATGGACAGCCCACCCTCAGCTCCCAGAGCTGTCTCATGGACAGCCCACCCTCAGCTCCCAGAGCTGTGTGAATGGACAGCCCACCCTCAGCTCCCAGAGCTCTCATGGACAGCCCACCCTCAGCTCCCAGAGCTGTGTGCATGGACAGCCCACCCTCAGCTCCCAGAGCTGTCTGCCATCGCTCCCTGATGGGCAGTGTTTGGCAGAGACTCGCTGCCTCTGTCAGGAGTAATGCAGAGTGCAGTGCCCAGCACTCGCTCCTCCTGAGCCCCAGCATGGCCAGGTGTGCTCCCAGGTGTGTTCCCTCGGGGCTGGACACCCAGAGCTCTGTGCCATGGAGCCCTTGGCAGCCCCAGCATGGCCAGGTGTGCTCCCAGGTGTGTTCCCTTGGGGCTGGACACCCAGAGCTCTTGGCCCCCCATCCTTGCTGGCTGCGCTGGGGCCACGTGTGGCTCACTGACCCATGACGGGTGGGTTTGGGGCTTTGAGCTCTGGCTGGAGGCTGTGGGACTCCAGATCACTCCTGATGATTCCAGAGCTCCTTCCCAGCATGAGATGCTTTGTCTCAGCTGGGCATTTTGCTGTGTGTTTGTGGGAGCATTGCTGGCAGAGGATGTTATCCCATAGGAGAATGCCATCAGTTCCAAACCACCTCTGCTGGGCTCACCCTCAACATCACCAAAACAAGGTTGGTGTTTTCATGTGCCAGCTCTGAATAAAGCTGAAAATAAGGTTTGTGGACTATTGGGCTGTTGGTCAAAGATGCATTTATTACAGAAATTGGCATAGCAGCAAGGAGGAGGAAAAAACTCCACCAATCCTGAAAACCTATTCTCTAGGTCAAATTGAAATAAATTTCCAAGTATCTCCCTTAGCCCTTTATTTTTTAAATAGCATGTAAACAACTGTCATTGTCTGCTCTGCTATCAAGTACGTATATTAGATCACTGTGTGTTTATTAGTGTGATGAACTCCCCTGGGATTCACTTGGGGGTAAATTCACAGCTGTCTTGGGACTGTGGTATTTTGGTGTGAGGGCTCTTTTTTTTAATAGAATATAGGGTGTGTTGGAGCTGCCTCACTGACAGCTTGCACTCTCCTGGCACTGGCTCTGCAGCCATTCAGGGAAAGGCTAGGGCTTCCATCCCCAGCAGAGCAGTGCCCCATCACACGGCATTTGGCTCATAAATAAGGATATATGTCTTCTTGAGGAAAGAGCATTTATTACTCAGAGGAATTGATTGATAGACACTGCTTCACTGCAGGGCATGCAACTCATGACCTTCAGCTCTTGAGCTTTAGGTCACAGAACTTACTGTCTGCAAACATGAGCACTTAGATAAAATTACATTATTATTTTTATTTTTCTACAGAGCACACTGTACCTTACTGATTTAAGGCAATTTTTTCTACAGGTCTCCTGCTCTGCAGTTACTCGCTGAGCTGCTGGGCTCAGATGCCCAGAGCTGTTGGTGTATCAGGCTAAGAGCATGTGCCTGTATGGAATGACTGACCTGTGGTGCTCTCACCAGGCTGTTTACTTGAGTGGAGAAGGCTCTGGGAGTCTGGGATGTCCTGCTTCACTGTGCCAGCACAGCACGGCTGTGAAAAGGCCTGCAGCTGACACAGACCACTGGATTAATAAAACATGTGGGAAGTTTCCAAGCCTTCATCAAACTCAGCCCACAGGAAGAACTGTTTGGATCACTGGCCTTCAGTTGCCGGGAGCTGCGAGCCCGGATGGTGCTGCTCCCCTGTGCGTGTTTCTGTGCCACGCAGATTTGAAAGAACAGTTGTAGATATCCCCCTGTTCAGCCTGGGGGAGTTTTAAAGACTTCACTTCAAACAAATACGGAAAGAAACCCCACAAATACGCAGGACAGGCCATGGTGGTGGTTGTGGGTGTGAATTTTGCCACAGCTATATTTTATCTATCCACATGCACAAGCAGATTAATTTCATTTAAACTCTTTCAGTTTTCCCTGTGTCAGTCCAAAATCAGGATACAAACCAGTGGAAAACTTGAGTGTATTAATGTCGTTGATCTTGCTAACAATTAGAGTTTGTGTGGTGTTGGATTAACTTTTGTTAATGCTCTTAACACATTGGTTATTCAAATATCCAGGAGCTTTTAAGCTTTCCATAAGATGTCAGTAATAGAAGTTAAATTTGAAGTACATGGGCAGTTCACTGGTGTCAGGAGATTCAAGATTCTGGACTTCTCTTATTCCAGTCTTTGCAGTTATTTGTAAGTCATTATCCAGCAGTGGTTCCTGCCCTGTGCCTGTGCCTGTCTGGGTTTATCCTGCCTGTGGGCTGTGGAGAGCAGTCAGCCCACAGAGGCTGTGCCCTGGCCCTGCTCCTGTTTTGTGTGCTCAGGGACAAACCAGGCTGAGCTCACCGGGTGCCCAAGGATAAACAGTGTCTGTGTGCTGCATTCCTGCAGAAAACATGGCTAAACTCAGTTCAACTTTGTGTTTTAAGGGTGTGTCTGTATGTGTGTTAGACCCGTGTAAGCCTGGTCACTTTGCTATCAGATCTATTGAATTCAACACCAGCAATTCTGAAAATCTGGAGCTTTTGTTGCTCCATCTCAGTATAATCTAATGTAATGCTTAAGAAAATTACCTGTTATGTAAACTCTACTAGAAATATGTATCTTCAATTAACTGTTCTGTGGGAATGTTACAACTGAAAGTTGAGCTCCATTACTGCTGAGAGAGGTGTTTTTCTTTTGTTCTGTGATGCTGGATTAGCCAAGAAAGGAATAGACTTGGGACAGACATTAATACTTTGTTTGGAATATTGTAGAATCACAGATGGATTGGGTTGGAAGGGACCTCAAAGATAATTTCATTCCACCCATCTGCCATGGGCAGGGAGGGACACCTTCCACCAGACCAGGGTGCTCCAAGCCCTGTCCAGCCTGGCCCTGGACACTGGTGCTGCCTCTAAAGCTCCATAGCCACAAGGAACTTGGAGTGCAGCTTTCATCTTTCTACTTGGGAGTTATAAATATTGTGTTACAAACTTGGGTATGGTATGTGATTGATGAACTTCCTAAGATTTAGTTGTTCTTATGAGTGGCAGATTGCTTTTAGTCACTGCCCTGAATCATCATGTATTAGTTGCAAATGTTATTTATGCTGAATTAGGTGATGATTTCAAGTTTGTAATGTAAACGTCACTTTTTCCATTGGTAAGGAGTAGTTTTCTGGTTTTATTTTCTTTGAGGGATATTTTTGAGTTGACCTTGTTCCTTTGTCTCCAGAGTTTAGGTGGGGCTCCTGAATGTCCCCATTGAGACAGAGCTGCTCTTTGGGGCAGCAAAGAAAACACACAATCCTGTTGAACAAGCAGCGTGCTTGTGGTGTTCCCTCCTTGCTGTCCTGTCCTGTCCTGCCTGCAGGTGTAGTTATTTACATCACAGGGAGCTGCTGCTCACCCTCCTGGCACCCTCAGGTCCCCCTCTCCTGTCACCTGTGCCCACTGGGCTCAAGCTTGCAGGAGACTCTACATCCTAGCCCCGAAATTAAACTAAATTGGCTTCTACTGACACAGATGTTCTTTGTTAAAAAGCATTTGTTGTTCTAACTCATTTTTTCACTCACATGGCCACAGGAGGTTTGTTTTACAGGGGTTCAGTAAATGGCTCTGGGCTCATGGGCTCTGTCCCATCCAGGGGTTGCTTTAGGTGCTGTTATGGCATCGGCCTCATCAGCTGAAGAACTAGAGCTTGTTCCAGCTGCTGCTCGTAAGCTGTCTTGCTTTTGAGGGCATCTGTGTGATTCTTTGGTTGTTTTAGAGTCTTACAGCCTGTAAGATTGGTCAGTGAGGTTCTCGAGGGTTTGAAAGATCTTGTCCGGATGGGAATACTGACAGGACATGCTCCCATTATTATGTAGATGGTAAAGACAGGTGGCTCTTTTCCCCTCCCCCGCCCTGTGTTGTTTGGGGAGCAACTAATTATGGTTGTGGTATGAACTATAATATATATATGTTACACACACACTTGTATCTGTGTATGTCTTTACAGCCAGATCTTTTGAAGAAGTAGGGACTTGCTTCCTCACCCTTGCTTCTGTTCCATTATTCCTCACATTTCCCTCAGATATGGCCAGAGTAGTTAATTAACAGCTCACTGTTTGCTGTTCCCGTTTTGGGCTGCATTTCCTGTGCTTAAGAGAGTGCTGCCGTGTTCGGAATTCAGCATCCCTGGCCGGGCACTGGCTCTGTCTCTTTCGGCTGTCTCGAGGGGTGCTGGTTTCTCCTGCGTACGCAGACTCCGGCTCAGGCAGCTCTGGCTGTTCAGAGACGCAGAGCCTCCCAAGCAGGCAGCGGTGCCGAGTCTGCTTCCCTCAGCGTGTGCCGTGCTCTGCCGGGGAGCTCAGGGCCCGCCTTCCCGTCCCGCTTTCCCCCCGTTCCCCGCCGTTCCCGGCCCGCTTTCCCCGCCGTTCCCGGCCCGCTTTCCCCCCGTTCCCGTTCCGCTTTCCCCGCCGTTCCCGTTCCCCGCCGTTCCCGTTCCCCGCCGTTCCCGTTCCCGGCCGCCGTTCCCCGCCGCCGGCAGCGCCGCTCGGGCCGTGTTCGCTGCCGCAGTGCGCAGGAGCCGGCCCCGCTGCGGCTGCCCTGTGTTCCGAGCGAGCACCGTGCCCTGGTGCGGAGGCACTCGCAGGAAGGGCGGTCAGCCGGAAAGCTCCGCAGCGAGCGGTCGGTGTCCGAGCAGCTCCGGCCGGGCAGGGCAGGGCAGGGGCCGGGAGCTCGTTCCCAGAGCGGGCCCGCACCCGCACCCGCACCCGGAGCGGGCCTCTCGGGCCAGCAGCGGGCTGCCGGCTCTGTCCCCAGGCTGGCCTGGCGCTGTCCCCCTGCCCTGGGCGCTGTCCCCAGGCTGTCCTGGCGCTGTCCCCCTGCCCTGGGCGCTGTCCCCAGGCTGTCCTGGCGCTGTCCCCAGGCTGCCCTGGCGCTGTCCCCCTGCCCTGGGCGCTGTCCCCCTGCCCTGGCGCTGTCCCCAGGCTGTCCTGGCGCTGTCCCCCTGCCCTGGGCGCTGTCCCCCTGCCCTGGGCGCTGTCCCCAGGCTGTCCTGGCGCTGTCCCCAGGCTGCCCTGGCGCTGTCCCCCTGCCCTGGGCGCTGTCCCCCTGCCCTGGCGCTGTCCCCAGGCTGTCCTGGCGCTGTCCCCCTGCCCTGGGCGCTGTCCCCCTGCCCTGGGCGCTGTCCCCAGGCTGTCCTGGCGCTGTCCCCAGGCTGCCCTGGCGCTGTCCCCCTGCCCTGGGCGCTGTCCCCCTGCCCTGGCGCTGTCCCCAGGCTGTCCTGGCGCTGTCCCCAGGCTGCCCTGGCGCTGTCCCCCTGCCCTGGGCGCTGTCCCCCTGCCCTGGCGCTGTCCCCAGGCTGTCCTGGCGCTGTCCCCAGGCTGCCCTGGCGCTGTCCCCCTGCCCTGGGCGCTGTCCCCCTGCCCTGGCGCTGTCCCCAGGCTGTCCTGGCGCTGTCCCCCTGCCCTGGGCGCTGTCCCCCTGCCCTGGGCGCTGTCCCCAGGCTGTCCTGGCGCTGTCCCCAGGCTGCCCTGGCGCTGTCCCCCTGCCCTGGGCGCTGTCCCCCTGCCCTGGCGCTGTCCCCAGGCTGTCCTGGCGCTGTCCCCCTGCCCTGGGCGCTGTCCCCAGGCTGTCCTGGCGCTGTCCCCAGGCTGCCCTGGCGCTGTCCCCCTGCCCTGGGCGCTGTCCCCCTGCCCTGGCGCTGTCCCCAGGCTGTCCTGGCGCTGTCCCCAGGCTGCCCTGGCGCTGTCCCCTCCCCGGCAGGGCAGGCGCTGTGCCTGCGGACACGTCCATGGCTCGCCATGGCCACCGCGGTCCCCTGTCGCAGGAGGAGCGGCAGCAGCGCCTTCCCCATCCTCTCCGGCTCCGCTTTACCCGGGTACCTGCTGTTTCTGTTTCTCTGTTTCTCCTGGTTCGGCGTCCCACGAGCCACTGCGTTGCTCAGCCTGGAGTGAACTGGCCGCAGCCTCCTGCTGACAGACGCGAGTGTCCAGCCCCCGTTGGTCGGTCTGTGTTCATCCTGGCTGTGTTCATTGTCCCCCGCACCGGTTCCGTGGTCCTGGTGACCGTCACTGGTCTTTTTCTGCTGCTCCTTGGGAAAGCTGTAGGCTTTCAGAAATGCTGAACTAAGGGACGCCACAGTTGTGTTTGTAAGTTGTTTGTGCAAATGCATGGAACAAAAACACAGTGTTTAAGTAAAAGTTGGATTTTGAAAAATCTGCGTTTTTCTTTCAATGTTTTTTCTTAAACTCATAATTCTAGTTTTCCTGTTTGGTCCTGATTGGTTTGTCTGTGTGGGCTTTGAAATGTTGTGAACTCATAATGTGAACAGAACATGCAGATTTTCATCTTTTTGTTTGTCATTTAGGAGTGTAAAGTGACTACAAAACACCACGTTAATAGTACCCAGTTGATGGGGGGCTTTTGCCAGTATCGTCTGTGTAATTCAAGAGAGCATAGCAACAGCAGTGCTTACAAGTCTATTTGAAAATAATAAAAAAAAAGATTTAGATCCAGTGCATCTTTTAATATAAATGTCTAAAGAGTGCTGGTAAATTTGCAAAGACAATATAAGAGATCAAAAATATTGATAAAAATTCACAATCTGAATAATTCTGTTGAAACAACTGTGATGGTCAGCCATGTTGGCAGACTCAAAATAAGTTTTTGAATGAGCCTGTTGCTGGTCAAACAGAACCTGATCAAAGGTTTTGCTTTTCATTAAATAAGTAGAAAACCAATTATAGTAAAGGCAGGGAAAAATAGCCTGTATTTCATATTTTTCTTTGTGTGTCTTGATGGTTAAGATGAAGAGGCTCTGGCTCCTGCCTGGGATGCACCCTGGGCGTCTGTGGCTGCAGCAGGGCCCCTGTGGTGCTGTGGGATGCCAGGAGACTTTGGGAACTCAGGGTTCCAGTGATCCCTCAGCCCATGTGGGGCTCTTGGGGCTGTTTCAGTCAGGCATGTAAAAATCAGGCTGGTTGTGCCTTGTGTGTTCAGCAGTGTGCAGAGTCCAAGTGGCCAGTTGTCCTCTGATTCATTTTGGAACCCAGTTTTCACAAAGCGAGTCAAGATTTTTTTCCTTTTAGCTTAAAAAATTAGCCTATACTTTTCTAAAAATAAACTTCACAAAATAGAACCTGCTTTCTATAATTCATTGGTTTTCTTCCATTTCCCTCTGTATAAAGCTGAAAAGAAATTTTCCAGGCTGTTAATTTAGTTTCATTTAGCTCTCTTCCCTTTTTCCTTTTGAATGAAAGGCTCCTTACCCTGTCTAAATATATATTCTCTTTCTCATTTTTTTGAAAAGACTTCTTCCCATCTGAGTATACTTTTGCAATAGGCTTAAAGCTTTCCTGTTGGCTGTTGAGTGTAAATTTGTAGGAAATAGAAATACTGGGGAGAAGAGAGACTGCTTGTGTGTTTGATTTGAAAAGCCGCTTGTTTTGGGCTATTACCAGCTCATGTGGTGTTCATGTGTTCACAAGCTGACTGGTTTTTCTTATAGACCTGACCATTACAGTGACCAGTGTGACATAAATAGACTTCAAGTGGAAACTCGTCATGAAAAGAGATAGTTTGAGTGGGATTTGGAATTCCAGGAAAAGGTCAAAACAGCTTTTAATTGAGGGGAGCAGTGCATGTGGGATGCATGTCCTGGTTTTTTAATATGGATCCCATGTGGTGTTGCTGTCTGGAAGTTGTGCTTGTTTGAGGGGAAGGGTTTCTATTTGCGTCTCAGTGGAGTCAAAATGTGTGCCTGAAGGGTAGGATGAAACCAGAGCCGTGCTCCTCCAGGCACAGGGGCGTTTGCTGAGCTCTGCCTGGAGAGCGCAGGGTTTGGTGTGTTTGAGGAGCAGCCTGTGGCAAATAACCCTGAGCAGTCCGTGCTGACCAGACCTGTGTTCCCAGGCAGGAGGGTGGGCACAGGGCTCAGCGCCCTGGAGCTGCGAGGGCAAGGGAGGATGGAGGGAGAGGAGAGCCCTGGGCGCCTGGGACACACCTGGAGCAGACTGCGGCTGCTCTCAGTGCCCAGGGAGCTGAGAGGGACTTTGGACAGGGGATGGAGGGACGGGGCACAGGGAATGCTTCCCACTCCAGTGACCAGAAAGAGCCTGATAAAGTGGGGTTTGGATTAGCGACTCGGGAGAAATTGGTTCATCGGTGAATGGGTATGAAAGGATTTAGCATCAAAGAGGACAGGGAAAAGATTAATTTCCATTATGTCGCAAAAAGAATGAGATAATTTAATGAAGGACAGAGTGCAGAGAGAAGGGATAAGAAGAAGTCCAAAGTCTGTGGAAGACATGAAATATAATGTGCCTATTTTTAGACAGAAAAATAAGAGGAAGATAAATTATCTTTCTACTTGATTGTTATCTCCAGTCCTTCAAAAGTTCAAATTGTTTCATTTATGTGAGGTGGCTGGAGAGGAGTCTGAAGTAAGGGCTAGGTTACAGAATTGTACCACAGAGTGGTGAAAGTGGAAAGCAAAGATGTGGTGGTGCCAGAGGAGGGACTGCTGGAGGAGGGCACAGCATTGGGAGCCAGCAGGACCCTTCCTGTGCAGCCCGAGCCCGGGCACACAGCCAGGGTTAGCCAGCAGCCAGAGACAGGGCTGGCACAGGAGTCCAGGGTTAGCCAGCAGCCAGAGACAGGGCTGGCACAGGAGTCCAGGGTTAGCCAGCAGCCAGAGACAGGGCTGGCACAGGAGTCCAGGGTTAGCCAGCAGCCAGAGACAGGGCTGGCACAGGAGTCCAGGGTTAGCCAGCAGCCAGAGACAGGGCTGGCACAGGAGTCCAGGGTTAGCCAGCAGCCAGAGACAGGGCTGGCACGGGAGTCCAGGGCGAGCAGCAGCCAGAGACAGGGCTGGCACGGGAGTCCAGGGTTAGCCAGCAGCCAGAGACAGGGCTGGCACAGGAGTTCAGGGATAGCCAGCAGCCAGAGACAGGGCTGGCACAGGAGTCCAGGGTTAGCCAGCAGCCAGAGACAGGGCTGGGCATGGGAGTCCAGGGTTAGCCAGCAGCCAGAGACAGGGCTGGCACGGGAGTCCAGGGTTAGCCAGCAGCCAGAGACAGGGCTGGGCATGGGAGTCCAGGGTTAGCCAGCAGCCAGAGACAGGGCTGGCACGGGAGTCCAGGGTTAGCCAGCAGCCAGAGACAGGGCTGGCACGGGAGTCCAGGGTTAGCCAGCAGCCAGAGACAGGGCTGGGCACGGGAGTCCAGGGTTAGCCAGCAGCCAGAGACAGGGCTGGCACAGGAGTCCAGGGTTAGCCAGCAGCCAGAGACAGGGCTGGCACGGGCTGGGCACGGGAGTCCAGGGCGAGCAGCAGCCAGAGACAGGGCTGGCACGGGCTGGGCATGGGAGTCCGTGCTGGCAGCCCCAGAGACCTCCTCAGCACCCTCTTTGCTGGGACTGGTTACAGGAACTCAGCGGGCCCCTTCCAGTGCTGCTCCTCCTGCTGCAGTTTTTGTTTTGCAGTTGTATGCAGCTATTTGAAAATAGCACACTTGATGGGAGCACAGAGCAGAACAGAAGGTTGGTGCCTGTGTGTTTGCCTCTGGGCAGTTGGTGTCAGAGCTGCTTGGCAGGGATGAGCTGTCTCTGTTTCCAGTTTGATATGTTCTGCTGCCTCCCACCGATTCTGGACATTCCTGCCACTGCTGTGGCAAGGAAGTCTGATTTGTATTGTTATTCCCCACTAGGATGCAAAAATTATCCAGAAGTCTTCTTGTTGAAGATAAAGCTCAACAAATCATTTCTCTCCCTCTGAGATCCCTTCTCAGCCCTCTGAGGCTGGGATCTGTTGCTCACAAGACAGAACTTAGCACCTAACTGCAGTTTTGTGGCTTCGGTTTTCGTAATTTCTGGAGCGATCTGAAAATGCTTCTCTCAGTTTGGCCTTGGCAGGAGGCCTGATGGGATGGAGTGTCCCCAGAAGCACTGTCGTTCCTCTGAACCAGCTTGTGTGAAGTAACTCTGGGTCACTGGAAGCTCAGTGGCAGCATCTGGGCAGGCTGGCGAGGTTCTGATCCCCAGCTGATCTGACAGGACATAGTTCAGGTGTGCCACCCTCTGATAAACGTGTGGCTACGAATGCTGTGCAGCCATACACAAAATGCACCTTCTTGCTGAGAACCAGAGGGCACTGGGAATGAAAGGGTGAGGAACATCCTCGTGTTTGTACTTTTTGCTTTAATTGTGAAAAAAGCTCCCTTCTTGAATGCACTGAGGAAAGCAATAATATCACAATATTGTTGTAAAAGTAGATTTCTCTTACTTATTATTAATTTTTGCTTTTTGTTTTTCAGCCAGAAAATTTACAGAAGAATTGGCTTCGGGAATTTTATCAGGTAAGGTAAAGTTTATTTTCTCACAGAGTTTTGTGCATCTTTGTTTATTACTAATTAGTAATGTCAGGATCTTTTGCTCTGTGAAGTGAAATTGCTATTTGATAGTGATTTTATTTTATAGTAAAAGACAGCCCTGAAAATATGTCTCTTCCTGGATTTCTAAGCAATCATTATAAAAATTCAGCATATGAGCACAATTTGTTCTCATCAACAATTCTCTGCCTGAAAAATAGATTCAGGTTTTATAAAATTGACTTCAGTTTGGCATGAAATGGTCTTTAAGTCTACTGAATAAGATATATATTTGAGTACTTAAAAAAAAATCTGTTGGGTAGTCCAGTTTACCTTAAAATTGAAATATGACAATTTTGGGCATTGGTTTGCAATAAATGAGTCCTGTCTGCTCTTTCTTAACAATTTTCTTCTTTGGTAATGTGGAAATATTGACACTGAACCCATTATAAAAGGTGCTGTAACCTTCTAGTGTGAGGAGGTTTTTAAAGTATGAAAGCCCCTCTCACACACTGTGATATTGCAGTAGAGACTTACTTAACTTGCAGTCTTTGTGCAGAAATGTGTCAATAAGCAGCAGGAAATGAGCACTGCTGGGGCATGGAGGTGTCATCCCTGGGAAGAGCTGAGAGCTGCTGTCGCTGCTGACAGAACTGAGGCAGTCTGGAGTCCCACAGTGGTTTGCATTGGCAGGGCCTCAAGGGACCTGGAAGAGCACCTGGATGCCACCCTGCCAGGGCAGGGACACTGTCTGCTAAAGCACTCTGTTCCAAGCCCTGCCTGACCTGGCCATGGAAAAGTGCCATCTGGTACCGAAGGCATTCCTTTATCCAGTCCTACATCTCTTACAGAAAAATAGTTAAACAACAGAATTGTGCTGTTCAAATTGTAAAGTGAAACTGTGTGCAGAAAACATGATTAGCAGTATTTCATCTTTTCCTTTTGTAATTGAAAGCATCCCACGAGTCTTTACATTCTCAGACTGCCAGTGCAGCCTGTGACCTTTATTACATTGATGTAAAATACTGCAGTTCACTTTTACTGGCAAGTGTAAGATTTGCAAAAATCCAAGGTGCAGTAACCACTCTTATATTCTTTAGTATCTGCCAGCTTCAGATTCATCTCTTTATTTTTCTTCTTCCACCTTGGTTGATCACTGCTGTATGTCCATGGTGCTTGCACTACCCAAGCATCTCAGCTGGTTCTGATTCCAACCCTCCACAGCTTCAGGAAAAACTCTTCCTATGCAGGAAATAAAAATAAACAGGGAGAACTCTTTATTTTTGGTTGGTTGTTTTTTTAGATGGCTGCATACTTTTCATCACCACATGACTGATTTACGTATGTTTATCAAGAAAACTCCTTCTATGTTGATTTGTTTTCTGAAGTGGGGTGGGCACTGCAGAAACGCTTCTGAATAGTTTGTGGGAAACAGGAAGAGGTGGGGAAAAGAACGAGCTGCTGCTATCTTAGGGCAGGGACCGCTGACATGTGTCTGAACGTGGTCTGCCTTTGGCCCAGTAAATACTGTGTGTACAGAATTCCAAAGAGGAATAAAATTATCCATTAATGCTCCATGATGCCAGTGTACTGCAGGGTCCAGACCAGGGAAAGTGTTGCTGAGGCAGACCCAAGCCCATCCCTCAGCTGGGGGGGTTCTGCTATGTTCCCTCTCCATACCTCTGCCCTCTGTCCCTGCAGTCTGAGAACTGTATTTCGAAAAAGAAAAAGAAAAAGAAAGGAAAAAAAGGTAGCAGTGCTGCCTGTGGCTGCTGCTGGCCTTATCCTGCTTCCCCTCTGGCTCTTGGCAGCGGGCTGCCTGCTCACACCGCTCTCCAGCACAGTAGGAAGTGGAACCAAACCTGACAAAAAGCTCCTTAGGGAAGAGACAAACATGAACATACCAAAAATCACTTAGCACCATTCTGGCTCTGGCTTCAGAGCGACCCAGCAAACGTCCAGCCTCAAAGGATTATTGTGTTTAATTCCACACGCTCTGTGCGAAACCTCTGTGAGCTGAGGTTCAGCAGCAGCACTGGGAAATGGCTCTCGGTGCCTCTTGGTAAACTTGAAACCAGATAAACCGCAGACGGCAGTTTTTTCCATTCTTCTGAGGAATTCAATTTGCATATGCAGTTGTGTCAGGGCGGTTTGCATAACTTCTGAGGATGAGGTCCTTGTGTAAGTAGTCAAAATGTTTTCCACAGAAAAGGAAGAACCATTACCTCTCTAAATTTAAAATGTTTCTAGAAATTAAACCCGTAACGTCATTGAACTGATGTCAAAGAGCATATTGGTTAAAGAGCATTTTGTGGACTTGTTTATAAATTCCAGTAAATTAAAATGAGGGATTTTATTTGCTGTCATGGGTGAATGCAATGTGTTACATTTGGCTTACATACCATATGCATTTCCAAGGACATGCTAGCGTACAGAGGGCTAAAATAATATTCAAATGTCACGTGTTCAATTTTTTAAACTTCTGCCATTGATCTACAAATATCCTATCCTACATCATTAACATGAAAAATGTGGCAGATCTAATGCTGGTAAATGAAGCAGTTTCTCCAAGAAATGCAAACAGAAAAAAAGATTACTTCAAAGAGCCTTTCCAGGCTGGTTTTAGCAGCAGCTCCTGGCATAGCCAGAGAGCAGCACGTTGGCACTGTGCTGTGTGGCAGTGGGCTGGGGGTGACAGCACCAGGGTGTCCGTGTGCTCTGGCATGGCACAGCACAGGGTGCGCTCTGCTTGGCTTGTTGAGCTGGAGAGATGTGTGCAGGTTTTGTCAAGGTCAGCAGTGTCACAGCAGTGGCTCTGGGAGGCTGTCCCGGGCCTTGCTGAGGGGATGCTCTGGGACCAGAGCACGCAGCAGCACCAGCCTGGGGCGAGGAAACGCGTCCCCCTCCCTGGTACAGCCTTGGCCTGGGTGCTGCAGGACTGTGCCACCGTGTGCTCTGGGTCGCCCTCCGTGCCACGTGGTGCCACCTGTGTTCCCATCAGGAGTAGAAGCAAGCACTGTGGGGGAAAGATGCTGCAAATCCTAGGGATTTCAGAGTTGGCTCTGGTTTCTAATGTTCAAGGCAGAAAATTGTATTTGCAGTTGAAGGCAATCCGCTGGAATCAAAACAAAAGGAAAAAGGCTCGTGAGCAAGTATGTCACACTGTGGCCCTGATAATCGGGAATTGCATCGAAGGGTGGAAAAGCTGCCTTAGAGGGAGGCAGGAGCCAGTGAAGTCCTGGTGCTGGAGATTGTGTCCCATCTCCTAACTGCAGATAGGTACTGGTAACTTAGGTCTGAAAGAGCTGAATTTAGACTAGTCCTCTTTCCAGTAAAAATTCTCTTACCCAAAAACCTACACTGGAAACAAGGAGGGAAAGGGATTGTTGGGGGAGAGTGGAGACAGCCTGAGAGCAGCGTTTTGGAGTGTTTAATGTGTGATAGGGAAGACTTGGTTCTTATCAAGAAATGGGATGATTGATGATCTAGATTGTAGTGCTTAACAAGCAGTGGGATGATTGGTGAACTCGCTGCCTTGCAGATGAGAATATGCACGTGGGAGTTTTGTCCCATGGTTGGCAGCTTCCACGTCAGTCAGTGCACAGGAGAAGTACAGGCGAGCAAGCTGCAAGAACACAAAGGAAGCTGTTTGCAAGCAAAGGGTGTAGGAGCACAGAGGGAGAACTTTTATTGACTTATTTATTTACTTAGGACTCCTTTTCCTTTTCACTCCCTCCTTCCTCATCCCTTGCCCTTTCCCCATCTGCACTGGGCCTCATGTTTGGGGCAGGAGGAGTTCAGGAGCTGGAGCTGCTGAGAATCTGCACTGATTTTAGTAACTATCTTTTTGTGTCGCATTCGTGGCACATGGTCATTTTAGATGCAAACTTGGAGCCAGAGGGTTTTTTCCTCTAATGCCATTTTCCATGTTGCCTGATGTGTTTGAGAGTATTTTGAGCTTTTATTTGTAGTAGTACAGAAGTTAAAAGTTTACCTAATAGCTAAAGGTCATCTTCGTATAGCTGCATGGGAACTTCGTGTGTTACCCTTCAGAGAGAAGGAAGAAAAACAAACAAAAAAGGCCCAAACCAACCAAACAAAAATATCGCAAACCCCAAATCACAACAAAACCCCACCCAGCCACTCAAGGGTTGTTTAATTGTTTTAGTCGACCTAATGCTGCTTTTTTAACTAGAGGGAGTGATTAAGGTTTTTTTTTAACTAGAGGGGGTGAAAAAACTGTTGCAGCTCTTCCAAGCTGAGGTCTCAGCCCTTTTCCAGAGGGTGGTGGCTGTTTGGGCTGTTGGTTGTTGCTTTGAATCCACGGGCTGTGACAAGGGTAGGGGGATGTGGGCCGGGGCTGCTGGCTGTGTACAGCTGAGTGCTGCATGGTTCTGGGTGCCTGTCCCCAGGAGGAGCCCCTTCTTCAGGCTTAGAGAAATTGAAAATACTTGAAGTGCTTTAGGACCACACAAGCTAAATTGTATTTCACAGCTCGTGTTTTGCTATCTTTTTCTAAGCAATGCTGTTTGTGTGACGTCAAGGCTCCGGCTGCTCTCCTGCTTGGCTCGGGTGAGGTCTAAGCCCGCTGCCCTCTCCGAGAGCTGCCCAGCAGCGTGGGGCTGTGTCCTGTCCTGGCTGTGCCCCAGGTCCAGCACAGCCTGCCCCAGCCTCCCCGTGCCCTGCCCAAGCAGGCAAACACGTGTAGCATGAGAAGATGTCAGGCTTGTACGTCGCACCGGTTCTGTGTTCATACTCAGCTGTGCTGGAGCATCTTGCTCAGTTACCCACATCCCCCAGAGTAACTCCTGATTGTGGCTTCTTTACGCTACCTTTGCATATCCCGAATTGAAAATAATGCCCAACTTTGTAAATACACTGTGCTGCTCTGGATGCAAATTCATTATTTATGTGGTCTCATGTAGGGTCTTTAACCTCTGGCAACTGGGAGTTTTCAGCTCTGAAGTATTCATTACTCATTATTATGTACTGTTTGTTCTTCCATAAGAGCAGAAAACTAGTAAAAGGTAATGAAGCAGACCCAATTTGCTTTTAGTTGGAGGGTACTTATTATATGAGAGGACATAACTAATACTCAGGTATGTTCTAGTGGTTTAACCTGCAAGGAATGCCACAAGGACCTCGCTGTTATTAAGCCAATGCTGTTTCCCCATCAAAAAAGACAGATTTTTTTTTTTTTTTTTAATACCCACTGTGATTTCAAGTTCTTAAGGATTTGTATAGAAAAAAAAAAAGAACTGTGTCCTGCATCTTCAGAGCCTGGAAGTGTTTTCTGTTGCTGCTTCGGCACAGTAGAGTTGTTCTCCAATGTTATCTCACTGCAGCACTCCCCATTCAGGGCTCCCTGTGGTTCCTAAATCTTACTTGAAATAGTTTATTATGTTTTTGTCTTATCAGTTTGTATTTTCATGGGCTGTGTAAGAAGAGCTCCTAATGAAGCAAACTCTCAGCAGTTACAATGAGTGACACGATGCTCAGCAGTTCCTGCTGCGTGTGCTGCCCTGAAACAGTGACAGTGTTGGCTTTACAGGATTAAATAGTTACACTGCTTTCTGATCATGGTGTCTTCATAGAGCTCCCCAAGTAGAGAAGATCAGGACCTGGAATCCAGAACTGACTGGGAGCAATAAAGCACATGGAGAATTGGGATGGCCTGGTGTTAGGGTCCACAGATGAGCTCTGTTGCAGAGCTCTGCTTCACGGGCTGTGGTTGGTTCGTATTGTTCTCCAGACAGCCAACAAAATGAACCAGCCAGGTATACTTAGTGGTGACTGTCGTTTGCTGCTGCTGGCTCTGATGGCAGCCTGCTGCCAGTGGTCCCTTGGGCAGTGCCTTGGGAAGAAAGGAACATCTGTACAGGGACATCTTCTCAGCAACTGTGTCTTAGTTACTTGTAAATAGGAAATATATATCAGAGGAAAGGCATGTCCCAGCTGGGTATAATTTCTTGCATTTCAGATATGGTTTTAGACATCTGGTCTGTCATCTGCTTTTTTTTCTTTTTTTTTTCTCCCTCCTTCCCCCCAGTTAAAATTACTGTTGGGTCCTGCTCTGGCTCATTCTCCATCCATTGATGGCACGCTTTAAAGCAAGGTGCTGATATCCCTGGTGGCAGAAACCAGCATTAATGATCTAATGGAAGTGCTCAGTAATCCTCAGACACCCAAGTGGGAGTATTTCCTTTTTCCCTTTATCCAGTAGCACTGCCAGCAGCAGCTCACCTCAGAATGTTTCACCAAGCAGGTCAGTGCCAAGATGTTTCAGTGGCCAGGAAGCTGAGGCACAGAGGAAGTGGCTGTTGGAAATGACTCAGAAACCCAGGGCAGGACGTTCCCTTCTTTCTGCAGGGCTGACCTGGGGAGGCTGGCAGCGCTGTGGCTCACTGTGCGACCTGGATGTGGCAGCACACCGGGTTCTGCTCGGCTTTGGCGTGCACGAGCCGCTGCCAGGCTTCCCCTCGCTGGCCCTGGCCGGCGTCCCACCGCCCTGTCCCGCTGGTCCTGAGCCCCCTGGCCCTGCGGCAGGGGCTGTGCCGGGCACTGGTGCAGAGCAGCGTGCCAGGAGCGGCCCCGAGGAGGGAGGGCCGTGCTGCCAGCGGCGCTGAACCTCGCTGGCACTGCCCTGCTGTGCCCGACAGGCGCGTGCTCCGAGGAGCCCCGCGCAGGGTCTGGCACCTGCGGTGCCCGTGGGCCCTCCCTGCTGCTGTCCCCGGCTGGGCAGCTCTGCTGCTGCCACAGGAAAGGTGCCAGCTCAAAGCAGGGACCTGTGACTGCCTCTGGCTCAGTGGAACCGCCCGCAGTTCAGATTTTGCTGATCTTTAATTCATTGCCTTTGAGCTTAATTGTCTAATGAGGTTATTTGTGTAGTCAGGAATGAAGGATTTTGCACTCTGTCATCTCATCAAACGGCACTTTCTCTCCACTGTTGTTTAAAAGAAACATGCACAGCTTTTGTGGTGTCCCATCCCTGCAAGTGTTCACGGGCAGCTTGGGCAGGGCTTGGAGCAGCCTGCTCCAGTGGAAGGTTTCCCTGCCAGTGGGCTGTAATGAGATAAGCTTTAAGGTCCCTTTCAACTCAAACCATTCTGTGATTCCACGATTCCTAAAGACCTTTTAACAGTGCTATTAGTCACTGTTGATTTAAATAATTAAAAGCAGGACTGCAGTACCGTGTCTGTGCCCTTTGAGAGCTGCAGGGCTCCAGCAGCAAGACAGTGAGCAGGAGGGGGGAGCAGCCCCTTTTTTCCAGCTGTTCCTCGCTGCATTGAGGTTAGAGCTCTGCAGTGTGGCCCGAGGGCAGAGCACCCGAGCCCTGCCCAGCAGCTGGGCTGTGGTGCTGCTGCAGGGGCTGCCAGCAGCCCCCCACTCCTCCTGCCGAGGCTGCGTGGACAGCGTGGCCTCTGCTGGCCGGGGCCACCCAGTGCCACCCGTGAGAAATGAGTGAATCCCACCTGGGATTTCAGTCCTCTCCATGTATGCTTCACTGGCACCTTGTTGATTGTTTCGGACTGTTCCCTGTTAAAATGGAAGTTGTTCTGGAGCTTGTGTCCATTAATTCACAATAAGGCATGGAACACAAGGTATAGAGAGAGACTCAGTATTAGCAGAGACATTTTGGATGTGGTGTTTGCAGTTCTGAATAGAGGCAAAGCAGAGAAAATTCCATAGGACAGAGAAACGCTGAATGTGTGTTCAAAACAGCAGCAAATTTATAAACAGTGTATTTGATTTGAGGTATGAGGAAAGACAGACATTCTAGGGTTTTGGTATGGTAATTGCATCCTAGTGCTGACTGTGTAGTATCTAAGATACTTGCAGTGTTCAAGACTAACACCTGGAATAGCATGATGGATTTCCATGTCTCCAGTGTTAACAGGTGTGTATGTGCATCTGTTAATTAAATACTTTTGTAAATAAGATAGTCTATAAATAAAAATATCAAACACTACTGCTAAAGTGCTGCTAAACAGCACTGAGAAATTTTGTAAAAGTTGAAAAAAAAGTCCACTCTAGCAAATGAATTGTTTGAACTTTTCTACCTCCCAGACAAGGAAAGGTTTGGATTATCTTAATCATGTCATCTTTGAGGGGAAAAGTTTATTTACATTTTAAATATAAATCCTAAAATATATTAAAAAATATATACATATATATATATGTATATATACATCCCAGGAACTAAGTAAGAGTTTAAAAAAGGAAATATTAGTTAAGAATATTTGAAATAATAATTATGTGTTCCGAATCTTTTATGTAGATAGCAAATGGTGCTCCCCTTGCTGCTGCTTGTGCAGTGACCTCTCAGGTAGCAGCTGCCAGTCCTCCCTGAGCACGGGTCAGTGTTCCTGCTGTGTGCTGAATGTTAAAACTCGCTTTTCTCTCTCTTCCAGGTGGTCCATGCTCACAAGCCCCATTTCATGGCTTTACACTGTCAGGAATTCGGAGGGAAAAACTACGAAGCTTCAATGTCTCACGTGGACAAGTTCGTGAAGTAAGTGGGGGGGCACAGCCTGGCCCCGAGCTGGGGACAAGGGCAGGAGCGCTCAGTCAGCGGTGCAACACGGGCTTACTGACCCGGTGTAAGGCAGCCTGGTGTAAGGCAGCCCGGTGTAATGTGTCCTGGTTTAATTTATTCCCGGTGTAAGGCAGCCCGGTGTAAGGCAGCCCGGTGTAAGGCAGCCCGGTGTAATGTGTCCCGGTTTAATGTGTCCTGGTTTAATTTATTCCCGGTGTAATGCAGCCCGGTGTAAGGCAGCCCGGTTTAATGTATCCCGGTTTAATTTATTCCTGGTTTAATGTATCCTGGTTTAATGTATCCCGGTTTAATGTATCCCGGTTTAATTTATCCTGGTTTAATTTATTCCCGGTTTAATGTGTCCTGGTTTAATGTATCCTGGTTTAATTTATCCTGGTTTAATTTATTCCCGGTTTAATGTATCCCGGTTTAATTTATTCCCAGAGTAATGTATCCTGGTTTAATGTATCCCGGTGTAATGTATCCCGGTTTAATTTATCTCCGGTTTAATTTATCCCAGTTTAATGTATCCTGGTTTAATGTATCCTGGTGTAATTTATTCCTGGTTTAATTTATCCCCGGTGTAATTTATCCCGGTTTAACGTATCCTGGTTTAATGTATCCCGGTGTAATTTTTTCCGGTTTAATTTATCCTGGTTTAATGTATCCCGGTTTAATTTATCCCGGTGTAATTTATCCCGGTTTAACATATCTCGGTTTAACGTATCCCGGTTTAACGTATACCGGTGAAATTTATCCCGGTGTAATTTATCCCGGTTTAACGTATCTCGGTGTAATGTATCCCGGTGTAATTTATCCCGGTTTAACGTATCTTGGTGTAATTTATCCCGGTGTAATTTATCCCGGTGTAATTTATCCCGGTTTAACGTATCTCGGTGTAATTTATCCCGGTGTAATTTATCCCGGTGTAATTTATCCCGGTGTAATGTATCCGGCTGGGAGGGAACGCGGGCAGCACCCGCGAGCCGCGGCCGCGCGCGCCCTCTGCTGGCGGCGGCGGGCGCTGCGCGCTCGGGGCCGCGCTCGGGGCCGCGCTCGGGGCCGCGCTCGGGCTGCGGCACAAATCCCCCAAATTCCCGGAGTATTGTCGGCAGCACAGACCCACACCCTTCCCAGTCGTGTCCAAATGGCACTGGGAACCTCGCGATCCACACTGAAGGTGCGGCTGATGAGGGCAGATCTGGCGCGTGCAGGCAGGTGCCTGTGGCAGGGGACAGCTCTGTCCCTGAAATTCCCCCCAGAGGAGGAGGAAGGACCTGGGTTCCTTTGGGTGATGCTGGGGATGTCAGAGCACAGAGCAATGCTGAGGCAAGGCAGTACATTTGTATCTCCCTTTACATGTTCAGTCTTTTCTTTCTCTTTCAGAGAACTGTTATCAAGTGATGCAATGAAAGACTACAACAGAGCTCGAGTTTACCTGGATGAGAACTATAAATCACAGGAACATTTCACGGTAAATTTCTTTATTTCATGAGTGTATTTCAACCGAAGGTGAATTTCTTCTGTTCAGGATTTTTGACCCATGTAGGACGGTGCGCTGTTTCCATCCTGATCATGATTCTGTTTTTATTACTATTATGTTTTACTCTTAAGAGTGTTTATCTGTGGCACCTGTACCTGCTGATTTCACAGAGGTGCATCCATTTAGAATGAGCAGAATATCAGTGTGCAGGGCATCTTTTGTTTGAAATGATTGTCTAAGGTCTTTTTTCCTCCAGCACTGACTTTAGTGGCTCAGAATCACCTTCCATTTCAGAGCCTGGCAGTGTCTGGCAGTGTGATGAGCTGGTGACGAGCTTGGCAAGGGGTCAGGGCCTGTGTAAGGGATCTCCAGAGCTGGCTCACAGCCTCGCTGGCCTGAGGCATGGTGGCAGCAGCCAGAGCACAAGTTTGCATTAGCACACGAGCGGTGTTCAGGTACATGTGAAGTGATGTGTGCAGGGCTGCCTTTCCTCAGAGCAGAAAGGCTTGTGTGCTTGGTGCCAGGGCTGTGCATTGTGCCAGCACGTCTGCTCTGTGTCCAAGTGATCACTGGACAGGAGAAAACAGCCCTTTGGAGGTGAATCGGTGACATCTCCCTTCTTCCCAGGGCAGAAGCTGCCTTCTCCCCCACTGTGCTGCTCAGGGGCAGTGGTGGCTCGGAGGAGCCCGGCTGGAGACCTGGTGCAGCCAAAGACAGCACCTGGGACAGTTCAGAAAATAAAATAAACAGGTGCCCAGCACACACACAAACCCCAGCTTGGAGGCATATAAGCTCAGGGAATAAGAACCTGGAAAGGTTTTTATTTGTTCATTTTTTTGGTAACTCTGGCTAGAAGCCCAGCTAAGATGAAACTGCAGGAGAGGAATCAGTGGGTTTTTTTCTCTTGCTCATCGTAGAAGATAAAAACAAGATTATCAGCTTTACTGAGCCTTAGAGGGACAAACTGTTAGTGAGTCACTAATGTTGAAACTGTACTCTGCAGATGTTCAGAAAGTGCTGGTAGGTAAAAGCAGTAGTACAGAGCTGTATGTTTTGGAGTCACTCACAGGTCTGAGCTGCATCCAGATGATCCCACACACATCCCTGTGGGGATCCTGCAGCACAGATCTCCTGATGTGGGCAGGGCAGCTGCAAGGGGCTCTGCATTTACCTGACCTGCCTTCACAGCCAGTGAGCTCCAGAGCTCCCTTCCAGTCAAGACTCTTCTGTGATACAGGAAAAAGGGATAATCACCTGTGATCTTAATTTGGGAAACAGCATAGAAGACTAATGCAATCCATAACAAAGTACAACTTCTTTGTGTTTAACAATAGTCACATACTTCATAGTATTGAAATTCTTTTATTTAGCATGAGGTGCATTGATTCAATTTGATGGCATTCCTGTGGTGGATAAAAAGGCTCCTAGAGAGGCTGAACAGGAATCCCAGTCAGGCATGTGCTGTTTGTGTCTCTGTGAAGAACCCTGTATTTTGCAATGTCCCCAGTGACACCCAGTTCAAGAACTAATGTGGTTTCTTGTTTCACATACCAGCATTATTTTCTAGGCACTGTGTTTCTTGCAGTATTCCCCAAACACCTTTGTATTTCCCCCTTTCTTGTCATAAATATTACTTTGCGTTTTTTTTTTTTCATTCTAATCCTTCATTTACTAAAGCTGGGCCTTCCAGGGGGAAAAAAAGAGTTCTGCCAACATATTGATTCAAAAAAGGGGAAGAGAAAAAAAAGACAGCTGGTACCAATGTTATTTTCCATAGAAATAGTGTAACCAAAACCGTGTTCTTATTATTTAGTTAAATTACCCTCTGTTGAAGTGGTGACTGTAGAGATACAAAATGGGTTTACAGAAGTCTTTGATGTGTACTCCACATGATAGGCTGTTTGTAACTTTAAGAACCTTTTAGAGCTGAATCTGCTTAGTGTGGAAAAGGCAGAACCCAAAGGAAGAGCAATTATTCAGTGATGTTTTGTGTTACTATGACTGGGAGGAAATGCTGCATGCTAGAGAAGTGGTTTATACCTTCACTTTTAGACTGTAGTAGTAGTGGCTTGGAACCAAACCCAAAAACCTGGACAGAAGAGAGGGTGCACTTTCACATTGAGCTTCTTAACCTTCTGACTTGTTAGAGTCTGCTTTTTGGCACTGAATGCTCTCAGTCTGCATTCACAGATCCTGGCACTGCTGTCAGGAATCTAAGATTCATAGAAATGGTTTTTCACACTTGTGACTTGAACTGGCAGATCTCCAGCTCCTCTGTTCAGTGTGTGTGTGTATGTGTGACTGTGTGAGCAGGGGTTTCACATGTGGTGTGTCCATTTAGGGTAAAGTTTTGGTTTTATCTCCAGTGTGGTTTGCCTTGTACGATGTCACATGTCTTTGTGTTTCCTTGTTAGTTCTGTTTGATTGTAAAGTTCTGTAACTTCTGTGGACTTTTTTCCATCCCTTCTAAGGCACAGACTTGGCAGCAGATCGTAGCTTTGTCGTTATATTACTACCTCTCTGAAATATAAATGTTTATCATATATTGTTGTATAATGCTATTTCCTTCAGAAAGGGAGAAGCCCAAGTAGTTACAGTTTGGCTAACCTTTATCCCTGCTGCTCTCACATCCCCTTTTTTACCAGTTTTGGCATCACTTCCTCTGTAAGGCTTTCCTTGGCTTGGCTCCTGCAAAACTAAACCAGATTTTGCTGCCCACAGTTACTCAGCTTGGCTTTGATAGGACTGGCAGCAGGATCTGAGACAACACTGTCAGCAGCCTCTGTCTCCAGCTCACAGCAGCACAGGTGCAAATTCCACATCAGAAATAAGAAACCAGCATAAAAATGAGGTGTCTCTAGTGGAGCCGCTTGGTTTTAAAAACTAATAATCCACATTGTATGAAGGATCAAAGTGGATCGTTTTGTATCATCCCAGACATAAATCTTAATACCAGGATTTGTCATTTTTGGTCACATATACCAAATCTGGTGTACAAGCAGCTGGTTTTAGGTCTGGGGAGGGGGTAGGTGCTGTGATGAGGGAGAGAGCTGTGGTTCAGTGGATTGTGTTTGTTCTGCTAGGAGTGATGGTAGGGTGAGACTGTGTGGGATTTCCTTCCAATCAAAACTTATGAAACACATGGCACAGAATAAACCCCAGAGCAGCGAGTGCAAGGCCAGGGAAGGTGCTGGGGCAGCAGGTCCCTGTCCCAGGGACGGGGTCAGCCCACAGGGTCAGGCTGGGAGTGGCAGCCTGGGCCACTGACTCCTGGAACAAGGCTTTCATTAGGGCCAGGCGTTGGGGGCAGCAGGGGTGTCACAGGGTGCACGGGGATGAAGCAGTTCGTGTCACAGTTGGGAGAGGCACAGCTCTCTCAGATTTAAAAATGATAAAACGACTGAAGATGAATCTCTTGGCAGAGAGCTGCTGCATTAGAGCTGATGGCTGTCAGCGCTGGGAAGGGGGCAGTGCTGGAGCTCAGAGCTTCCAGCAGTTATGGATGAGGATGGTGGGTGACAGCCTCTGCAGGGCTGACAATGGCTTCCCAGAAATTTCAGATTAACTAAACTGGCAGCTGTGCTGCTGTTTCCAGTTTTGTCTGGAAATACCAATAGCAGTCGAGTCTGGATAAACTGGCTCATGTGCTAAATTTCAGACACTCAACTTGGCAAAGCTTTGTGAAACACAGCCTCCTGTAAATCCCTGTTTGAAAGCATGGTACTTTCTTTTGTTGTATAAAATGTTATATAGGGAATAGATCTTGATTTCTGTTGAAGAATGTGCAATTAATGAAAAGACAGATATAAGAAGACTGAAATAGGTAAAAATCTGAGAAGCTGAAAAATTAATTGTGTTTTTTATTTGTGACTATACAGAATGGACTTCACTTGTAATAAAACAGGTCTTTGCAGTTCCATTGATTTTACCAAACATCCCATTATTTACATTCTCTGTTAATTTTATTGTACTTCGTATATTTCATGTAAGGGGTAAATTATAAATCTTGTCACTTTTCTATGTGAAGAATTACTCAAAAATAGTTGGGTGTGTTGAACTTTTGCATGTCAATACTTCTTGAATAACCCAAGTTAATGGTAAATAAGGTGTTTTTTTCTGGAATAAGAAAATGTACTGAAGGTAAGTATCAGTCAAAAATACATTGATGTTTTCATCAAATCCATAACTGTTTTTATATGAAAACACGTCAGTATAATCAGTGACATTTTTATTGTAATGAGATCAAGTCTAGTCCTGTTTTGTGCCGTGTATTTATTGATTTCTGGACTACTCAGTTAAGGTCTTACATAGCTTAGCAAATCCTTGGCTTCCTTTTCATTGTTCAGAGAAGGCAGAGGAAACTCCTGTGTAGCTTAAAGCCTCCTGCTGTGTTGAACATGTGATTTCTGTAGGCTGGGAGAGAATCTTTCCTGGAGTACATCAGTCCTGAGGGCTCCTGGCAAACCAGACCTCCAAGGGCAAGCTGACCACCAGCTCCTGCCTGGAGTGTTCAGGGAGCATTTTGGGAGCTGTGTGGCTGGCACAGCCCTTAGCTGATGGGCAGAAGCATCTGCACAGTGGGGTAACTGCTCTGCTTCCCCATACAGATTTATTTTTAAAAAACAAACAGATTCCTCCATTGTCTGTGTGCCTGCCCAGGCCCACAGGTGACCTTCCAATGAACAAATGCCACTGGGCTCTACATGTGATGTGCTGAAGTTCCAGCCTCCTCCTCCTGGTAATTAGTTCATTGTCTAGCAGGGTTTCATTCAAATTAAAAAAAACAAAACCAAAACCATCCTTTCAAAACCAGCGTTTCTGACATTAGAGATGTGTTTAAACAACACCAGAGCCTCAAGCTGCAAGCAGAATTTTATTAATACCAGTGGATTGAAGAGAGAGAGGTTGCTGTGCTTGCACAGCTCCCCACGTTCAGAGGGTGGGTTTGTTGAGATAATGATTGAAATGAAACTTCCCTGCAATAACCACCTGGGGGCTGGACAAAGTAAGTTTTAAAGAAAGAATACAGTGGCAACAGGCATTTTTCTGAGGCGCTTTCTACACCCCTGCGCTTCAGTTCCTGAGGCAGAGAGGTTTGGGGTGCTGAAGGTGGCAGAGGCAGCAGTCAGTCAGTGCCCATGGGGTCCCCTCTCCATGGGCACGGGTCCTGGGGATGTGGGGAGCTGAGCGCCCCTCTGGGTGCCCCTGCCGTGTGCACTGGTGCTTGGTGGTGCCCTGTCCGAGCCGTGTCCCTGCACCCGCGGGGCAGTCGCTGTCCCAGAGCAGGGCAGGCTCAGCGGTGCCCCGGGCCATGCAGCACCCAGTGCTCCTGGCTGGGGGTGGGTGGCACCAGACTGTGGGAACACGGAGGATAAAGCAAGTCCAGGCACTGCCAGGGTGTGCAGGAAAAGGTTGTGCTTTCTTTTTCTTTTTTCCCCTGGAATTGTTTTTACTTCACATGCTCTGTACCAGCATTTTTTAAAATGTAAAATGGCTCTTACTCCAAGGTAGATAATGCACTGGTAGCCTGCAGCAGCATCCAGGGCAGACCTTTGCCCAAGTCACTATCCTTAAGAGCAATAACCTGAGCCAGCATGACGGGGGGCTCCAGTGGGGAGCAGTGGTCTTGAGAATACAGATGGGCAACGTGTTATTCAAGTGTGTTATTGTACCTTAAAATTATATCTGCTCGTTACTGAGAGAACAGTAAAGTTAATTTTTGTTAGATTAATGATACTTGAGTAATATTTTTGGTTGAGCTGAGTTCAAATAATTGGCCATTAATTGAAAAAGGAAATTGAAATGAATTTATCTTACACATAAATCCTGTCGTAGTTATTAATGCGTCTTAGAAAATATCGTCCTGTTCCCAGAAATGGATGGTGTACACTGATTCTCCCGAGCTTATTAGCTCTGTCAATTTAGAGTTTGGTTAAGTAAAAAAGATGATTTAGGAAGAGAGCTGTAATTGAATTGAATATTGAGGGAATTCACATGGTGATGAGTTCTCAGCCCACTTCTTCATTAACAGTGTTACAGGAATGTTGAGGCTTGGCAGAAAGGCAGGATTTCCCCAGGAGATGGAGCTGGAGCTCCAGGCTGCAGCACCCAGGTGTGGGCGCTGGACACCCTGCAGGAGCCCCGGAGCCCCGCACTGCGGCTGGGAGGACACGCTGGGACACGCTGGGACACACTGGGGACACGCTGGGACACACTGCCACCGGGCTGGGGACACGCTGAGACACACTGCCACCGGGCTGGGGACACGCTGAGACACACTGGGGACACGCTGGGACACACTGCCACCGGGCTGGGGACACGCTGAGACACACTGCCACCGGGCTGGGGACATGCTGGGACACGCTGGGACACACTGGGGACACGCTGGGGACACGCTGGGACACACTGCCACCGGGCTGGGGACACACACACACACCACACACACACCCCGAGGGTGTCTTTCAGGGGCAGTGCTCTGGCCCTGGGGAGGCTGGAGAAGGGGCTCTGCTGCTGCTGGGATGTCGATCACAGTCTCAGATTTGTCACTGTAACCCACTGCTGAGCAGTAGACTTTAGAGTGTGTTTTCTTGCTTCTTGATTACTGTAGTCTTGCAGTGAATTTTCTTCACTATTCACGTGAGCCTGTTTCCATCTTACCCTTTCTTCCTCCCTCTCCTTTCCATAGAAAGATAATTTGTATACCAGTGTTTATTTTTATACTGTTACCTCTAAAAATTTGCCAACCCAGAGAAGTAGTAATTTGTCTGAGTGGGTGGCAGCAGCACTGCTTGGCAAGATGTGATGATCTCTGGAGGGAGGGTTGGAGACTGGGCTGTTCGGCAAGTGCAGGTGATGCCACAGGAGAAGCCACGAGTGTCATTCAGACTCTCTTCTCAAATTAACTCCTATGAGGTCCATCCAGGGAGCAGTCTTCTGGGATGGAGAAAAGTCCAGACTCCTTTCTAAGAGGCATATATGAGAAACCTGCAAGTGTTGTCATCATCAGTCTCCCATATCACTCCTGAGCAAATGCTCCCCTCTGTCTCACTGTTGTTTTGTTTTCCCTAAGTGATAAGTTAGTATAAATATTTTTAAATAAATCTTACTTTGCCAGTTCTTTGGGATTTTTTTTTTATTGGTACTCAAGCACGTGGAAGCATGTGTAAGGCTAGTGGCAGCGAGAGGGTGCCCAGGTGCAGGGCTGTGTGGTAGTCCTGGGCAAGAGCTGGCAGCAGAGCACTGGTTGTGTGCAAGTGCTGGCTACTTGGATACTTGTGTGGTCTTTATTATATTCTCCTAGCTCCGCTTCCTAGGCAGAACAAAAGGAATAAAACGGTTTGAAAAACATGTTAGTATTCCTTATAAAGGCCCTAAAGTGCCAGAAGCAAATCTCCAGCCATGTGCTTGCATGCACAAAAGCGCTTCTAGCGAGGTGTGTGTGGTAGAAAAATGGAAATGGAAAAATGAGAATTTTAATTTCCTGTTTGTAGGGAAAATGCAAAGCAGGATGGAGCCTCGTGGTGGCAGTGCTTGCCAGGGATCAGGGCTGGTACTGCACTTGGTGGAGACTGGTTCTGCACATGTTCCAGCAGTTCTTACCTCACTGTCCATCCTCATTGAGTTCATCGTCTTCATTGTAACCCAGAATCCTTTCCTTTTACAGCCTCCTGCTTTTTCAGGAGTTTTGGTGAAATACATGGTTGGGAGCTTCTTGAAATGTGTGTCACGAAGTTTGACCTCTTCATTAGCTTCTATCTTCTTTTAATTGAACAAAAATGAGTTTGTGAAGAAAGCTCGTGAATGTCAAAGTTAATCCTACAGCTTCTGACAAAATCCTGGAAAAATGGTTGTAGAAGTATTGTCATTCTGTGACATGGACATTTACTTACAACCACCAGAAAGGAAACCTCCCACTTAATTTCTTAGGGAACTAAGTTGTCTGTCAGGTAATGTCTTCCAATCTCTTCTGGGTGGGAAATGGCATTTGAAAGGTGTTGCCACAGCAAGAGACTTCCTTTGGTTTTGAGTTGTCTTTTTTCCTATGCATTTTTGAAATATATCTCTTAACCCATCAACAGAATTCTTGTTGGGAGGGCATGGCTCATCTTCCACCTGTTTTCTGACACTTTTATATAATTGTGAGAGGAGGAATAATTACAAAACAGTGAGGGATTTCACAGATCAGTAGCCCAGTAATACAGCTATGCGTACATCTCTGTTGCTTACAGATGTGCCGATGCTGAGAAAATCAGTGATAAAGCGGCTTCTTTATCCACAAAATTGTTATACTGTTTTGTATCAGCTATGGAATTCATATATATAATTGAATTTTCTATGGGCTGTGGATTTTATATTAAGAATTCCATCCTGCAGTTGTGCAACAGACCACATGGTTAGGAAAAAAAAATATTTGTAAAGAATAATTACAACCTGTTTTTGTAGGAATACATCTATCTAAAAAACAGCTGCGGTACTTGAAATTAAATTGTAACTATATTCTCTGAACACAAGAAGAAATCAACTATTTTAAGCTTTTAAAGGTTTTTTTTTAAAATACTTTTCTCATGGCTGCTGCAGAGGTGAGGCTAAAGCAAAGCCTAGCACTCCTTTCCCGCAGAGCGTGCTGTGGCTGGCGGTCCTTGGCCGGCGCTCCCCGAGCCTGCTGTCCCCGGCTCCGTGTCCCCGGCACCGTGTCCCCGGCTCCGTGTCCCCGGCTCCGTGTCCCCGGCTCCGTGTCCCCGGCACCGTGTCCCCGGCACCGTGTCCCCGGCTCCGTGTCCCCGCCGCGGCTCTGGGGGAGCTGTGCGGGGCTGGGCTGGGCTGGGAGCGCCCGGCCGAGGAGGAGCAGCCACCGGAGAGCGGCTGAGGGCAGCGCGGCGGCCGCCGCCCCTCTCCCCGCTCCGGCGGGTCCTGTCCCCGGCCTGACCCGGGCCTGTCCCCGGCTTGCCCTGCCCGCGGCTGCTGGAGGGAGCCCGCGGGCCGGCAGGGTGCCGCAGGCAGAACGGCACAGGGGATGTTCCGGGATGGACAGTGGCTGGGGTTTTGTTTTGCTCGTTTTGTTTGCTGTGCGTTGTGGTAGGAGCAGCAGAAAGCGCTGAGCCCCGGGGCAGTTCCTCGCCCTGGGCCGCCGGCGGTGGGTCCCCTGTGGCACTGCCGCGGGCTGCCATGGGGCGAGCTGCTCTCCTTAAAGTGCACAAACAGGTGGCAGTTTTGTTTGCTTCTGCCTTGTTGCATATTTAATTTCTGCATGTTCTTAAAGAAATTTGACCAAAGATTTATGGAAAGAGTTATTGGTTGGCTCAACACATACCTCAAACAGTAAATCTTCTCAATCATCTGCCATTTGTTTGACAACTCTGCTTTTGACAGTCCAGTGATATTGCTGACGTATTTCCAAGGTTTTGATTTGGGAGTCCATGGCAGCTTAAGACTTGTTGTCTGCTTTTTGTATTAAAGTTCTCCACTTCTACTTAGCTTTCCCCCTTCTGTTATAGTACATAATACTTGAAGAACATAGAACTTAAAGTGCATGTCTCTTGAAGAATAATTCAGTTTGATAAACTTGTTCTATTCAAACAGTAAAGAACTTTGAGGGAAAGCATGACTAGAAAGAGATTCTCACTTTTTGTGAATGGAATAAAAGTTTTGTTTTTTCGCCTTTTATTTAAATACGGTTTCTTTGCAGTCCAAGAACACGGCAAATCTTCTGGAGGTGAAAGGAAGGAAATTTCCGCGGCAGGGGAGCTGGGAGCAGGCTTTGCAGAGTTAAAGGCTGTCTTGGTACAGGCTATGCTCACGGCTTTGATCGTGGCATCCGTCCCCGCCCCGAGTGCCGGGGCTGACACTGCTGTGCCCTGTGTGTCTCTGCCGGGCCCCAGGACTGCTGTGCGGCGCTGGGTGCAGCGGAGCAGCACCAGCCCGGACACGCCGGCGCTGCCCCGCTGTGTGCGGGGCGGGCCCGGGGTCAGCGGCCGGGCTCAGGGCGGGCCCGGTGCTCAGGGCTCGGGCTCAGTGCGGGCCCGGTGCTCAGTGCGGGGCGCTGCTCAGGGCCCGGGCTCAGTGCGGGCCCGGGCTCAGCGGCCGGGCTCAGTGCGGGCCCGGTGCTCAGTGCGGGCCCGGTGCTCAGTGCGGGCCCGGGCTCAGCGGCCGGGCTCAGTGCGGGCCCGGTGCTCAGGGCTCGGGCTCAGGGCGGGCCCGGTGCTCAGGGCCGGCCCGGTGCTCAGGGCCCGGGCTCAGGGCCCGGGCTCAGGGCGGGCCCGGTGCTCAGGGCTCGGGTTCAGGGCGGGCCCGGTGCTCAGGACTCGGGCTCAGTGCGGGCCCGGTGCTCAGGGCTCGGGCTCAGGGCGGGCCCGGTGCTCAGGGCCGGCCCGGTGTTCAGTGCGGGCCCCGGCTCAGGGCGGGCCCGGTGCTCAGGGCCGGCCCGGTGTTCAGTGCGGGCCCCGGCTCAGGGCGGGCCCGGTGCTCAGGGCTCGGGCTCAGTGCGGGCCCGGTGCTCAGTGCGGGCCCGGTGCTCAGGGCTCGGGCTCAGTGCGGGCCCGGTGCTCAGGGCTGGCCCGGTGTTCAGTGCGGGCCCCGGCTCAGGGCGGGCCCGGTGCTCAGGACTCGGGCTCAGTGCGGGCCCGGTGCTCAGTGCGGGCCCGGTGCTCAGGGCGGGCCCGGTGCTCAGGGCCCGGTGCTCAGGGCGGGCCCGGTGTTCAGTGCGGGCCCGGGGTCAGCAGCCGGGCTCAGGGCGGGCCCGGTGCTCAGTGCGGGCCCGGTGCTCAGCGGCCGCGCTCAGTGCTGGTGCTGTGGGCACAGGGGCTGTGATTCCCCACCCGCGTGTTCACTGCGAACATCTCCGGGCCGGGCCGGGCTGGGCCGGGCCGGGAGTGACGGAGCTTCCCAGGAGCAGAAAGGAGAGTAGAGGGTTGCTCGGTGTCCGTGGTCAGCAGCTCACCCCTGAGCAGGCTCTTCCCCAGCCAGCGCTGAGTGTTTCGGTCCGTGCTGCGTTCGGCACACTGGGGAACACGAGTTGGACACTGAAGTGTTGTGGAGTGTATCCACTCGGACCTAAGCCTTCGCTTCTAACGCACAGGGATCCTCCCAGCCTTGTAGTCAGGCTGCGGGGCAGTGCTCAGCAGCCCCTCGCTGCCCCCCAGCTGCCCAGGCTCCTCACAAGGGCTGCTGCTTCAGGGGCACTCTGAGTAAAGCCTTGATAAGTGCTCAGGAGGATGTGGTGTATTTAATAGAACAGAAGGAATGGTAATGGAAAACAGTGTTATCTGCTCAAGTAATTGAGGATCTGACACAAATAATACAGGAAATACTTTAAATTGAAGTTTTCAAAGCCCCACATGGGGGTCCTCTTTAGAAATTTGGGCACCTAGTTCCCAAGTTTAGTATTTTTACAGAAAAAAAAAAAAGCCAAAGGTATGGAGCAGTCAGAAATCCTGTTTGCATTTGTGTGTAGCAGGATGAAGGGCAGGGCCAGTTACACAGAGCCTTCATGTCAGTAACAGCTCTTTTCAGGTAATGCATGTGTGGAATTTGGTTTGTGTGACAAAATGTTTGATGTGGAACAGCTCTGGCTTTTAAGAAAAGATATGAGATTGGAAAATAAGAAAGTAATTGCTTGAGAAATTATGAAATGCTGCTTAAGGTACTTGCTAATGTGTTTGTCTGAGGCGCTGAATTAATACTTAAATAAGATCAGTGTGACTGTAGAAAAAATCAGATGCATGGTGTTTACTGACAGAAATTGATGGGTTTATTAGTGTTTGACATAATGTTATAATGCAGCATTTGTAGCCAAAAAGAAAGCAATCCGTGAGGCTGCTCACACCCTGACTGTGGACATCCTATGGCAGTCGGGCTTCACTGCACTGCTCACCCACCATACCGTGCAGAAAGGCTGGGAATGCAGCTGTTATTTCACAATGAAATAAAAACTAACGGGAGCAAAAGATGGAGTTGTGTTATGTCACCTGATCATATCTCAGGGTATGGTGGTTGCTGTGAAAGACACTGAACATTAATTTCCAAGGGAAAAAGGCTGAGGTTCTGCACAGCGCTTGGGTGGTGCTGAGCTGAGCTGAAGCGCGCAGGCTGTGCTGACAGAGGCCGATGGGTTTCGGCAGTGGAGCCATGCCCAGGGACAGAAGCCAGTGACAAAGGCCCAGCAGACAGCGTGTCATGCTTCAAGAGCCCTGAGTGTTCGGAGGTTTGGACGCGAGGGTTGAAATGCCTCAGACACACTCTCACTGCTCCGTTACATTTAGCAATGTTTGCAGCATACGGACCCAAACTAGAACCCTCTGACACTGAGGAAGTGTTTCCACTTCGCTTAGAGGGCTTTCCAAGTATCTATTGATCAGTGTTCCCTAACAGCACAGAAATAATGTGTCTAATTTAACTGGCCACATGGAAGAGTATAGAAAAAACATTAGTTATCCCTTGAAAGGCTTGGAACGTCGATAGGAGGACATAACATTAATGACTTTCCTATACACAAGCTTCAAAAATGGCTAAATGAGGAAGAAATTACAAATTTATTTTCCTATAATTTCAGCAGTTGTCTTGTTTTACTGCACCAGTAAAGCATTAAGCAATGAAATGTCAAACAGGGAGTATTTTCCTGACATGCAAAGTGTGTGAAACAAAAGAGGAAAAGGTAGAAATGTGGGGTTTAGTCATTTTGACAAATTTAGTGATTTTTGCTCATGAATTCTGGCTGAGACACTGCTGTCTCTGTCCAAACAGTTCCAAATATTGCTATTTACTGAGTGGCTCACTGTACAGGAGTAGCTTTGTGTCTCAATTCTGGCCTTTACGCTGAACATAGATTGCCATATTGGCAGTAATTTATTAACATAAATAAATGTAGCAAAACAAAAGCAACTGATCATACAATTTTTTTAATAAACAGGATAAATACCAGGTCTCCTGAGGTGGCAGCAGTTGCAGTTGGGAAGAGTTGTTATCTGTTCCCTTCTTTTAGTTGTGCATACCAAAGTGTAAAGGAGTTTGGGATTGGTTCCATTCTATTCCATATTTTCCAGGCAAACAAAAGATGTTGTTGGAGAAAAATGTAAAATCTGATTTCTGAATGAAGTAAAATCACCGTGAACATTGGTTCTGGGAGTGATGGACATGACTCCTGGATTACCCACAAAGCCACAGTTGCTGTGTCCTGTGCTGTGTCCCTCCCTGGCAGGGCTGAAGTGCTGGTTTGCCCACGGGGTTTGGTGCTTGTGTGACTGGTGGTCCCGGCATCCTTCCAGTCAGACTGTTCAGGTTGTGCATCTTTTGTCTCTTAGGTTTAGTGGAGAAGCACTCATCCTAACATTTGGAACATCTCTTACAAGGAGGCATGTTTTTCTTTTCTGAAAGTTGTCACTGCACCGGGGTTCTGGGACATCCATGTTATTTTTCCTCAAACTAGAAGGCTTCTCTTACACATGCTTTGTAATAAGCATAGGAAAAATTGTGCTGTAAACAGGAATTGGCATCTGAAAAGTGGATTCTGTTTCTTCCAAATAACAAGGTCAGTAAAGGAGCAAAGTTTTATTTGGGGCAGGAAAGGGAATCAGCTTATCCAAGTGGGAACACCAAATGATATAAATACCATGGAAGATGGAAATCTGTCTTGTACAGTGTTAGGGCTGATCTTTAATATCTGTGAAAGTCAGCAGATGTGCCAGTGATGAGCCAGTCCGTGTCCCTGGAAGCAGGCTGGGACAGCATGTGCCTGTAGGTACAGCTCACAGTGATGGAAGTTGTGAGACATAGGGCTGCCCAGAAACTGGGCCAGAATTTAATATGAATTAAAATTCATAAATGATGGTTTGACCATTTAGAGTAGAGCAGTTTGGGGGGTTTGGACCATGGAGTAAGGAATCATGTAAGGAAAGGGAGTCTGCATGGATGGGTAATGTGTGAGAATGTTGGGAACAAAGTCCTAATGATCATTAAATGTATGTGCCCTGGGGAGTAGAAGAAGACAAATCATAATTTTAATCTAAGAAACCCAATCAAACCAACACACACACACACACACAAATACCAAAAACTCACAACAAAACACAAAACCCTCTAACTGATTTTGCAAGAATTTTTGTCTCTCTCAGCTAATTACAGTAATGGCTCACCAAACCTAGGCTCAGAAGGCTGCAGTCTTATATGCCTTGTATTCCTGAAAAGGTCTCCAAAAAAAGATGGAGTATTTCTGTACTGACTCATTCTTTGTGAAGCAAAGAGGGTGCAAATCTCTGCATTGGGACCTTAGGCTGAACCAGAGCTTATCTGCTGCACACACTCTGGACCTTCACTCCATGGGTGTGTCCTCTCTCCAGACTCGCCCTCTAGGCAGGGACAAGGACTCCTCTCTGGTGGTACCTCCACTTAGCTTTTGGGCAGCAGTGGGAGAACACTTGCCTGTGGGCCAGAGACCTTGGAGGTAAATGGGGAAGGAAGGGATGAAAATATAATTTGGAAGCTGCTGTTATCTGTGGAAGTGCAAAACAGCTTCTTTGCTATAAATTTGTATTGACTGGTAATTTCTCCATGTAGACTAGGGTTATTCTTCTGTATATGGAAATCATTTTTTTGATGGACCAAAAAAAAGTATTTCCAGTGGTCCTGAAAGAGTGAGAAAAATCTGAGCTAAAAAAATTAGAACACTTGGAAAATACAAACTTAAAAAAGCATAGATGAACCAATCCTAAACCAGGCTGTGAAACTGGAGACAGTCACTTGGCAGTCATTTCTTAGGATTTCCAGTGCACCACAGCTCTGCTTCATTTTTGTGCCTTTAACTATAAGCCAACAAAATACCACTTGCATAGTTTTTGTGAGTCTTCTCCAGAGATGCAGCAGGTATTAACAGGCCAGTAAAATGCTGTGTGTCTATACTGGCTGAGAGGGAAGGATGTGTTCCTTAGCAAGGATGGTAGAGTGGAGAAGTCTGGGGAGCATTATCCAAGGTATGTGTCTGCATCAGAGCACATCCAGTGATGGATGTTTTTCCAGGGGCCTTGGATATGTCCTCTGTTTTCAGCCTTTCTCCCAGGTGAGAGATACCAACTCACAAAATTGTTCCCTGCTAGGCTTCCAAATAGCCCCTGGGAACACCAGGATCCTAGGGCGAGTCTCAGCCAGGTTTTAGTGTTTGTTTTCTGATCTCCTAATACTAACATAAGAGTACAAAATTTCATGTGTCAGCCTGGATTCCCTTGGTTTCTGACTGACAGAGGTCAGCAAACCAAGAATTCTTACTGAGTTGCGAGATTTAATTGGAAAATTAGATGCTTTGCAGTGAAATCCAAGAACTCTTCCTTCTAAACAGCGTCACAAAACCACAGGTGATCATCCACGCGTTTGGGTTGTTTGTCAGTCACTGCAGTTCTCCACTTCTTGAATCTAGAAGGACTTACTGGCTGGAATTTAGAAGTGCGTATCAGTCCCTCTCCATACAGAAGAGGTGTACTGGGGACGGCGTGCTTGGGTGCTGTGCATGTCCCTGTGAGTCTGAGGAAGTCTCCTTACCCTGACTTTGCAGTGCTGCTGTCAGTAAGCCAGAAGCTGCTGGCTTTCAGTTAATGTCATTACATAAAGCTGCTCCTTTAATATGACCTTTAGCTCGGATACATAATTTGGAGAAATAGTCCTGCATTTACTTTTCAGTTAGTATTCTGGAACACACCCCAGGAGGATGACTGTCATTTATCACTCTTCCAAGCACAGGACTTCATGAAGGCAGTTTTTTAAAGAGTGTGAGCTATTAATTATGCTGAGAAAAGAATGTGTTCCTTGGAGCAGCCCATCTTGCAGATACACATTTCTTCATTGTCTCTGCTGCTTGCTTTCTAAGACACACTAAGAAGAAAATGTGAGATTTCCTCATAAATGCTTCTTACTGGTAGATGCTTTTCCCATTTTGGGATCCATGTGGTTTCAAGTGAGCTGTGCTATTAAGGAACTGATTACTGCACTAAATAACAAGTAACAGCTATGTTATTGTGTCACCAATGACTTCTGGGGGCTGGACATCACCATTTTGTTACAAAGTCACTTGGGGTGTCCAATTAGTGCTTGGGTTTGAGTTGTGGTTCTGTGATCACGCGAGTACTTTGTCCAGACAGCATGGTCAGCCTGCAGCAAGTTACCTGAGCAGTGCATGCATGCCCAGATAAGCTTGAGTCTTCCAAGCTCTGCCAGCCACAAGTCCCACAGGCCTGTTCTCATGCCACACACATCCCATCCATGACCTCCATGTCACAGTAAAACCTGCAGTTAATGCTCTTCTCAGTGTTTCGAAACACTCGTCCTTTTTCTGAAGCGCTGTGTTGGTGTTTGTGCAGCATCTGAGTCTCCTGCCCTGGAAGGGTGATGCTGTTGTGGAAGGGAGGTTTGGAGCCCCGAGACTGTAGGTAAAAGGCGCCTGTGAAGCCGGTGTGTCCCCGGGGAGGGCAGGCAGAGCCAGGCTGGAGCGCTCAGGGTGGCTGTGGCTCCTGGAGCAGGGCAGGAGGTGTGGGCAGCGCCCGCCGGCTCTGTGGCTCTCGCCAGCCCTGCAGCGCCGATCGATGGAGCCACCAGAGCCCACGAGCAGCCCCTCGTGCCACAGGATCCTCCCTCCTGCTTCCCCCGTGCGCTCCACTTCTTCCAGCCACCAGAACAATATTTTGAAATTTATGGAAAATTAATTATCGATTACAGATGTGCCCTGGTTCAAGGAAGGTAAAAAGGAATGGATGCATTTACGATGAGGGACGTAATCCGCTTTGTGAAACTGATTGTCTTTCGCTCTGCTCCAGCCCTCCCTCTCTTCCCCTTCTCTCTCATCCTGCCCCCTCCCCCTTCCCGTACACCGGGTAAGAGACAGGCCTGATAAAGTGGGAGAAGCAAGATTGGTTTTCTAAGGGCACCAGGCCCTTCATGACCAGGTAAATCATGGGCTGTCTGGAGCTGGGGCTGGGTGATGACCTGCTCCCTGTGCCGCGGCACTGCACCCCCCTGCGGGACGTGATGATGTGCACCCGTGCGGCTGCGGGGGGCTGCAGTGAAGGTGAAACTGTCATATCGATCTTTTTAGCACTAAAATATGAGCCACTTTACTCCACTCCCCGATGCTGTGATGTGAAAAATAATAACTCGGATCCAAATTAAAAATATTGATCTCTGGAAGGTGTTGAAAGTAAATAAACACCTTCCGAAGTTTTCGGGTCAGCCAAGAAATGGTATTCAGCAATAAATGTGTCGGCATGTCAGAATCCAGGGTTCTTGATCTGTTTTTCCTTTCAAATTGATTTTTCATTACTTACTTCCTAAAAGTGTTGGAATTTGGTCCTCTACCGTTAAATCTCAGTGTTTGGGCAAATTATTTCTTTGGGGCTTATGAGGTGCTCCTAATCCACTCGGTCATTGATTGATTGATTTTTGACTCAATAAACTTGCATTACCCTTGCTTTATTTAAGGCTTCCATCATAATTTTTTGTACATTTAGGCTTGACTTTTTTATTTCCTTCTAACAGATGAGCTGACATTGGTCTATCAAACATGTGGGAAAACAATTGCCACAAGGTTAATTTTATTGCTAGCTCCATGCATTTTAAGTAGGTGCCAGGTATTTTCCACTTCAGGCTGATAAATTGCAGTTGAACCACTAAAGCATAAGAATGAACAGAAGCACTGTAGCAACAACAATAGAAACCCCATAGAAATGCATCACAGAGCATAAGCATTAAATGGATTATTTTTGCTTCATTGGTTTAACTTCATTTTACATCCGACCAGCAGTAGGTATGCAGCAGTGTAATGAGCTCTTTAAGTGGGACTTGCTCGGGCCCTGCAGCATTGTGTACTCTGGGCGTGGATGTATTTAGGTCTTCCTGGTTAGCGGGAAGGGTAAAATACAGTCACCTGCATTTTCAAAAAGTCATTTTCTCTTAAAAAGCAGCCAGTTGAGTTTTAGATACCAAAATGTTCTTCTGAACAGGTTTATTGATGTTGCTGTTTTCTGGCAGCTGTCGCAGCAATGGCAGAGCACCGGCTCGGTGCTGAAACGTAGCAGGAAAGGAGAGCTGCAATGGGCTTGGGAGGAGCCTCTTCCATGAACAGAAAGGAGTTTGGTCAGTGTTAAAAAACACCCTTAAGCCACTGGGTCTGTCCTGCAGAGCCTTCACTGCACCCCAGCTGTCCTCGAGTCACTGTTCACACCTTCATGTGTTTCCATAGGCACAAGTTCTCATTTTGCAGTGTTCCTTTCCTGGATCATGTGTTTATTCTGTTTAATTCAAGGCAACATCATCAATTAAGAGGAATAAAACTGGATCTCTGTAAATTACTTGTTGTAGCTAATGGCAGTTTGGGTCATTGTCCACTTCCCTCCATAACTGCATTTCTTCAGCCAGGTTATTCATCAGCCATTGTTAGTGTGCAGTAGTTTGGTTAAAATGCCTGGGGTTTATACTATTTGGGTTTTTTTTAAACCTGTATCTGTTTTTCTGGTATTCCTGTGAAATGGCACCTAAGTGTGCTCCCAGGGCTTTAAGGCTTACACACAGGAATCTGTAGGTACCACCAGCTCACAGGTGGGGTTCCCCATGTCCTGAGAAATCTGGCAGTATCTTTCATGTCCTTTCAGATCACTTGTGGTGAGGGCAAAGGGAAAAAAAAAATTGATTTTTTAATAATGTGAGTGTTGTAAATGCAGTTTGTAAACCTGTTACTCTTTGTGTGTGCTAAATAGCAAAGATCCTGTGTTTATTTTCAGGGACGTTTTTTTGACTGTGGGTTAATGGATATTCTTAGAGTTTGTTCATAAAATACCCAGTTCAGTAATGAAAAAATAGGAAGAGAATAAGTCTTTAAGAGTGTAGGCCAAGGAACCAGTAAAAGAGCAAAAAACCACAGGTTTACATGCAGTGATGTAAAGATGGAAAGCAAGAAAAAATTCCTAACAGTCTTTAAATGTTGTCTCCTTCCTTCATAGCTTTGCAGTCCTTGTCCTGTGGACATCTTTGGCAGCTGTGTCTAACACAGCAGCACTAAAACTTTTCTCCTTTCCTGTTTAGGAATATTTCCAAGTGGAAAAACAATATTAGATTCTGTTTTACTTTGGAAATTAAAGAGAGTACAGACCCACTATGTATTTGGGCTTTTTCTCTATTTTCAAAAATGTTTCTGTTTCATTGGCAAAAAGGAGAACTTTGAACGTTGTCGTTCTGACACCTGAAAATACCAGTGCCAGGGTTAAGAGATCACGTGGCAGGAGCATCCTCAGCTGCTGCAGCACTGTGGCATTACCCTGGTCATGCCACATTGTCCTTAGCAACCTTCCCCTGGCTGTGATACTAAAAAAAAAAAAAAAAAAAAAAAAAAAAAAAGAAGTCAGTGGCTGTTCAGGTCTTGCTGGTTGTGTTTATTTTCTCGGTTTATGGTAAGATCAGTGTTATGCCCAGATTGTCTTTTAATTCAATCACTTGTCACTGGACTTTCCTAAAGAGTACGAAAAATTTGTAACTGACAGGCTGGCAAAGGTTTGACCAAGTGTACTGTGGTTGGACCATATATCAGGGCAAAAGACAAATATGATTGAGTGCTGTGTCATGGCACCACGTGTGGGAAACAAATATTCCGCATGAAATCTGTAGGAGCAAACTGAAAATTTGTTAAGCTCTTAAAGAGCTTAAAGGCTTGTTAGCATTTCCTGACAGAAGCCCACTGAAGCAGTGAACAGAAGGAGCCGGAGTCACGATGGCTGATTCAGAATTCAGATCAGCAGTTCTGCTCAAGACCCTGCTCTGTGCAGGCGCTCATGTCAGTGCTGGGACTGGGGCCAGGATGGCACCTGGGAGCCTCTTCACTGCATGGTTTGAGACCCCCTGCAACTGAGCAACTGTCACCTGTGTTCAGAGAATTCATCAAGTTCCTTTTTGTCAAACTGTAGAAAAGTTCTGGTTATTTCTTACAAAATGCTCCTGTCCTTTGTGTGTTTGGATGGGTTCTGCTGAAAGGGCTGAGCTCACAGTGTTTGGGTCTAACATGGCCATCTGCTGCCTCACCAAAAAGGGTTTATTTGAGTTTACTTTGCCCAAGATGGGTACCTGATGTGAACAGCTTCTTGTGGAGCAGCCAGCATAGGACAAAGATCCTCCATCACCCAGATGAAGCCTCTCATTACTGCAGGTGCTAAATGAACCAAATATGCATAGGAGGAATGAAGATCAAGACAGATTAGTAATCTGTTAAAGCACTTGGTTTTCCTTATCTTCTCACAGGTTAATAAAGGCCTAGTAGAAAAAAACAGCTCATACTAGATATAGTATTAAAAGAAAGAGTTATTTTCAAATAGAACAGTGATGAAGATAAATAAATCTGATGGACTCCCAGTAATGTTTGGTTTGTTTCTACTGACCTGTGTTATTTCCTTAAAAGCCTGCCAGTGCAATTTGAAAAGCAAAGTTGAACACTTGTTCTATCTTCAGCAGCAAAGCTTTGTTCAATAATTCTGAATGAATCTGTCACTTGGGGAAAATTTTACCAATGCTTCCTTCATTCTTCAGGCACTGAGATCAGTGATGATCATTAAGCTTTGCAAAGCCAACATGGGTCAACATGTGCATGATAAATGGAACTATTATTGTACGTAGGGAAACAATTAATGTGTTGCTCCATTCGGTGGGATGTCCATTAACACACCCTACTAGTAATGCAAGCCAGAAAAGCTGTAGTAACATGTGCCCAGGTTTTAGGTGAGGTATAAAGGGAAATAGTCTAATAGTCTATTCAGGAACTAGTTTGAAAGTTGTATTCCTTCTTCCCTTCCCTTCCCTTCCCTTCCCTTCCCTTCCCTTCCCTTCCCTTCCCTTCCCTTCCCTTCCCTTCCCTTCCCTTCCCTTCCCTTCCCTTCCCTTCCCTTCCCTTCCCTTCCCTTCCCTTCCCTTCCCTTCCCTTCCCTTCCCTTCCCTTCCCTTCCCTTCCCTTCCCTTCCCTTCCCTTCAGCAGGAATGAACTCTGCTCTGAACAGTGGGGTTAGGCAGCTGTCCTCATCTGTACCCTTGGTGAACCATGCTCCCTCTCTGCCTTGTGGGAGCAAGCTGGATACTTGAGGAGAAGTGCCTTGTTCAATACTCTTGGCACATTACTCCTTTTTAATATATATTCTATGAATTCAACTAGCTAGCTGTAGAATCCATATGTGGACTCATGTCTGGATTACTTATTCATACAGCATGACAGGGGAAACATTTCAAGCTGTCAGTGCAGATACTGCATAATATTGTTAGGGATGATAATTTCACTGTGGTATGAAAACAGTGTTACTTCATATTTCCTAACATAATTTAAAATACCCTCCAAAAGACGTATGTTTAATTTCCTCTTTCAAGTTTCCCGAAGAAGAGTAAGCCCTGCCCAACACATGCTTGCTTCCATATGCTGTGGCAGCAGCCAGGTCTTCAGGCCTGTCACTGATGTGAGAAGAGAGAGGGTAAAGCAGAGTTTGAAGGAACTGGGGAATCCCAGAGTAACAGTGCCTCACTCGTTTGATGTGCTTTCTGGTCATTTTTTTAAAGATAGCAGTTTGGTTCTGTTTTGGTGCAGAAGCTTTATAATTTAAAGATTTCATTATCAGAGCAAAATGTCATTAACTCACATTAGTAGCATTCCCATGGAGTCCCAGTTTTGAACCTGCAGCTATTCCTGCAGGAGACAGATCTTTCTCATTACACTGGACAGCACTCGGGGCTTGGGTCTGAGCTGTGCCACGGCAGCAGCTGCTGTGTGCAAGGAGTGAGTGAGGGAGCACCAAGCCTACTGCAGCTCGACTTAATTTTCATTTCAGAACTCTGTGCTAGAGTTAATGAATTTAATTTTAAAACTTAAGCTTGCTTTTAAAGCTCAGTTCTTTCTTTCCATTTTCTTCATCACTGTAAAAAAATTTTAATAGTGTTCGGTTACTCTTTCAGGGTTCTTTGTTAGACAGTTCATCTAAGAAAATCTGTGGGTTGATAGATTTTCTGATTAAATACTTGAGACACAGTAGATGTTTTAATTGTCCTGAGATCCATTTTTCTTGAGTCTGTGGCAATGTGCAGTCTGCTTTTTAGAAACACTGATTGATGAATTCTGCTGTAATTTAAACTAAAAGTTAATAAGACAGGCCTACATGGATCTGATGCAAGTTATTAGACCTGTAAGGCACTTTAATATATGCCATTTATTATTCAAAGAAGTGAAAGCCAAAAATGTTTCATGTGCACTAATAAAAATTCAATATAATTATTTCAGAGAACTTCGGGAAATGCAAACGGTCAGATAAACTGAATTTATTAAACAATATCCAGTGACAGGAATGCTGATGGACCTCTCAGGCTGGTGGTACCTTTGCAGTAGGAGTGTGATGCTGTTGAAACTTCCTTTGCATAGGAGGTTTTTGACTTTTCCTTACCAATGAGTCAAAACCATGACATTCAGTGTTTCACTTCTGCTCTCTCCTTCAAAATACAAAATGTTGATTGCTCTGTCCAGTGTTTTGCCTAAATTGCTGTGGATTTTTGTATCCCGAGGTTAAAGATGAGCTCAGGTAACAATAGCTTGACTGCACTTTCCACTGGTCAGGCCTGAAATGCAAACCCACTCCTATGGCTGTCTCTTAAAGTTTAGGGTTTTCTACTATTAAAATCTTCCTTTGAAATAATAAATGACTACATGCTGTCACAGTAAGGTCTGAAAAGGCCAGCACGTAGAATGGGCTGAGATTTCATCTGAGTGTAGTTGAGTTTTATAGATCTATTTATGAGATCCAATACTGTAATGATGTAATTTTACTTGTCTAATAAATGTAGCTGTACAACGAAGGATAGCAAACATTTCCATTGTGACCAAAATCCTTTAAACTGCAGCCACTTTGATCTTAGAGCTCATGCTATTTAATAAATGCTGGCCATTCTTCTAACAATCACAATTATTTAAAGGGTTTTCAAAAGGGATAGAGCAAATCAAATAAAACAATTACTGTTGTATCTCATTCTGAAGTTAAGTGTATTTTTTATGTGAGTCTTGTTTAGTGTCTCCTCCCAGTTTTCATCCATTATCACAATAATTGAGTTTGTAGCTGGAATTAAATTTATCAAATTGTGTTATCCTCTTTTGAAATTGGATAGGTATCCTGGCAGTGGGAGCTAGAAGTTAATCTGCTTTGCTAAAGCCTCCAGTGGCACAGCGGCAACAGGATTGAGAAGGCTCAAACATTTTCCTGTCACCCTGGACACGATGTAATTTCTCCTCAATCCCTTGTGCAAATAATGACATTTGAATCGAGCATTAACAGGCTTAATTACTTTAAAATTGTCATTTTAATTTACACTGATATAGTATTGATCATACAAGCAGAGATTAAGCTGTTCAGTGGAGCAGATGATGGGGAATTAAACATTAAAGGGTCCTCGTGGGGCTGAGAGGCCGCCCAGAGAGTGCCAGGAGAGGAATGATATTTCTCCGTAATGAACTGGCGGCATGCAGGGACATGAATCTTTGGCCTACTGGAAAAAGGGAAATAATGGGGTTTGGGAAGCATTTGCAGGTTATTCATTCGCTGCCATGCACCAATTCTCCAGTGATTCATCCACCTCACCAACATTTATTTATCTAGCAAATTCAGGAGCTCTGACCTTTCTGCTAAGTACATTTAACATAAGACAGAGTGGAATATTTCAGGTGTAACTTTTTACAAATATTAGTTATTGTTTCTTATTTCTGACTAATATTAAACAGAGTTCTTTAATCTGCCATCCATACTTGCACCCATTTGCGTGACTCATGATGAGCAGATGGACTTCATCAAGAGATCCAGGTATTGTGGGACTCGATGAGGTCCTCAAAGTCCTTGACCTCATTTAGTTACAGTTGGATTTTCTTCTTTGGCAAACCTGAATTAAAGTTAATTTAAGGCAAGCTGACAGGAGTTTACATGGCTGATTATATAGCATATAATAGCAAAAATGATGACTAATCCTTGTAAAACTTCCAAACGAAAAATGTCACCACTCTGGTAGGGAGCAGGTTTTAAAAGACCAGGCAGATATATATGCAGTATTTTAAGGCTAAAAATTTCATTTCAGTGATTTGGATTTGTCTAATAATTTACTGAAATGTTGCTAGGAAACAAGTATTGCTGTTTTGATAATTTACAGTTTAAAAATTCAAAACTAAATGTAGATACTAAATTGCAGAAGATCGATCTTGTGTTTTTATACATAGCAGCAAAGTTATTTTTTTCCCTGACCTGAGCTAGTAGGCTACTTTTCCTTATGCCTTACATTTTATTTTTATCAAGGAAAACCAGAAGCAGTAGTGTAACTATACAGGATACGGTGTGAATCAGGGTACTTGCAGTCATTGCAATTCAAAATCAAGAGTCTTCTTTCTGAAAATGGACATTTTTCTTACTCAAAAGAACAGTAGGGCCAGATCACCCCTGTTGAGTCCGGATGTTAATATTTTTTTTAATTTGGTAAATATGTAAATTCCCAAGGAAGCCCACTGAAGTCAATAGCATCTGTGCACTTGTTAGTGTGGCTTCTTTAGGAGGGCATTTCTCTTGCCTGTAACCAAGAGATTGGCCCTTAAAAGTGAGGAAGGTGATGCAATGTAGGAAGTTGAATTTTCTTATGGCTTACTTTTTTTTTTTGCTTTCACTGGAAAATGCTTTGAATAAAACTGTAATCTGTTGCTTGTCAGAAAAAGGCATGGGGTTAGGGTTCTGAAACACATAGCAGTGATTTGTGCTTTTTTTTAAAAAACAACTTCCTTTTGAAAACTAAGGAAATTTGTATTTACCTATTTTTTAATCCGAAAGGATGTTTTGATTGGGATTTAGGGGAAGATCTTTGGGTTTGGGTTTTTTTGGTTTTAATTACAGACTTAGGAACACACTTGGTTGCTGTCAGTTCTCTGTGGGTTTGGCTGATTTTATAGGCTTAGTAGGTATTGCTTAAAAATGTTCCTGTTTTCCTTGAGTCCTGCACTGCGGGTGAGGGGGGTGTGCAGGCACAGAGCTGCCCCTGCAGGGTGCCTGGCAGGAGCTCCCTGCCTGGCGCGTGTCCGTCTGTCCACGTGTGCACCTGTCCGCATTCTGCGTGTCCGAGTGTCCACACGTGTGTGTCTGCGTGTCCAAGTGTCCGTGTGTCCGTGTCTGTGTGTCCATGTGACCCTGTCCTATGTCTTCATGTCCGTGTGTCCGAGTGTCCCTGTGTCCGCATGTCCGTGTGTCCGAGTGTCCCTGTGTCCGCATGTCCGTGTGTCTGCGTGTCCTGTGTCCGAGTGTCCCTGTGTCCGCGTGCCAAAGTGTCCATAAGCCAATGTCCGTGTGTCGTCGTGTCCGTGTGTCCTGTGTGTCCCTGTTTCCTGTGTCCATGTGTCCCGTGTCCGTGTGTCCTCATGTCCATGTGTCCCATGTCCGTGTGTCCTGTGTCCCTGTTTCCTGTGTCTGTGTGTCCTGTGTCACGTGTCGTGTGTCCCATGTCCGTGTGTCCCGTGTCCATGTGTCCTGTGTCCCTGTTTCCCGTGTCCGTGTGTCCCGTGTCCGTGTGTCCCTGTTTCCCGTGTCCCTGTTTCCCATGTCCGTGTGTCCTGTGTCCTGGGTCCGTGTGTCCCGTGTCCCTGTGTCCCGTGTGCGTGTGTCCCATGTGCGTGTGTCCCGTGTCCCTGTGTCCCATGTCCGTGTGTCCTGTGTCCCATGTCCCTGTTTCCCGTGTCCGTGTGTCCCATGTCCCTGTGTCCCATGTCCCGTGTGCGTGTGTCCCGTGTCCATGTGTCCCGTGTCCCTGTGTCCCATGTCCGTGTGTCCTGTGTCCCATGTCCCTGTTTCCCGTGTCCGTGTGTCCTGTGTCCCTGTGTCCCATGTCCCGTGTGCGTGTGTCCCGTGTCCATGTGTCCCGTGTCCCTGTGTCCCATGTCCCTGTTTCCCGTGTCCCTGTGTCCGTGTGTCCCTGTGTCGTGTGTCCCGTGTCCCTGTTTCCCGTGTCCCTGTGTCCCGTGTCTGTGTGTCCCGTGTCTGTGTGTCCCGTGTCCCTGTTTCCCTGTGTCCCTGTTTCCTGTGTCTGTGTGTCCCGTGTCTGTGTGTCCCGTGTCCCTGTGTCCCTGTTTCCCTGTGTCCCTGTGTCCTGTGTCCGTGTGTCCCCGTGTCCCGTGTCCCTGTTTCCTTTGTCCCTGTTTCCCATGTCCCTGTTTCCCATGTCCCGTGTCCCGTGTCCCTGTGTCCCGTGTCCCTGTGTCCCTGTTTCCTTTGTCCCATGTCCCTGTGTCCCTGTTTCCCATGTCCCATGTCCCTGTGTCCCGTGTCCCTGTGTCCCTGTGTCCCTGTGTCCCCGTGTCCCTGTTTCCCATGTCCCTGTGTCCCGTGCCCGTGTGTCCCGTGTCCCTGTTTCCCATGT